>NC_136519.1:1255188-1315188 GCF_053919585.1 Euprymna scolopes
ATGTTCAGAAAACTGTCAATTCTTAAAATTTTGTCCACTGAAGATTAAAGAACTACTTTGATAGCGCCCATATTTATAGGGAATAATCAATATAGACAGCTGGTCAGCAAGATTTTTGTTCACAATACATTAAAATTAGAGAATGTTAGTACGGTTGGAAAAACAAGGAGCAGAAAAAGAATTCCAAAGGCAATTCGAACGGATTGTTAATCAACGTTATAATTAATTTTTATTTTATTTTTAATTTATTTTTAATTAATTTATAATTTATTGCAGCAAACGTCCACATAAAATGTTAAACTATCCTAGTATTTTCACTCGATTCCACCCACAAACCTCAGGTAGATGAAGACTAAGTTTTTCTTAGAAAGCTACAGACGGCTTTTGTGTCCATAGAATAGTAAAAGGTTTTGTTCCTTATTGAACTGTAATATTCTTTCTTGACTAAAGGAATGCATTTTTTCTTCCTGACCAGTGTTCCTATTTTTGAGAAGCATTTTTGTATTCAAAACCGATCTTGTGCCTAATTTGCCCTCGTGGGGAAGCAAGTAATTGGGAATTTTCAGCTTTCCTTCGTTTTTAGTTTTATTAAGTTGTTACTAAAAAAAATCTCCCGACGCCATCATGTCCGATGAGCTAGACATGACTTTACAAACAACTCGATTGAACAGACAATTTTGTTTATGCATAAATGTCATGTGAAACGAATACGATTTTGTTGTTCTGTGGAAAAGAGATTAATTTTTTGTGGAAGTTGATTTTTTACAGTTTGCATTCGTTTTAAATCAATGCGTTTTAACGATGAACACACACACACATGTACATATATATATATGTTTGTGTGTGTTTTCATTGCAATCTAATCGTTAAAACGCATTGATTTAAAACGAATACAAGCTGTAATATATATATATACATATATATATATATATATATATATATATATATATAGCTTGACGCCCGGCGTTGTCCGGTCGTACAATACGCTTAAACATGGTATTTTAGACTATGCAGATTTCGTATGTATCATGTATGTATCATTCATATGTATCACTCGTGTGTATGTATCATGAAGCTTTTGTTGAGCATTAGTATTCTTTCAGTTTTCCTAAACTGCGTTGAATATCTTTTTTACTAAGGTAAACCGATGTTTTAGTACTGTGTTCCTGTCGGAAGTCCAGTCCCATGAGTGGAATGCATCTGACTTTGAATTTCAACCTCATTTTCATCAAACCAGTCCTAATGCTTACGCTTAGATAATCCTAACATCTCGCGCGGAGATTCATATGCAGCAGCTCAAAACTGTTTTCAATGACTCTACAATATCATTTGTAATTGCAATTTCATTTAATTTAATAACTAACCTAGAGGATAATTCAGTTTTCTTTTTAGTCTTTAGGTCCTGGTATATTCAACGGCTTCGGCAATTTCACGGTATAGCATCTCAACTTGGGCTAAAGTTTCATTGATGTCTTATAGCAAATCAAGGAATGATCTGAAAGCCAACATGTACTGTGAAACGAACGAATTAAAAGAACACCCTTCCTGTGTTTTCTCTGGATTATGACAAAATCAATTTGATGCCAACGTTTAGACTTTGGGTGCATCCATGTACTTTTAAAACTGCTGAAACATGGTATTTGTAATACAACGCCAATGCTTACTGCAAAAGGACAACAATCGGATTCCATTGCTGTTTAATTTTCTAATGCCACGCGCCTTTATCAGGTTCCCCAATGCTTCATTGTTCGAGCCGATCTTGGCGTAAAAATAATAAAAGTCTTGTCATGGTAACCAACACTTGCTAGTATATTACTGAGTTTCCCATAGAAATTGCTGATCACTTCTTCCTCAGCATTAAGAGTTGGAGTCACTAAACACCCTGAGGAAATTATGAAAAAAATTATACAATGTTTGATGTTATTACAAAACCAACACATGAAAAATACCTTCTGCCTTCCTCTCGACCGGATCAAAAGAATGTGTAGTCTTCATCGAACTCTTTTATTTCCCCTCACCCCAGCAAATGCGCCTCAGACAAGGCAGCAACATCAATGTTTACTATTTCAATATTTTTGTAACTAATGTTGTTTTTCTCTCGAACGAGGCATCATAGTCTAACAGCGTGCACACATTCCATGTTGCAAAATAAAATGAATTTTTTTTACATTTTTGTTTGGACTTCCGTTCTGACTGCATAATTGGATAATTGAATTTTTTTTACATTTTTGTTTGGACTTCCGTTCTGACTGCATAATTGGATAATTGAATTTTTTTTACATTTTTGTTTGGACTTCCGTTCTGACTGCATAATTGGATAATTGAATTTTTTTTACATTTTTGTTTCGACTTCCGTTTTGACTGCATAATTGGATAACCAGTCAGTTGTAGTAGCATGACTAACTTTGTGTGAACAAATAAAGTTAGGATAACTTTCATCGCTTTGGGAAGTAGAATTATACTTAAAAAAATCCACTTTCTTGTGTAATAGAGGACACGAACTGTGCAGTTGTCGAGCATTTGTTTTACACAAAACGGCAACTCCCTACATTGTCAATCGTGCAGTGTACCGACTAAAGACCCAAATAGTATCCTCCATCTGCCTCTACCACAAACAACTTTATCGCAAACAATTTTTTTTTTATTATACTATTTTCTTGCCTACTATTTATTTTCATTTTTAATATTTTATTACATATTTTTATTTTTATACATGTTTTTCTATATTTAAATATTTTTATACATATTTTTTATTTTTAAATATTTTTATACATATTTTTTATTTTTATAAATATCTTTTATTTGTAAATATTTTTATACATATTTTTATTTGTAAATATTTTATACATATTTTTTATTTTTAAATATTTTTATACACATATTTTTATATTTAAATATTTTATACAACTATTGTTATTTCTAAATATTTTTGTACATACTTTTATTTTTAAATATTTTTATACATATTATTATATTTTTAAATATTCTTATGCATCTTTTTATTTAGAAATATTTTTATACATATTTTTTATTTTTAAATATTTTTATACATATTTTTTAAATATTTTTATACATATTTTTATTTGTAAATATTTTTAAACATATCTTTTTATTTTTAAATATTTTTATGCATATCTTTTCATATTTAAATATTTTTATACAACTCTTGTTATTTTTAAATATTTTTATACATACTTTTATTTTTAAATAATTTTATACATATTATTTTATTTTTAAATATTTTTTATGCATCTTTTTTATTTTTAAATATTTTTATACATGGTCAATATGCAAGCCTCTTAGACCTTTTTCTCTCAACTTCCCCTGAGCTATGTTCCGGTCATTCTCGTCTAGGATCCTTCGACCATTCCGCCGTATCAGTTAAGATAAAAATGAAAAGTAATAAGTCCCCAGACGTACCCCTCCACCGTACTGTATACCGATACTCTATGGCTGACTGGGATAGCTTCCGTACATTCATATCTGATCTACCTCTACATTCCATGTTTAAAAAGGATATGTCCTCTATAGTATCAGATCTGACCGAATGGTTAATTGTAGCCATAGACCGATTTATACCATCTAAAAAATTCCAACAAAAACCTAACAGCCAGCCATGGTTCTCCCCAGAATGTGCTGCTGTTATCGCGCACAGAAATCACTTTTTCCATAACTACCAACGTAATAAATGTACTGAGACTAAATCTGCTTTCAGGAACACCAGCAACCACTGTAAAAGAGTAATAAAAAATGCAAGAGAGATATATACCCAGTCTGTTAAATCCAAAATAGCTGATCAGCGGTTTGGTTCCCACCAGTTTTGGCAAATAACAAATAGGATCCTGAACAGAAGTGTGAGTTCAATCCCAACCATTATTAATGGACCAGAAGTCATCTAGTCAGCATCAGACAAGGCGAAACTATTTGCAAAGAACTTTGCAGCTAATTCTACCCTATGCGACGAAGACCATCAACTTCCCATATTTCCTCCTATAACACAGAACACGCTAGGTAACATACGCTCTGATTCCCATCTGGTATCAATTGAAATGGATGGCTCTCGTCTGGGTGAGGCCCCATGTTCTGACAAGCTTCTGGGTTTGTCCTTTACTCCTTATCTGAAATGGAACACGTACATCAAGTCTGTTGCCAAGGTCGCTGGAAAGATGGTGGGATCCTTCTACCGCTCCAGAAGATATCTCACTACTGATGCAATTCTCTATCTATATAAAAGCCAAGTACGTCCAAGGATGGAATACTGCTGCCATATCTGGGCAGGAGCTGCTAAAAACAGCCTATCCTGCCTTGACAGAGTACAAAATGGACTTCGTGGCTTAGTGGGGGTGCCCTTTTCTCTTCCCTGCAACCTCTCTCCCACAGAAGAGATGTTGCGAGCCTATCCTTGTTTTATCGTTATTTCAATGGAAGGTGCTCGTCTGAACTCCAATCTCTGGCCCCCCTCGCCAATCTTTCACGAAAACACCCGTCTAGCTGAATCAAAAATTTTCCTCACTCTATATCTGTGCCTAAATCAAAACGTAGATTTAATGAACAAATCTTCTTTCTTAGAACTGCACGCCTTTGGAACTCTGTTCCCTCTGCCTGCTTCTCACCTGACTACAACCTGGATGTGTTCAAGTCCAACGTAAACAAATTCCTAATGAACCGCCACCTCAAGAAAACACTTCAATACATCTCCACACTAACATACTGTACTAGCAATAACTCTTATCCCTGAGTGGCCTCCGGGCCTTGATAAGTGGTGACCACCGTGTAATAAAATCCTAAATTCTACCCTCTGATGAGAAGGAAAGTATTTCTTCGAAACTCCGCGGATTAAGGATTATCCTATTTTTTGTACTTCCTTTTTTAAAATTAAATACTTTTTAAAAATTCTTTTTCAAAGTGTTTTTAAACATGTTTTATTAACTACTTGTTCTTATATATATTATATATATATATATATATATATATATATATATATATAAAAATACCGAAGTTTCTCCTCTTTCTTATTGATGTTGTATCTTGTATCTTGCATCAAAGCAAAACGAAATCGTCGAACGATTCCAGTGATAAACAACGCCTTTTTCTGTTAAAATTCACAAAAATATTGAGACTTTTCATTATTGTATTGTAACAGAGCGCGTATGAGTGCGGTGGAAATATCAGCTGCAGTGAAAGGTGGTCAGCATGTGAAGAGATTAGCAGCAGCAGTAGTCGAAAAACCGCATATGCAAATTAGGAAGTGCGTGCGAGAAGAGGAAGGAAAAAAGAATGAAAATGCAACACGTGCTCGCGGGAGAAACAAAGTTGGCGTCGAAGAGGATGAATGCGTAAAACGAAGGCGAGAATTGACTGGTTACGACGAGAAAAAAGGAGAAACACGGCTAAAATGAACGCGTGGAAGCGAAATATCTTTTAGATCGGTAATAAAAACATTTCGTAAAAAAAAAAAAAATAATGCCGACTCGGATTTTATTTATTTATATTTTTTATGAATTACTAAAGTTTTATTTTTATAAATTAGTAAAGTTTATTACTAATGTTTTATTTTAATGGATTGCTAAAGTTTTATTTTTATGAATTATTAAGGTTTTATTTTTATGAATTACTAAAGTTTTATTTTTATGAATTACTAAAGTTTAATGGATTGCTAAAGTCTTATTTTTATGAAGTGCTAAAGTTTTATTTTTATGAAGTAATACATTTTTATTTTTATGAATTACCAAAGTAAAGATTAACAGCCACGTTACAGTTTTATCAACATTGAAAAATATTCTTCAAATTGTACAGTAAGAATGGCACGCGATAAATAACGTTTTTAATATTAAGAAAAAAATATATAATATATATAATATATACATATATATATATATATATGTATATACGTGGGGGTATATAGAAGTGACCTTATCTCTCTGTGTGAAGAAAGTCTCTACCAAACACGTCTCTGAACTTTTGGTCTCCAGACTTGATACTTGATATATATATATATACGGTACTTCGACCTGCTAAACAATTTCGATTTTGTTTTAATCGGTAAAAATAGCTGCGAATGGGTCAAAATAAAAACGTTGACGTTTGCAGAAGTAAATCGAATAAAGCTGTTACTCCTGCTGTTAAGTATGCGCATACACACAATTAAATATACATATACTTGAATAGCTTAAGTTTTAATCTTTTATATCCATGACAACGCTGGAGCGATAAACAACGAAAACGTCTGTAAATATTTTGGTTTCAGCAGATGGCACCCAAGTCACATGTTTTCCTAATATTTGAAATTCTTACTCTATTTATGTGATAAGAATTAATAGAGAATTGGCTCTATACAAATAAATACGAAATCTGCATGAATTAATGTGTATCTTTATGTTTATTTTACGATTGACTAATGAATCTGATTAAATTTAAGATGCTTTTTTTAATTATTTCTCAAATAGCATTTCTGAAAGCAGTAATCATCAATCTTTGATGACCTGTGTCCCTCTAATTATCTCGACATTCGTGCCCCCCCCCGCACTTCAACAACAGAAAAATGCGGATTTTGTTGTTCAATTGTTGTTTTAGTTACGCTAAAATTATAAATCAAAGTAGAAAACTTTTCTGAAAATGATACACTTACTGTTGCTGGTGTGATGAACTTCTTAGTTCAGCTCCGTGTTTGAACAACTTTGGTGATTTACGTGTAAAACATCTTTCCAGAAACGAAAATGTTAAAATACAAAAACCAAGTCCGAACCGTCCGTATAAAAACAAATGACATTTTTTTGCTTAATGTCTTGTCACTTCATTCACATATTTCGAAGTATTATATTTGGAATTACATTTTTAGCACCTTTTTTATGGCTCTATTATCAAAAGACTGTGGCCTCTTTTAGGAAGTTATGTGCCCCACAGTTGCAAAATACCGTCCTAGAGTTTGTGTACAATTCGTGCTTAAAAATTGGACCTAAATACGAAATCTTAGAAATATATCTGAAATCTGAAAAATAAAACATAATATCTCCTTGTGTGCTTTGAATTCAATGATGTTTTTTTTTTCAGAGAGGTGACTATAAATACTACAATAAATACGATTTTTCTTATTCTTGTGATTTTTCAAACTTTCAAATATTTCCATGTTTTTATAAACATTTTTATTTACCAGATCCTTTTAATTCCAAAACAATTAAAAACATATTTCAAACTATTTTTTCTGTCTCTGATGCGTTGTTTTGTAGACTTCCGCTATTCAATGAAACACATGGAAGACACAGTACATAAACATATAAATAGAATATTATGAGAGTGGATGAAATACATATTTTGGTTTTTGAATAATAACTAACGATATATATATATACATATATATATATATATATATATATATATATATATGTATATATATATATGTGTGTGTGTGTGTGTGCGTGTGCGTGTGTGTGTGTGTGTATCAATTTTAAATTAAATCGCTTAACAGAGAACAAACACCCACCTGGAATTAATAAAATAACATCAGTTTATTTAGAATAAAGAGTGCCAGTGTTGAGGCCCTTTTACTAATATTTTTATATATAGCTCTCTGCATTTAAGTGTTATTATTCTTATACTATTACTTCAACGCTAACGAATATACATAAACAACAAACAACAAATTGCTATTCAACAAAACACGTGTAATATGTATCTTCTGGTTTTAAAATAATATATATATATATATATATATATATATATATATATACATACACACACACACACACACACACACATATATATATATATATATATATATATATATATATATATATATATATATATATATGATGGACTCCCGTCGATTTCGACGTATGGGCTTCCGCCATAATAACAAAGTTGCTCGGAAGTCCATACAAATGATTTTTTTATAGTTGCGAAGGCTTTGTGCAGAACTAATCACACTTTTTTTATTACTGTTAACCTTTGTCGGTGCAGATGACTGGTACAGGACAGAGTATACAGTAGACCGCAGGTTTTTACATCAGAGTCACACACACACGCATACACACACACACACATATGTGTGTGTGTGTATGTGTATGTGTGTGTGTGATTCATTATCGAAGAAAAGAAAAGCTGAAAATGAGAAATCGTTTAAAACATCCGAAATATTGGTTGCAGTCCAGCTCACTTGAAATGTCTCTGTTTCCTTCTTTCTTCGTTTTTAGTTTAGCCTTTTCAACATATCTGGAATGTTGAAAAGCAAAAGAAACTACAAAACCAAAATAAAGACACACGTAGAAATGAATAGAACAGATCAAAAAACAAAGATGAGAACGAAAAAAGAAGACGAAAAAGAAGAAGAAGAAGAAGAAGAAGGGAATAAGAAGAGGAAGCATAAAAAGAGGAAGATCAAAGATAAAAAAGAACGAGAAGAAGAAGAAGAAGAACAACAACAACAACAACGACAACAACAATAACAAGTAGATGAAAGGAAAATTGAAACCATCAGCGGAATTTGGATGCCATGTCGGTTGGCACCTTTTGCCGTTCTGGAGCTTATGCTAGACTGAAGGAATGCGGATTTTCGATTAGAGTTAATCCGTACAAATTTTTTTTCTCTTCACATTTTCCCCGAGAAGCTTTGTATGTTGACTCCTCTGTCACGCCCAAGTTTGAAAAAATACTTAAGATCGTGTGGCCGTATTTCATGTTAAGTGCGTCTTAGCATCTATACAAGTGAATACCTCTGTTTTTTGGTCTGTCACGCTCAGGTTTATTATAGCATTTTTCTTCGATCCGCATGTTCAAGTTTGAAAACGCGTTTTTATTTATTTATTGAGCTTTAAGTTTGGCATACGATTTTTAACGCGTATCATTTTAATTCAGTTGCGTCCAACTATCTTAACGCTTATCCTTGTATGGCATGATGGCCTTGATAAGCGATTGCTCGTTTGTAAAAAATAACAAGAATATCATTCGTTAATATGTCACTCTTGTTACATTTCTGCCCCCTTGACGTACATATCCCTGACAAACCCGCCTAGCACCAAAATCACACCCCTTCATTTTTTAAGTCCTCAAATGCTAGAAGACTTTCTAGTCTCATAGCTTCTTTCTTCGAACAGCTAAACTCTGGAAATCCCTTCATGCTACCTGCTTCTTTAACTGTACTGATACCCAGAAGTTAAAATGTAACGTAAACAAACATCTTGTTAATTTTTCCTAGGCATGGTCCCAAGTAGTAGTAAGTTTCGAAAGCATTTCATTGCTGTCACGCTTCCATTTGGAATAGCATTTCGTTGGTCTGTCATTTTTAAAGTTCTAATAATTTTCGATGGTCTGTCGCGCGAAATACTAGTAGCATATACGTTAATCTTTTTAATGCCATGAATAGGATTTAGTTTATTATACGTTAGTTTTAAATTTTCTCTGCTTAAGTTTGATATAGCCTTTACGTTAGTCTGTCATGCTTAAGTTTGCACAAAAAGAATTTTCAGTAGTCTGCCATCTATGTTGGCCCACCATGTTCAGTTTCAAATATTATTTTTTATTTTTTACAAGCTGGGAGCCCGGCGTTGCCCGGTCGTACAGAACGCGTAAACATTATATTTTAATTTATGCAGATTGCGTATGAAATAGTAACAAATCAATCGTCTATTTATTATTATATAATACGAAGAATATTTTGCCCGGTGGATTAATTCGCTAATAATAATAATAATAATAATAATAATAATAATAATAATAATGATAATGTCGTTCATCAAATTCCGTCTGTGTTTGTTTACAATATCACGTCAGCTGATATTTGGGCTTGCTGATAAACGCTCTGGAAAAGTCACTTCTGATTAATGTTTAGTCTTAAAATATGAAAATGAAGAAATAATTTGCGGTGATTTTAAATGGTACCTCTTCTTTTATCGTAAATTGAACTCATTAACGATAAAAAAATAAAATAGTGAAGTACACACGGGCTTGAACAGAGGATCATATCTCGAATGCGCTACTACTAAGCTATATCTCAAGAGTATAATAATTTTTTTTCTTAAGTAGAAATAATTTGCTGAGATTTTATTATTTCGCGTAGCCGATGTAATGTAAAATATTTTCCTGTAAAAATAATTCCTTTTAATCTATAAGAGAGAAAAGCTATTTTTAAGAGTTTTTTTTTCTTGCTTATACTTATCCGAACAATTTCTGCACAAAACATATCTAAGAACGTGATCAAACGTATAAATTAGCTTTGTGAGGCATTTGAAAAAGATAGGCTTAGCCGTTTCGGAATCTATAAGGAAGGAACTCACACACAAAGTGACTTTTATATAATCGCAGAGATAGGGATAGGAATTGTCTAAATATCATTTTGTTACTCTGCCATGGTAAAGCTTTATATTGCATTTTGATTTTTCTTGAATTTTTTTAGTTATCATGACACTTTTTTTTACTTCAGAGACTCCACTTATCAAGGCCCGAAAGCCACTCGAGGATAAGGGTTAATGAATGCAAAATGGTAGTATAGTAAGCGTTAACGGTATAAATTGGGTAGAATTTGATTATTTATGGGGACGGCTGAACAAGAACTACATGAAGGCTACCATGTGTTATTCAACCGGGAAGCAGGCCAACGGAGCAGTGTTTCACAGACGGACTGTTCTAGGAAATAAGCTGTATTTATGGAATCTGCATTTAGATTTAGGCACATTTTTGTTGGTCTGTCATTTTAAAGTTCTAAAACGGTGGGGTAGCTCTCTTGGACTTAAATTTAACACAATATTTTTAGCGCTAAACGCGCAGATTGAGTGGATATATCTACCGAATATCTGTTCTTAATGTTTTTGTATTAATGTCTGATGTAGTATTTTTATCTTATTTTACTGAAGAGCGTGTCACGTAACTTATCTCTCTGCGTAACCATTTTACTCCGCGTAAGAACAACTCAATACATTTACGCAGGCTGACCTTCCTCTTTAAAGTCTACTTACAAAGACACGAATGAGTCATCCGGTAGTTCTAGACGAAGATAGCCTTCATCTGTTCCCCGGCCACATTTTTCAAGATAAGCTTTTTACAGCCAAACAGCCTGGGAAACTTTGCAGCTTCCATCGAACTAAGAAGAAACTCGTTTTACCTTATCGGCAGCTTAAATTTAAGTTAACCTTAGTTCATGAGAAATTCTTTGGGATACCTTTTAAATATTTTCAAAAGTCTGATGCTACAATGATATTAACATGTTTTATGGGTTTAAATGTTAATTTTTTATTGGACACGTGTTGCTCAAGATTAGTTATTGACTTTATTGATCAATGTACTTAGTTGTTCTGGTTTTGACATTTTCTTTTTTTAACGTATTCCTCATTGTGTTTATCACCTCAAAACGATTCGAAACAAAAACGTTAATTATAAAAAAGGTATAGTTAAACAGAAAAATTATGTTTTTAAGAGCACCTGAATATCTACATATTTATGTATCTCTATATATGATATGTTTTTTACACTAATGTGTCTATGCAAATTGTAATTACTTATATTTAGCTTATAAACCTCCAAGCCGTAGTGAAATCAAAACGTAGATTCCATAAACAAAGCTTCTTTCTTAGAAGTGCACGCCTGTGGAACTCCCTACCGCTTGCCTGTTTCCCTCCTGACTTCAACATGGATGTCTTCAAGTCAACATAAACAAATTCCTGATGAACCGCCCCCTTAAGTAATGACACTTTATCAAATCTCCAATACTAATGAATACTGCAACACTATCCCATTGATTACTGTACACAAAATAACCCTTATCCCCGAGTGGCTTCTGGGCCTTGATAAGTGGTGACTTCCATGTAAAAAAAAAATGGGTACAAAAATGTTGGCAACATGCAATGCTGCAAAGACTAATCTTATTTCCTTTTAATAATTACAAGAAACCTTCTCAATCACCAATAGTTATGGTTAATGATACATTACCTGAAAGTACTTCGTTCAAACTCCTCAGCTTAACGTTCACAGGGCACATCAAAGTGGGACTGCGCTTTGTTTGAGGTTAAAATGTAATAAAAAAAAAATATGTATATACGTTTGCTATCTTCTCTTTAGTTTTCATATCTTTCAATTTTTCTATTTGTTCTCTAATCCCTGTGTTAGTGAAGCTACACGATATTTACATACAATTTTATAAGATGGCATATGGAATTGTGTATCTATTTTCAGTATTTGCTCCAACAGTGCTCAATACGTGAGTAGAGCAAGGTAGTAAGCTATGAAAAAAATATATATAGCAAATAAGTTATAGAGAAAATTTTGCGTTTTCTCCTCATGAGGATTCATCAGTCTATTGAACGGAATTGATGTCACCGTACATATATAAATACCTTTACTTATATATAAAAGACACTTTGTGTGTGTGTGTGTGTGTATGTGTGTGTGTGTGAGTTCGTTCCCTATAGACTCTAAAATTACCCGGTCGATTTTTTTAAAATTTCACACAAATATACTTTATCTGTTTGGGAGTGTTCGTAGACAGGTTTTTCTATTAGGATATCTCGATAAGTACAGAAATCGATAATCGAAAAAGTCCAATTAAAGAAGGAACATTCCGATTTCGATTAAAGTGTACATCTTTATACAGCCTAACATAACAAGTGCATTTAAATAGTTTGATAATCGCACAAACTGAAGGGTATGGCATATAAAATCAACACTAAGTTCTTTAATAAGAAAGGGGGCGTAGTTTGCAATACATTGTAATCTACATTGCACCACCGATAGCTGATGCAATGTAGATGACACTGTATTGTAAATTAAGCAACTGTAAGAAGACATGTGAAGTTTCCGCCCAGTGCACCACGGTGAGTCCCTGACTAGAGAAGGCGATCGATGGATTTGATTAGAAAAGGTGGATTTTATCGATTTCGATTATAATAAAAGTATTGAAATGTTATACCATTCTTTGATCCTAATTTAATCCTGGGCGGAGATGCGCCACAGTAAAACTCATGCTCTATACCGATCCAAAATATGACAAAAGGACCATTGCCAGCACCCTCAAAATGCATTGCTAGATTACCACGTATAACAGGGATGGCCCAAGGTGATGAAAACAATGTTTCCGGCCACGGTTATGGTTTTTGGCGTGGTTTCAAGTAAGGCTCACACGATGCCATCTCACATCTTCGAAGACGGCTTGAAAGTCAGCACCAAAGTGTACCTGGATGTGCGAAAAAATGTGGTGATCCCCTAATGCAACCAGGTGGCCGCTGGCAGACTCTGGGTGTAGCAGAAAGACTCGGCGCTTAGTCCCAGGGTTCGCTTTAGAAGGAGTGCTACGACTTTGTATCTTTTTCTCACTGCCCCTCTCGTCCCCCGACCTAAACCTGCTGGACTATTTCGTTTAGACATACTCCGAGAACATCACCAACATGGTCTCCCATAATACCAAAGCCAGCCTGATCACTGCTATCCGCCGAGTATTTGCCGAGTATTCACCGACACTTGATGAAAAAGACATGCTTCCAGTTCCTGACCCGTATCGAGTCGGTGATTGAGGCTGAAGGCGGCTATATTAAATAGATATCAGCTCTAGTATATAGTCAAGTTACTTGAATTTATTTTTTCAAAAAGGTTTCAAAATAAAGTTGGAATGTTGTTTCTTTAGAGTCTTTATAGTTCCGGCCTGTATATAAAGTTTTATGTAGCAACATAGAATTTTATAAAGAAATATATTTCATGTACTTCGATATTTATTTCAACATTGCTTAAATTGTGAGTAAATCTAAGTATTAATTAATGAAACATGGAAATTAAGATACAAAGAATTCCCGTGAAGACTCTCATTAGCCTGACGAATCCTCACGTTGATGAAACATCGAAAATTCTGTGTAGCTTAATCGCCACATACATTTTCATAAATAACTTTACACACATACAGAGAGAGATAGAGAGAGAGAGAGAGAGAGAGAGAGAGAGAGACACACACACACGCATATATATATATATATACATATATGGACTGTTGCAGCAAAATCCTACCCTTCACAAAATATCAACGAAATATCAGGTGGTGCTGATGAGCATTGCGAAGCCATTGATGGATCGGATCGTGACAGGACGCCTTTGTATCTTCTAAGTGAACTGTACCTCTGCCCAAAAGGCTATGTGAACCCAGGCGTCGCTGCTCTGTTGAACAGCGACGCCTGGGTTCACATGGCATACATACATACAAAACACATATTGTTCACTACTGGTTGCCAAACTTGTCCTCGCCCTTTCTATCTGAAAACAACACCCTTGAGTGTTGCTTCTGGTGCATGATTGAGGTCAAGGCTAATAAGCATGTCTACAGCACGGTCAACTTTCTGAAGATTATCATGGAGGTATTTGCTCCCAGAGAGAAGAGCATAGTCGCCAAAGTGTGTGATTAATAACACGCTCGCAGTGAAATCTTTCGCTGGGAGGGGGGCGATTACATGAAAAACTAACCATTGTAATGTGTTACTCTAACTTTAACTAAATAAACAGATATGCATTTGCATATACAACGTTTTTCTATATCACCTATTTTGTCTTCATTTTGTTAGCTATCAGATTTATTAATATTTAATAGTATATTTTGCAGAAATGAGAACAGAAAGCTTAAGTATGCAAGAATATATCTATTAACATATATCCGCACCCACGTACGTATACAAAACTGCAAACGAATGCATACACACATACAAAAACACATTACACACGCATATCTGTGTGCAATATATTACATATATGTACATGTGTTTGCAACCAAACAAACCATATTACTTCTGCCCAACACACGTGTGAGCACCTATATGTATGTACACATATTTGTAATTATCACGGCTTTACGCGAGCACGCAATCCAGGCAGACAGATATTTTACGCTCCTTTACACTTTGTGGCCAGTAAGTAATCTTTTACTTGATGGGTGGCTTTCATTCTTTATCTTCAAAGTATCTTGATGTGTTAAATTTATCAAGATGGATGAAACTGGATATAGTTTGTAAATTCCATGCTGAAAGAAGTATACGTATGATGTTTCGAAAACTTCAGATTTCGCGTCCAGGCTTTATCATGGGGGAGCAGGGAATCTATTACTTGAAGAATACGCAGTGCGTAGGGAGACTTTCTATAACTCGGGAATAATTATTTGATGCTTAATTATTATGTATTATTACTATGTTTCGTTGTAAACAACTATATAGATGGGGCAAGAGTGTTATTCGTCATCGTAAAACACCCACATATACAGAAAAAAAAAAACTATTAAATATACACGTAACAGATCAACAAGGCCGATGGATAGACACATCCTGAGGAAATTTCTCTTAAATTTATATTTATATATCTTTGGCAATCTCGTTCAACCGTTCCCTCGCCGAAAACAGCCTGAACTCTGTTTCAATCCCCGAACACGTGGTCATTTCTTATGTAATCATCGCACCTTTTTCTAGTGTGTCTGAACTTTCGCATTAATCACGCCAGGTGCACTGGGTCTATCTCCGTTCGCCGCCTGAGCGCCTAACATTTACTTATTGTAACATTTCTGAAATTCATTTACAAGTGGAATATGATCTGATTTGGGTCTCCTCGACCTACATACCCACGACTAACCGGACAAGCAACAAATCGTTTACTATAGAGATCCCTAGATGCGAGGATGTCTTCTAGTTTTTCCCTGTGACTGCAAGACTTTGGAATTCCCTTAATGTTTCCTGCTTCTCTGACTATACTAACTTGCCGAAGTTCAAATGTAAAGGAAACAAGCATCACATTATCCAACTCCATAAATTTCCCTGGTAGGAAACGATTTTTATTAGTAACGCCTTACGTGGAAATTGTTTGGGGTCGAAAAAGAATATATATATATATATATATATATATATATATATATATATATATATATTTATGTGAATAAATGAAGTAGTTATATATATATGTATATATATATGTATATATATATGTATGTATGTATATATATATGTATATATATATGTATGTATATATATATGTATATATATATGTATGTATGTATATATATGTATATATATATCTATGTATGTATATATATATGTATGTAGGCATATATATATGTTTTTATATGTGTATGTATATATATATATGTATGTATGTATATATATGTATATATATATGTATATACGTATATATATGTATATATATGTATGTATATATATGTATGTATATATATGTATATATATAAGTATATATATATATATATATATATATATATATATATATATGAAAAAGGAGCAAGCCAAAATTATATGCTCATCAACGTTTCGTCTTTATGTCTCGAGATAGTTGATTTGAAAAAATAAAACACCAGTACAATATTTATAAATATACTTGGATTTTTAATGTGAAATGGTTTTTTTTGTACTATTTTTTAACGACAAAAAGCTGTTATCATTAAAACTGTGTACATCGCTTATGGTGGAGCGAGTGAAATAAAAAACACATATTTCCCCAATATATATATATATATATATATATATATATATATATATATATATATATATATATATATATATATATGTGTGTGTGTGTGTGTGTGTGTGTGTGTGTGTGTGAAACTGGAATGTTTACCGGTACATAATAAAAGTCCTAGCTGGTTCCAATTCGGAAAATCAAAGAAAGTTCAATAGCGTGGCATTGGTAGGTTCTATAATAGCGAGGGTCGATGTGAGACTTCTGTAGTTCCTGTCTCAACAGGGGCTCGCACGGAAAGAACAAAATTAGAAAAAATAAAAAAATATTTAAAAAACTAAAGTACACAAGTAAAAGCCCCAGGCAGTACTGCGTCGCGGGCTGCAGTTCACGGGCGGTAGGTTGGCCAACTCCTCTCTTGCTTGCTCTCTCCTGAAAAAAAAAATTACTTTCAATTGGTATCATTTATTTCTGTGGTAGTCACGAATTCCGTACGCAACAAATAATTAACGCCAGGCGTAATCTTGGATTTTCTTTACAATTTGAACCAGCAAGTCTGCCAGTGTTGCTCGGGATCATTCACATACCAAAAAGGCTTTAATTCCGCTCTAACTCATCCGTTACTTATGTAATTTTCAACTGTCACAGGAGGTTGCGTAAAACACACACACACACACACACATATATGTATATATATATATAAGTGAAAGTGTCTGTCTGTCTGTGAATCTGTTTATCTGTGTATCTGTGTGTGTACATTTCCCTACGCAATAACCGTCAATTTTCAGTCCACAGACTCGAAATTTTATATACAGAGTACTGAGATTTGGGAAAATCGATGTGATCGGTTTTCGGCCAGAAATTAGGCGATTAAGGGGTCAAAGTTTAACGATTTGACCTTTCAGAACTCTACCAAACTCCTCCGACAATTTTCGGTCCAAACACTTGAAATTTTAGATATAGGTTTATTGGACATGGATCTAACTTAATAACTTTATTTGAGACCAAAACAATAAATTTTAAGAAGTCATAATAGAAGTCAAAGTTAAAAAATTGACCACTTTTTTTTGCTCAACATACATCTCCAAATACGCGGGCAATGCCGGGCACCCATGCTAGTATATATATAAAGCTGAACGTCTGTGTGTGTGTCTGGCCACGAATAGGCTCCTATATGGTTGACTATTATAGAAAACTGATCACATATAATGATAGAAGATATATCGAGACACAGGAATGGGTATGTTTGATTTAGTATAATGATGATTCATTAAAATTGTGGGGTTTGCGTACGTGCCTGATCCACAAAGTATGGAAATAAAAAAATTAAAAATAAGAAAAACAACGTTTACAAGTGTTTTTGATATAGATGTACATAATAATACTTTGATAAGTATGATTTAAATAAATAGGGATGGTATAATAAAATTATGGGGTCTGCGTTCGCGCCTGGCCTACATAGAATGGGAATAGGCACCAACTTTCAGTGTGAACAGGTATGGTATAATAAATTATTGGGTTTATCTATTTTATTTTTACTTTCATCATATTTTGCTTTGGTTTTGATACCCCTAATTCGAAGCTATCTCTTTACAACCCTTCCTTTTCATAACTTATACTTTCATAAATCAGTCCATTTTCTTTAGGCTGTTTTTGAACACAGTCAACGACGGGTACTTTTGCTAGTATATATATATATATATATATATATATATATATATATATATATGAATTTATGAAAAATAGAAATCTGAAGAATGCCGGATGTTACTACAATCTAAACGTTGTGAAAATTACACTGATCCGATGCATAAAAAAAAGTAAAAATCGTCTAATGATTATTTTAAAAATGTTTAGAAGAGCATTTACACTCTTTTTACTTTTTCTGTATAAAATTAAATTCAACAAGATATAGTCCACATCCAGAGCAGTTTTGTTTAAAAAATGCATGGGTATCAGTTAATTAGTTTACAACTGTATCCTGTACACAAATATACAAACACATAAGCATATTTTACTTTATACAGTTGTATTATATGTAACATTTTCAAATAATAAAAGTCTTTTACATACGTGCGTAGTCGTCGCTTTTCCGGTCGTTTACTGTAGATTAATTGCTTCTTATTTAATTTTCTTATTTCGCTTTAAAAATGTTCGGTGAACAGGAAATCTCGAGGAAATATTCATTTGGATTTCTACATTGTCAAGAGCGTCTTGTCTGTCTGCTTGCCCAACTCGAACTGTTATTGAATAATGATTCGCAGAAGTTTAAATGTAATGTGAACGAACATATCGCTGCTCACGTCTCAATAATCTCCCGTTAGACATTATCCTAATCCCCTTACATCCCAAGTGGCAATATGTAACTCTAAAATATAAGTTAGCAATAAGGATCGGCGGGATTCTGTTCACGTGACTTTGTTATATAACGAAGAGAAGAAAGAACAGATTCTTAAGCTCAGGTGTTAACCATAATACGATATCAAGCATTTCTGATATCTGATATCTACAGCGTTCCATCTTACACCTTATCAAGTCAATTTGGCAGGAGAGTTATACACACGCCAGTTAGACTTGAAGATAACAGTAGATGATTCCAATCGTGTTATTTGCTATCAGAGAATGCATACGTTGTTAGCAGAAACGGTGATTATACCGAGGTAATCTGACGGAAGTGAAGGTAAAAAAATCCCCCAATTTTCTCGCGTGGTTCGTTGTACATGTGGAGATTCATACGTGTTCAGATATAAGTATATTTACTTACCTCCTCTGCAGGAGAGGCTTTACACGAAGTTGGGTGGGGGTTTGAAAGGCCCGCACACTTTTGCCCACGAAAAATGCCTGAGTATCCTCGTCAGCATTCCTTATTAGAAGACTCACAATAAACTAGTCTATTTTTAGAGAGAGTAGATCTCGTAGGACTTGCCAGATCCATACTTCAATCTGAAAATAACAAAGTCACCGTCGAACTGATTACCGAGGACGTAATCCTAACTGGTACAAACAACATATGAGTAAGCCGTTAATGGGTAAGTAGCACAACAAAAGACATCAAAATAATGTACATTATTTAATATTTGGGAGCAGTTATATTGAAAATCTTACGGAATACAGAAACCACAAAAAAAGATACAATTATCTTTGTACTCCTCAAATTAGTGCGCATGGCTGTCACCCCAGGAAGAAGCCTCTTGTGAAGGCAACACACAAGAAAGCCCGCAAACAGTTTGCTGAAGACATGTCAACAAAGCCCATAGATTACTGAGACCATGTCCTATGGTTTGATCAGACGAAATTTAATTTGTTTGGTTCTGATGTGTGGTGGCAACCAGGTGAGAAATACAACGATAAATATGTCATGCCACTGAACCGATCATGACCAAACCTGGCATGATGATGGTCTCCTACATAGGGGTGGTGCACACCATTTTTCAAGGTTAAGGTAAAAAATCAAGGTCATAACCTATGTATATATACTCTGCAACAGCTAACACAACTGAAGCAGTCATGACCAAACTTGACATAATGGTGATCTCCGACGCAGAGATGGTGCATACTAATTTTCAAGATCATGGTCAAAGCTTAATGTAGGAACTTTGCTGTACGCTTGCGTATCCGAGTATGCGAGCGTGCAGCAAAGTCTTTTGCTTAGTGCGGGTGTCTTTGCTAGTTAGTAATAAACAACTAGAAATTAAAATAAGTTTAAGGTTCCTAAGATTCGTGCTAGAATTATCCCCAAGAACCTGTGGCGCAGTGGTTAGAGTATTTGGAAAAATCAATTGTAAAAAGTGATACTCTCCTGAAGGTTCTTAGCGTTGGTGACCCAATTAAACGTTGTGTTCTTCACTGATATCACTGTTTGTAAGAATAATTTTATTTTTAGGATTTATATTTTTAGTACTGCCTGTATTGGTGATTAAACCTTGAATCCCAGAAGATTGTTATTTAGAACTTATTATAACATAGAATTTTTATCCGTTGCGCCAAGAGACCGTATGGACAATTCTTTTATGAATTGTAGATGTTTAGTCTCTTACGACTTATTAATACTTCACACACACACACATACACCCACACACACACACCCACACACACGCGCGCGCATACACACACACATATATAAATACACTTTAATAGTGTTCTAATCTATTATTTATAATTAATGGTCCTTGTATTGTATTAAATTCTATACTCAACCTACTTAGGAAGCGATTGTCGTTCAACATATGTGTTGCTCTTTGAGACATTTTACCCTCCACCATCTATAATGGTTACTTTTTCCTGTTAAGTTTCGATTTTCCCACTATATGTGGTCAGCCATATGCATGTTTTCAATAATTCTACGCATTACGGCTTTCCAATATTTTCCGACCTTGAATCGGGATCTGCCGCTGGGGACCCAACGATAAGCAAAACAATTCTTCTCTTGCCGATAGATTTATTCCGACTTCAGTGGCAACGTAACGTAGCTGAGGTGGTTTTCAATTCTCAAAATGCTTACCCTTACATTTCTGTAGTCACAGTGGTGAGGTGGCAGCCGTAGTTCCTTCTTATCGCTATTATAGTTCTCTCTTTTTAATGATATCATTTTTAATAACGAAACGTCAAAAATTAAATCGAGTTAAAAAAATGAGGTTTTATTTTTTATTTAGAAGATACACCAGGGATTGGTAAATTATTGGAACCCGTAGGACGGATCGTATTATAATGACGGGTCGCAGGCTGGACAAATGTTTTTAATAAAAGAAAAAGAAAAATTACAAGTAAAGTTGAATGTAATATTCAAAGAAGCAAGCGCCCACGTGTTTGCACCTTGTGTGACCATACGACTTACCTTTAAGTGGGATCTAAGAGAGAGAGAGAGAGAGAGAGAGAAAGAGGGAGAGAGAGATTAAAGATGTCAGCCGTG
This sequence comes from Euprymna scolopes, assembly GCF_053919585.1. Lineage (NCBI taxonomy): Eukaryota > Metazoa > Mollusca > Cephalopoda > Sepiida > Sepiolidae > Euprymna > Euprymna scolopes. The sequence continues at coordinate 1,276,508 of NC_136519.1, forward strand.
GCTTTATAAGGTGTAGTCTCGCGGAATCGCACGAGATCACACCGCCCACGCACACATATGCAAATGAAATGCAATCTTTTTTTTTTTTTTTAAATAAAACGCCTGTTGGCGGAGGTGGGGCGACAGAAGTTGAGAGAGAAAAAGGGTCAATTGTCCATTCTTTAGCAATCTAGATATTAAATAATGTCAGTTCAATGAATGCACAATGCGAGTTAAATTATATTGTTAAAAATAGGTTAAATTAGAATTAAGGATTCTTTTGTTTGTCAAAAGTGTGTTGGACAAACATATGTAAGGCCACGTGAAATTAGTCACGTTTGAAAACCCACTTCTGACGTAATAAACAAAGGACATTTCTCAATATAGGATTCTATGGGTTCGAGAGTCAGCAGTCAGTTGATCAGCCAAGATTTGGGAGAATCAGATGGAGAGGAGAGTCCCTTACAGGCGAAGGGTAGAAGATTTAGACCATGCAGATCCAAGATGAATTCCTGACGTCATCGACCGGCCGATCAGATGAATAAAGCAATCACCATTAATAATTTGTAACTGTTTGTCTCGTGACGTCATTCATCACAACCAGAAAAGGTAAATGTGTTTTATCATCTTATAACGAACATTGCGCACTTCTTCCAAAATATATGTCCTCCCCACCATCATCATAAGTGAAGCATCTCCTCCTCTCTATATGTGTATAAGAACCGTTGCATCATATATATCTCGCAGTCTATATTAATAATATGAAGCCTACAAGAATTGTCACAGTCGTCGTTATGATGTAAAATATATAAATGTCTTCTCTCCCTCATCGTTATTCATGTTAGATGAATCCCCATTATATGTCCTGTTATATTTGTGCCTCAATATGAACTCCCCACATCTTTAAATATGAGCCCCTTCCTATCCAACTCAGCTTCGACCTTTTCTCCAAGCAGAAATTAGATGAGGCGCTTCCGACCATTCAGGTCTATATCAACGAGACGTTGTACTCAGCACTCTTCGATTCCGAATGCTCTCGCATCATAGTGTACGCGGACTTCTGCCGCACTTGGAAGAAGAATGTCAGGATGCCCACTATCAGTGGAGAGACGCAGACATGTTGCGAGATTGGCGCTGTGAACATTCGCACAAGAACTGGAAATTCGGCTAACTGGTAGTGCTCGACAAACCATTGAGCTTTTACCTGCTTCTAGACTATGATGCCATCAGAGCCCTAGGTGAGGTTCACATAACGCAGACGGGGGCGGTACAGTTTCAGAGGAAGGCTCCAGTGTGGGCTGCGCGTAGGATTCACAAGCCAGACTTTAGTGTCGAATTTGACCAGCAGCAGAAGGCTTGGACCCCCTCATGGAAGTGGTTGGAAAACCAGAACCAGCCAAACTGCGGAATGAGGTAGTCGAGTACGAAGAGGAACTCCGTGAATGGATCAAGGATAGCTGGTTAATTCTCCTACCTTTATGAAAAAACGCGGTCCTCCAAAAGGCCCGATCCAGTTGATGGCGGTTGCTCAGCACAACAAAGCAAAGGTGAGGCCGGTGATGGACTAACGCGAACTAAACGCGCATGTCGATGCTTTCACGGCAGGTGTTGACGTTTGTGCCAGCAAGCTACGTGTGTGTGCTTTGTGTGGCTATACGACTTACTTTCAGGTGGGATCTGAGAGAGAGAGAGAGAGAGAGAGAGAGAGAGAGAGAGAGAGACGTGGATTTATAAGGTGTAGTCTCGTAGAATCACGCGAGATCACACCGCCCACCACACACATATGCAAATGAAATGCAGTCAGTTTTTTTTTATAAAACGCCTGTTGGCAGAGGTATGGGGCGACAGACTCGTGCTGGAAGTTGAACGAGAAAACTGTGAGGAGGATGAGGAGGAGGAGAAAATACAGTGACGAATTCTATTCTGTGAACTTTTGTGTTTTTTTCCCAAAATACCAGCCCATTTAACTGCAAATTAAAAAAACATATCTAACAAAAATTAGTGTAAGATTGAAAGTGTTATTGAAAATTGTATCACAAACGAATCATATATGAGCAAAAACGAAACCTATATACCCAAATATACGACTTGAGATGTAACAGACACGCATGCGCGCATATAAGGTGCATTCAAATGACTGAACCGTGTGCCAAGTAACGTCACGACAAAGGAAAACGTTAATAAAAAGAAAGTATGAGAATTACTTTAAAGATGCGCAAATAAATGTCTGTTGTTTCAACGGAAAACAGAGAATCGAGTTACTTCTTGTCAGTTGTTTTCTTGCGACGACCTGTACATGTGGAACGTTATTTGAAATTAAACATGTGCAACATTACTTGATAAAATAAACCGGCATAAAATGTAATGTTTTAGTAGATTTGTAGCCTTTATATTCGAAATGATATACAACACATTTCATTTGAAAGTTAACAATATACTCAGAGAAGTGCTTACAGATCTACATGTTCACATTTAATCAGAAATGTTGAATATACATAAAAATAACTGTTATTAACAACAAATGAATATAATAGTTGGAAAATATAATTTATTCAATTGAAAATATTGTTGGAATCATTTGTTAACGGTTTTAAACTATCCCCAACAACCAAATAATTAATGGAAACTTCGTGATTTTTTATGACTTGAGAGCGTCTCATTATTTGGTTTCAACCTTATCGATGATAAGATGAGGATAAGAACAAGATGACTATCAATCTTATTTGCAAATTATTTGTAGCTGTTTTCAATTTTGACAAGAGTAGTTTACATTGATAAATACTTCTCAGCAAATCATGTGTGGGTCACTTATTTGAAATACTTTGTATCTTGAAAATATATTTTGCGTAAAACTCAATGAATGAAATATCTTTTGAATTCAATTTTGATCTTAATAGGTCGTAACACTGCATCTCCATCAATTCCAAGTGGATACATTCTTATACTGTCCTCACCATAAGAAAGTTGCTGGAAGCTTTCATCAGATGGTTTAGTAAACAATTTGAAATTATTTTTATGCATACAAAAGTCAGAAAAACGTTATACAAAAATTGTTCGCTCAGCCTAGATTACATTTACAAATACGAGGTGCCTTCGATAAGTTTCCAAACTTTTTTGTACAGGCATTTATCATTGTCGTAGACACTTGAAAATTCAGTATGTTATTGCTATACATCTTATGAGATGACTGGCCAATTTTTATGATTTCAGGTTCAAAGGAACAACTACATAAGGAATTAGAATACACCCTACTAAATCCTGCTTGTCATAACTGTTGAATTCTAAAAATACAATCTCGACGTGAGGACACTTTAGAAAAACGATCTGTAGTAAAATTCCGTTTTAAGTTTGGAAAAATGCTACAGAAACGAATGGAATGCTTTAGACTGCTTTTGGACTATCTTGCATGAATCGGGCATAAGGTTTTGCGTGGCATAAGAGATTCAAGGAAGGCAGAAAGTCTGTGATGGACGATGAGAGGTATGGAAGACGTAAGGAAATCATCACATCAGATTTGATTGTCGAGATAAAGAATTTCATGGATATCGATAGATATAATAAGTGCACAGTTTGATGTTAGTGCGGGAACCGTGCACACAATTATTTGCGAGGAACTAAAAATACGAAAGATTTGTGCAAATTTTGTCCCAGGGGTACTCAGAAAATGGTTAAAAAAAGAAAAGTCGTTGTTATGACCAAGATGGGGATCAAGAAAGTTCTTCGCCCTCCCTATAGATATATATCTTGTTAACTGTGACTTTATTATTATTATTATTATTATTATTATTATTATTATTATTATTACTATTTATTATTATTATTATTTTTATTATTATTATTATTATTATTTTTATTATTATTATTATTATTATTATTATTATCATTATTATTATCATTATTATTTTTATTTTTATTTTTATTATTATTATTATTATTATTATTTTTATTATTATTATTATTATTACAATTTATTATTATTATTATTTTTATTATTATTATTATTTTTATTTTTATTATTATTATTATTATTTTTATTATTATTATTTTTTTTATTATTATTATTATTATTTTTATTATTATTATTATTTTTATTATTATTATTATTTTTATTATTATTATTATTATTTTTATTATTATTATTATTATTATTATTTTTATTATTTTTATTATTATTATTATTATTTTTATTATTTTATTATTTTTATTATTATTATTATTATTATTTTCATTATTATTATTATTATTTTTATTATTATTATTATTATTTTTATTATTATTATTATTATTGTTTTTATTATTATTATTAGTATTTTTATTATTATTATTATCATTATTATTATTATTATTATTATTATTAGTAGTAGTAGTAGTAGTAGTAGTAGTAGTATAGGATGTTGTTATGAGACAATTGGGGAGATAAAAGAAGCTGAGACGAGGATCATTGGCACGCTTACACAAGAGGACTTCCACGTGGCCTTCCAGACGTTGTGAGAACGGTACAACAAGTGCATTGCAGTTCGAGGAAATTATTTCCAAGGGGCTTAGTGTTTCATGTGTGTACTCTCAATAAAAAAAATACTCATGGAAAGATAAGAAATGAGCATAATTTTGATTTCTAAGTTAATGTTCTCGTCACACTTTGTTTCAAAGACAACAATATGAATATACATCTTATTTATAAACTGAGTTTTACCTTAGAATGAATCACTATATCTAGAATGAATGCTAAAAGATAGAAGATATTTGGTTATTTATTCTCTCATAAAAAATGAGAGTGTAATTCCCCATGGCAACAGCCTGGAACACTTGCACTAAACTTATCTGTTTTTGAATAAATAAGTAGAGCACTGATTACGTTCGTTTGGATTTTGTTTCGGTATTAAAAACATTCTCATATTATTTAGTTTATCTGCAGAGTAATAAAGCTTTAAAAAGCATTATTTTATGGATGTTACGTTGCGGGGTTTTGTATATCTTGGAGGTGTGTATAATGAGTGTACATAAAACAGAGATGTCTAAACGAGGGAACCAAACCGTGCATATGTTATATAGTCGTCTATGCAATGTTCCTTGCGCGCGTGTGTGTGTGTGTGTGTGTGTGTGTGTGTACATTTTTAACGCATATAATAAATAGATATAGATACCATTGAACAACATATTAAGAAACGGGAATGTAACATTTTATCAACAAACATTTCTTTACTTACAAAGGGACGAAACATCATCTGCGGAATTGTATATTTTGAAACAGGAAAATATTACCTTCATTCATGTGAGGATCCTAGTTGACGAAAGGGCTAAAGCTGGAATGAATATCCATCCCAAGGAATAACAGATTTTATTTCGAATGTTTTCCTGTTGGAAGATTGCGCGCATGATCCTTCCGACATTCTTGATATTTCCCTGCACCTGATAGCTTCCACGGCTGAACGATTCCAAACCAGTTGCGAACTGGCCTCTTCCTGTCTCTCGTCTTTCGCGCTTTGTCTCCCTGTTTGTATATATTCAAACCAATCCTTGCTACTGTTTTGATTGGTCGGACTATTATTCTCATCTTGGGTGCTATTGGTACAACGTTTCGGTCGTTGAAACCTGCGACCTTCGTCGAGTGTAAACCCAATGTTTTTCTCCTCTTTTGAAGAGAAGCGCATAGCTTCGAAAGTCCATTGCCTAAAAATGTTTCTGGCCTTATTCCTTTTTTTCAGTATCCCTTATTAACTTGATAATGTAATGAAGTTTCTATGAAATTTTACGTCTTATCTTTGTATCTTATTATGTCTCTCTCTCTCCCTCTCTCTCTCTCTCTATATATATATATATATATACTTTTTAACTTATTATATATATATATATATATATATATATATATATATATATATATATATATGCGGAGTTATAATCAGTGTGAAGAAGACAGTTGTGATTCATCAGGGTGACGTATCACCAATCACCATCAATGGCCACGAACTAGAGACTGTCGAGAACTTTGCGTATTTTGAATCCAACATTAACAAGGGAGTACCCATTGAACAGGAGCTACAAACGCGCATAGGTAGAGCAGCGTTTACTTTCAACCGACTACGTGAAAGAGCATGGTTCAGTAAATACCTCACTTCTCGCACAAAATGCCGCATCTACGAATGGTGTTTTCTGAGTACCCTACTATATGGAGCAGAGAGTTGGACCACGTATGATCGTCACGAGAAAAGACTGAACGTCTAGCATCTCCGATGCTTGCCACATATCATGGGCATCAATTGGTGGGATAGAATCACCAACGAAGAGGTGCTAAGACGTGCCGGCAGTCGCTCCTTGTTCCAGACATACACTCAAGATACGACGATCGCGCTGGTTTGGACACTTGCGCAGAATGCCCGATGGCCGTCTCCATAAGGATATCCTCTACAGCGAACTGGCAAATGGATCAAGAAGCCACGGTCGCCCGGTGCTGTGCTTTAAAGACGCGACCAAACGAGATCTGATCGCTCTTGGCATCGATGTGAATGTGTGGGAGGAGTTAGCCGAAGATAGACCAGCATGGAGGCGTACCTTGAGTAAGGATGGCGAAGGAATTGAGAACCTTTGGTTCGAGAGGCTGGCGCAGAGAAGACAAAACTGGTGACTACGTTTACTGTTGCTTGCATTAATCTTTCGTAGATTGCTTGCCATTACTTACTTTATATATATATATATATATATATATATATATATATATATATATATATATATATATATATATATATATATATATATTAGGTAGACATGAAATGTATTGCGGAATTTTTAATTTTGATTACAAATGATGTATTTTCTTATAAATTTTCGTTATAATAACTTTACTTTATATATCACTTTAAAGAGCCTTCTTGATCTATCGAATCGTTTAAATTACAATCGTTTTAAAACAATTGTCTTCTTTTCAGATCGTTCAATACAAGATGGAATAAAAGTGAATTCGAATAATTTTCTTATTTTAATTCAAGCTACACCGAAAAGCTGCTGAAACAGCTTGTGATATCAACGAAGCGTTTGGCCCAGGAATCACTACTGAACGCAGAGCACAATGATGGTTTAAGAAATTTTGTGTCGGCGACGAGAGTTTTGAAAATGATGAGTGTAGTGGTTGGTCATCGGATGTTGGCAACGATCAATTAAGAACCTTAGTCAAAGCCAATCGACGCACAACTGTTCGAGAACTTGCTGAGAAGTACTGTTGACAAATGAATGAAATGCATCAGCAATTTCGATAAAACCCAACATTATACAACAGAAAAGGCCAAATTATTCTCTACAAAGCTAAACCGACCGTGCAGAAGTTGAATTGGGCTATGCCTCATCAGTCATACTCTCCGCCTTTTACCTACTGATACAACTTTTTCAAGTATCTTGACAACTTTCTGCATGAGAAATGCTTCAAAAACCAGAACACTATCATAAACGCCTTCAGCGACTTCATCGCCGCCAGAGCGCAAGATTTTTACGTTACTGGCAAAAATACACTTGTTTTGCGTTGGCAAAAGTGTGTTGATTCTGATCGCGCTCATTTCGATAAAATACTTTTTGTTTAAGCCGAGATATTTACATCCGAATTTAAAAGTTAAAAATCGCAAGAACTTTCTTGTCAAGCTGTTAATAGGAATCTTCTTGTAATGGGTTATTAATATAATTTTCATTTTCAAACAATTTACCATCAGCTGATAAAATTAATTTACTATTTAGAAAATATTAATTAAAATATTAAATTAATTTTATTAAGTTAAAAATTAAAGGATATCACCTGTGCTAACAATAATCATGAACTCCATTTTAATTAAAAATTGATTATAATTTCGTGTCAGAGGGAAGCAGATAAAATATCATAAATGTGTCCCGTTTTTATTTAATTAATTTTTTTTCTAACCAAAGATTTGATAAAATACACGCAGTATTCATTAGAATTTGATGAATTTGATTTATTTCATCTTTTATCCATTTAAGTTTTGAGTATTATTTTAATACATATATATATATATATATATATATATATATATATATATATATATATATATATTGTATTATTTGGAGTATGATTCTCGTGTTGGTTGGTTTGTTTTTTGTTTTTTTACAACGTTTCGGTCGATGTAACCTCCGGCCATCTTCAGGTGCAGTCACACTGGATGTTATTGGTGAATATTGAAAAAATTGTGGTTTATTTGCTTTCCCACCAAACACAGGCGTTAGAAAATTTAAAATGCAAATAGCGCCAAGTCTTTTTTTTGTTTGTTTTATATTAATAACTCCGGGTCCATTCCGGTTTTTTGATATGATGAATGTATATGTGAATGCATCTGAAGATGGTCGGAGATTACATCGGCCGAAACGTAAAAAAAACAAAACAAAAAAAACCCCAACCAAGATGAGAATCATAGTCCAAATAATACAAAAAATAATTATAAATCGTCATCTCAAAAATATACATTCATCATTTATAAACAGCTGTCCTGTTTCTAAATCTCCGAAACAGCTTCATAGTAAGAAGCTGATGATCCCCGTTTTCTCTTTACAAAGTTGTAGTTAATGTTTCTCTTTTCATCCTTAGGTAGTTAAATTCTGTTTTAAAATTGAAGAGTTTTGCGAAATCGGCTTATGCAAATGCTAAGTCTGTTTCTATTTTTTTTCTTCATCCTTATATAAATGAATTCTCTTTGGTCATTATAAACTTTTTAAGAAGTCGGATTATGTAGGTGCTCAGTCTGCGATAGGTTAAAGTTAATATATTGTTTCCCATCCGGGAATTTAAACTGCATTCTTTATTTTTATTTTTGCATTTTTTATTCAAAGCTTCTTTAGACTATATATATATATATATATATATATATATATATATATATATATATATATATATATATATATATATATATATATATATATATATATATATATATAGAGAGAGAGAGAGAGAGAGAGAGAGAGAGAGAGAGGGTGAGAAAGAGATAGATAGATATGTTATTTTATTCGCTTTTGGTTTTTCGATACGTTTTGAATTAATTCAATTATTTATACGAGAGTGCGTTTTTACCTAAATGCGAGTTTAGAATACTATTCCTTTTGACCAATTTGGTACCCCCAAATGGGGAGCAGCATATATATTGCCTTTAAAATATAATTATCAACTGACACGTGTTTCGTCGTCTACGACTCATCAGAGTGGCTGAATCTACGTAAACCACGATATAACAGTCGTGCGAGATGGTCCAGTGGTAAAAGTTTAGGCTTCTTACCCGAATCTTGCTAGTTTCAGCCACTCTCATGAGTCGTAGACGAGGAAACACCTGCAGTGGATAATTATATTTTAAAAGCAATATATATATATATATATATATATATATATATATATAGAGAGAGAGAGAGAGAGAGCGAGAGAGAGAGAGAGAGAGAGAGGGAAAGAGACTGCCCGGCGCTACACAGTCGAAAATACGCTTAAATATATTTTCATTTATGCATATTTCGAATTTGTTATAATAAAGCCAATTCTCTATTGATTATTATATTGTACCTAATTTATTGTAGTGGTTTCAAAGGTTAACCAATATGACTTTGATGCCATCAGTTAAAATCGAAATCAAAACGTTCAAAGCTCTAGCCTTACATAAACCGCCTTCAACGTAGAAACGTATAATTGTGCATGTGCACAAAAGAAATTTAACACAACTTATCTCTATTAAGTTCTTTTTTAATTTGGTTTCATTAGCAGGTATTTCTACTCTGCTAAAAACACATAAATAAACAGTCTACAAAAATGTAATTATTTGACACGCCTTGAGCCGCTATACGATCTGGTGTCTCGGAGGAGATGAACTTTGAAAAGAATAGAGACAGATATTCAAAATATAAAAAATGATAAAATAAACATGAAATCATAAATAAAAAATGATTATTAAAATTAGGTTTCTTTGTAAAACGAAAAAATTGTATGAGGACGCTGCTTCTTGAAAAAATCACAGCAACAACATACATGCATATATATATATATAGTTAATAATGCGTGCATAAATAAAATACAGCATATATATATATATATATATATATATATATATATATATATATAATATAAAGCTGTGTGTGAGTGTGTGTTTGGTCACGAATAGGCTTCTATATGGTTGACTATTTTAAAAAACTGATTACATATAATGATAGAAGATGTATCGAGACACAGAGAGAATGAGTATGTTTGATCTGGCAGAATGGTGGTTCATTAAAACTTTGGGGGTCTGCGTTCGCGCCTGGTCCACAAAGTATAGGAATAAAAAATTTTAAAATGAAAAAAAAAAAAAACATTTACAAGTGTTTTTGATATAGATGTACATAAGAATATTTTGATAAGTATGTTTTAACTTAAATAGGGATGGTATATTAAAATTGTGGGGTCTTCTTTCGCGCCTGGCCTCCATGGAATGGAAATAGGCACAAACTTTAATAAAAACTTTTCATATCTATCTGCGTAAGTATACTTTGATAATTATGTTTCAGTTTGAAGAAATACGGTATAATAAAATTATGGGGTGTTCGTTCGCACCTGACCTCCATAGGATGGAAATATGTCACAAAGTTTAACAAGGGTTTTAATATAGATCCACATAATATTGTGATAAGTGTTTCAGTGTGAACAGGTATGGTATAATAAATTATGGCGTTTATTTATTTTATTTTTACTTTCATCATATTTTGCTTTGGTTTTGATACCCCCAAGTTCGAAGCTATCTCTTTACAACCCTTCCTTTTCATAACCTATCATACTTTCATAAATCAGAGTCCATTTTGTGTAGGCTGTTTTTGAACCCAGTCAACGACGGGTACTTTTGCTAGTATATATATATATATATATATATATATATATATATATATATATATATATATATATATATATATATATACAGCATAATTAGATTGACATATCAGTTTGCGATAAATCATTGAAGTAATACAATTTTTCCTGAACAATTATTACACAATTTACAAACAAGACTCATACGCATTTTCTTAAGCTTAATTAACATTTGTTTATAGTTTGTTAAAGCTTATTAAAAGTTTATATAATGGTACTTACCTAATCATTGATGCTAGTGAAAATACTAGTAGTGGGACGATTAACTGGAATCGGGAATCAGAAAAAACTCAAACAATCGGAAAAATTATTTTTAATTTCTAATCACAAAACAGATTTTTTAATTAATCTGCTTGTTTCGAGTTACATTTTCCTTTGCAGATATAATAATGATAGAATAATAAATATTTATTGATTTTAAACTTAACAATAAAATTTACATCATAATAAATAATTTCTGTAATAATGACACTGGAAAAAGTGACCTGTTGAAAATAGCAAAGGTAAAATTGCTATAAATTGATTAATAGGACAAAATGTCATATGTGAAATGTACAGATGAAAATGTCACAATAAGTTTATCAAAATCTTGGATACAATTTATAAAACTGAAGCCATTGATAAGTTCGTCAAATAATAAAGAAAGTACATTTAAAAGTAGATGTCGACTCTCCGATACCCCCAAGAAAAAAAAAATGAAAGTCTTCTTTTTTAGAATCAGAATTGGGATCTGAATCGGTAATTGTATTTGAATCGGAAAAAATATAGGAATACATAAGTAGATGTCGACTCTCCGATACCATAAAAAAAAAAAAAAATTAAAGTCTTCTTTTGTAGACGATTAGGCAATTTTAGAATCAGAATTGGGATCGGAATCGGTAATTGTATTAGAATGCGGAATTTAAGGCGGAAACGGTATTTGAATCGGAAAAAAATATAGGAATCGCTCAATCACTAAAAAAACTCCAAATACTGAATTTGAAAGAACATATTAATATTAAACAGTCTTTACTTCGACAACTGACGAATCACATTCATTTCTTAATCTTTTCACTTAATTATATTTATTGTGACTAAAATAGCTCGAATTTATCTAATCAAACGATATCAACACAATCTATTCAAAATATTATGCACGCATAAATTGTACATTTTATCGTTATATAAAGATGCCGCTGTTCCAAACCTGAACTTGTACATTTAATAATGAGACTTATAAAATTATAAATGCTGGTTAGTAAAAGATAATATATCCGTCTACTAAACTGATTTATACTCATTCCCGATTTTCATCTGAAAACATAACATCATCTTATTGACACTAAGAATAGTTCAAATCTATTTCTATTTTGCTGTCCATGTTTATCGAATGCAGTTTATTATAGCAATTCAATCAATGTATTAATGACTTTTTTTAACCAAGACACACTCATTTCGAATGACAAAATTTAATAACAAAGTGATGCTATAAATTTTAGTTAATTATCTATGGATTTGTGAAGGTGTGTCCACCCTACGGATAATAATGAACTATTCCGCTTACTATAAAGATCGAAAAAATATATCTTTTCGACCAGCACAAGTTATGCACAAATCATGTGCACTCTGCAGTCGAACTGACGTATAACCACACTTTTTGTTGCAAGTGTTTTTCTGTTCAATATATTTGTTTCCACTAAATCCAAGGTTGTGTCTTTCTTTTAAAACTTTACGGGACCACAACACTGGCGGCGAGGGATTATGAATGAACTCGAAACTTATGTCAACCACAACATTTGTAATTAAGAATGGGAAAGTCTGTGGCTTTCATATGATATACTTTTACGTCAAACATATTTTTTATTTTAAATTATATACTAAACAATTGATATGATATATGGTGTTCTACAAAGTTCGTTGCAGTTTGTTATCGTAACTTTTACTTAGCCAAACACGGGTATTATTTGTGAGAGTGTTTTTTTTTTTAATTTTCTCCACGCTTTACATATCCAACATTTTACTATGAACTCTGTTTAGGCTATTTTTAGATTTGTAATGTTCCTCTTGGATTTGTATAAATAACGATAGAAATCTGAAATAGCTATCCTAGATTTATAACAAGTTATAGTGCGTTGCTATAGTAGAACATATTCAGCTATGACTGTTCTTGGTGCTATTTAACACATTTCGAACGATGCATTCTGCATGTATAAATATACATGTAATAAATACATGGAAAATAAATAACCAGAGATTTTGCCAAGAAATATGACGTAAGTTTTGAATATAATTTCTTCTGAAAACAAATCTCGAATTACAGCATGTTTCCGTCTTTTAAGGCGTTGGCAAGCACTAACTTTTCCAGTCACTAGCGTTTCCCCTTCCACCTTAAATAGCTTGATGGAGAATTTTGCTGGGTGCACAAGAAAATCAGTTTATTATAGAGGAATTGGGTTTCTAAGTTTTGAGGTGAGTGTTACGAAAATTACATTTAATATGAGAAAAGTAATAATCCAAATAATACGAGAGGAATTGGAATTGGTAGTTTTGTTTTACGCCACCTAAACCTTATATGTTATGTTGTGGTAATATTATGAAGGGCTGAGGCCAGTGCTTGGCATTAAACTAGTCCGCTTCAATATGCTTAGCTCTTCTAAACAAATAACTAAATCCCAAAATAGAAGTTATTTTTTATGAGATTTGGCAAAAATTCTAAGAGGTATGTTTTAGTAATTTAAGATTTTAAATAAATAAAAAAATATATTTGAAACCATTTAAGATGGAAATAGTTTGTTAAAAATTATACAAATTTGTATATCTATAAAAGTGAAAGTGTGTGTGTGTGTCTGTCTGTCTGTGTTCATTTCCCTACGCAATAACTCTGTCAATTTTCAGTCTACAGACTCGAAATTTTATATACAGGGTATTGAGATTTGGAAAAATCTTTGTAATCCGGTTTCGGCCAGAAATTTGGCGATTAAGGGGTAAAAGTTCAACGATTTGACCTTTGAGAACTCTACCAAACTCCTCCAACAATTTCGGTTTTAACCACTTGAAGTTTTAGATATAGATTCTCTGGACATGGATCTAACTTAATAACTTGATTTGAGCTCAAAACAATAAATGTTAAGGGGTTATAATAAGGGTCAAAGTTAAAAAAAAATTGACCTCTGCGGTCTCTACCAAATTACTCATACAATTTCTAGTCTAAACATTTGAAATTTTTCATAAAGTGTGTTCAGAGATAGGCCAAACTTTTTAATCGGTTTGGGTCAAATATTTGAGCTATCAATATATAAATGTATGTATGTTTTCATGTCTGCCTAAAACTTTTTACAGAGGCAACGAATTTTCACAAGATCAGTATCGTTTTAAAGTTCGACCGTTCAGACGACAAATACCGAAAAATTGGCTAAAAACATTAATTTCTTCACCCTCAACTGGGCACTTTTCTACTGGGAGGGGTCGCTTTTTTCGCCGATATTTTCGAAAGTCATCCCCTCTTTTCGATTGTCTAGCCTTAATTTAAACTTACGTCATTTCTGGTTTGACGTCACGTTTTTCCCCGTTCTTTTCCTTCTTCACGGTACGGGTTCGAGCCTGCCTTCCTACTGACACTTTTTTTTTTTTACTCAACACACACCTCCAAACACCCGGGTAACGTCAGGGACCCATGCTAGTAGTATAAAGAAAGTATTATAAAAAAGTATTTATAAATATAAAGGTAATAAAATAAATTAAATAAAATTAATATATGCATGTGTGTATGTATGTGTATATATACGTATACGTGGATGCGTGCACGCGTATGCATATTTGCGTATATACTTTAGCAAGGGAACCAATCTACAAACACGTATTTATCTCCCTTATCCGAGATGAATATAAACACTGCACAGATACAGTAGAGGTAAACAATCTTAAGTACCCAGTTATAAGCGTAAAAAGCAACGCATGATATGTTATAAAAAGGAAAAAAAAATATATATATAATAATTCCTAACAATACTTAACACAACTCGTATCCTGTTAACTGATTTAACAGCTCGACTCCGGGATTAATTCCGTCCACTGGTACAAAAGAAAGAAAGAAAGAAAGAAAAAACAGACTAAGAAAAGTCTTGCTGAACAGTTGCAGACGTTCTTTTCTCTTCCGGTGAGGAGATTTTATTCTCAAAAATACGTGATATCAACGTCTATCATCCTGTACGACACATTATTTTTGTAAATAAATATAATTGAAAATTGTTGAAATTGTTTTTAATACACTAACTCGTGTCCACGGTGTTTTCTACAAACTGCATTGCCATAGCCTTCAAACACAACTCTTTTCACACTGCTCACAATGCTTAAATCAAACTACAACATCATATATATATATATATATATATATATATATTAATATATATATATATATATATATATATATATATATATATATATATACCATAGCGGTCCCAAATTATAACCTGTGTTAATCTACAGTGTAACCCGGATATAAGGAACCCGGATATAATTGTAACCCGGATATAAAAGATCCGCATGGACCGTAGAAGAAGGCTCTTATATTCGGGCCACACTGTGTGTATATATATATATATATATATATATATATATATATATATATATATATATATATATATATACAGTGTGGCCCGAATATAACATATGTATATATATGTATATATATATATGTATATATATATGTATATATATATATATATATATATATATATATATATATATATATACACTGTATATCAGAAATTTACCTGTACAAATATATTTTCCGACAGAATACCTCCAATAAAAAAGGGGGCGGTGATATATCCTTATTCCGCGGAGTTTCAAAGAATTTAATGTTCTTCTCATCAGAGAATAGAAACTGTTTATCAGATTATATATAGCACGGAACTAGAATCTGCTGGTTTTAACACTTTGTGAAACTACAATTTATGATGGTGGTTATAAAATGTACAAATATGCTTGAAAAATAATGTTTGCAGTGTTTGTGTAGCATTATTTTTTTTTAGAAATGTTAGTAAAAACATTGTCAACAATTGTAAACAAATAAGAAAGAAGGGAAAAAGAAAAAAAGAAAAAAATCCAAACCGGACTGGCTTAATTCAAGATGTGATATTGTACACGTAAATTTCTGATTTACAATTTTTATTTATACTCATGGGGTTAAGCTCTACTTCTCACCGTCGTATCGAGCTTTTTTTTTTTACTTGTTTGGGATAATATAAACATTAATACATTATTTGGACTGAAGCTTACTTCTGCATTTACCTAGTAAAATTCCCCTATTAATTACATGATATATATATATATATATATATATATATATATATATATATATATCATAAATTAGTAATTTAGATGTTATGACGTGAAATGGTTCAGTTTCAAATCTAGAATTTTTATTAAATGCAAGATAAAGAATACATGTGCTAGGAAGTTACGCCTGAAAGTATTCTGTACCTCGATGAGGCCACCATTCGCCCATGTATGGAGTACTGCTGTCACATTTGGGCTGGTTCATCTGCTACTAGTCTCTCACTCCTGGATAGGATACAAAAGAGAGGCGCCAACCTAGTAGGTTGTGAATTTTCATCTAAACTTCAGCATTTGTCCCACCAACGAAATGTTGAATCCCTCTGCCTGTTTTACAAATATTTTAATGGTGGATGCTCTGACGAACTACAGGCACTTGTACCCCCTCGACAAAAATACCCCCGACAATCTCGACAAGCAGCGAAGTCCCATCCCTACATAGTTGAGATCACTAGATGTAAGAAAGCCTTTTACTTTAATAGCTTCTTCCCCAGAACGGCAGGACTTTGGAATTCTTTTCCGGTTTCCTGCTTCCCCAACTGTACTGACATGCAGAAGTTCAAGTGTAATGTGAACAGACATTTTGCTGCTAAACTCCCTACATAGTACCCCTGCAACTTAGGTCCCTGATAGTAGCCCCCTACATCAAAGTGGCACCGTGCCTTGTTTGAGGTGAAAATGTAATAAAAAATGTTTTTAAAAAGTATATCTCCTGAAACTTAGGTTTTTGATGTCTAACCATACATATATATCTATAATATAAAGCTGAACGTCTGTTTGTGTTTGTGTGTGTGTGTGTGTGTGTGTGTGTGTGTGTGTGTGTGTGTGTGTGTGTCTGGTCACAATAGGCTAATATATGGTTGACTGTTTTAAAAAAAACTGATTACATATAATGATAGAAGATTATCGAGGATCAGGAATGGGTATGTTTGATCTGGCAGAACGGTGGTTCATTAAAATTGTGGTGTCTGCGTTCGAACCTGGCCCCCAAAGTGTAGAAATAGAAAAATGAAAAAAAAAAGGGTTTTTGATATAGATGTACATAAGAATACTTTGATAAGTATGTTTCAACTTAAATAGGGACAGTATAATAAAATTGTGGGGTCTGGGTTCGCGCCTGTACTCCATGGAAATATGGCACAAACTTTACAAAAGACTTTTCATATCTATTTGCGTAAGTATACTTTGATAATTATGTTTCAGTTTGAAGAAATATGGTATAATAAAATTATTGGGTGTTCATTCGCGCCTGACCTCCATAGATTGTAAATATGTCATAAAGTTTAACAAGGTTTTTTTAAAAGGGGTGAGGGTCCACAATAAAACCTTAACTTTAATCTTAATTCACGTTAGCCTTTTTTTAAAAAAATTTTGAGTTGAATCATATTGTGTCGAATAAATTCACCTCATAAATTCACGTTCTTATTAAAGTGAAAGCAAAAAAAAAAGTCGGACTTTAGACAATTCTCGACACAAATTTTGCATAACTCTGTTTTTTCCTTCTCCACTTGCACTTACGAAACTCTTTAAGCGCTTCCTTAAGGAGAAGTGCTTTCCGGTTCCCTGGAAGACTTCATCAGTTTGCCCTGTATTCAAGAATTCAGGTGATAAGTCATCTCCCTCTCAGTACAGACCAATAAGTCTCCTGTGTGTTATGAGTAAGTTGCTGGAATCCATATTAAATAGAGAAATAGTCAACCACCTCAGCAGAAACAACCTTCTTAGTGACACACAATATGGTTTCCGTTCTGCAAGATCTACCGCAGATGTGCTGACGGTTATATCCCACAGGATTAGTGAATCTCTTGATAAAGGCTTCCTTTCTAGGGCAATAGCTCTTGACATATCAAAGGCTTTCGACAAGGTATGGCATAAGGGTCTACTTCACAAGCTTTCCAGCTACGGTATAACTGGAAATGTTTTCTCAATCATTAAATCATTTCTCTCCGAAAGGCTCATAAGAGTAGTGGTCGATGGACAAAAATCAGAGGCCTGCAGTATCAATGCTGGAGTCCCTGAGGGGTCAATTATGGGCCCAACTCTCTTCCTGATCTACATCAATGACCTCCCTAAACACATACTTAAATCATTCGTTGACATCTATGCTGATGACACGACCATCTACGGCAACACATCAAAGGCTGTAAATGACAAAGTTCTTTCTGATTCTCTCTCCTCTGATCTCGAGCGTGTGGTTCAGTGGGGGAACACGTGGCTGGTTACCTTTAATGCATCCACAACCAAACTCCTATCCTTACATCATCAACGCTCTGATCCCCATCTGGCATCAATTGTGATGGATGGCTCTCGTCTGGGTGAGGCCCATTGTTTTGAAAAGCTTCTGGGTTTGACCTTTACTCCTGATCTAAAATGGAACACGTACATCAAGTCTGTTGCCAAGGTCGCTGGAAAGATGGTGGGATCCTTCTACCGCTCCAGAAGATATCTCACTACGGATGCAATTCTCTATCTATATAAAAGCCAAGTACGTCCAAGGATGGAATACTGTTGCCATATCTGGGCAGGAGCTGCTAAAAACAGACTATCCTGCCTTGACAGAGTACAAAATAGACTTCGTGGCTTAGTGGGGGATGCCCTTATCTCTACCCTGCAACCTCTCTCCCACAGAAGAGACGTTGCGAGCCTGTCCTTGTTTTATCGTTATTTCCATGGCAGATGCTCGTCTGAACTCCAATCTCTGGTCCCCCCTCGCCAATCTTTCACGAAAAACACCCGTCTAGCTGAATCCACTGTGAAAAATTTCCCCACTCTATATCTGTGCCTAAATCAAAACGCAGTTGCCATGAACAAAGCTTCTTTCTTAGAACTGCACGCCTGTAGAACTCTGTTCCGTCTGCTTGCTTCCCTCCAGACTACAACTTGGTTGTTATCAAGTCCAATGTTAACAAATTCCTAATGAACCGCCCCCTTAAGTAAACATATAAGCAAATCTCTTCATCAACGTAATGTACTTGCAATAACCCTTATCCCTGAGTGGCTTCCGGGCCTTGATAAGTGGTGATCACTGTGTAAGAAAAAAAAAAATTTAAGATGGAAATAGCTTGTTAAAAATTATACAAATCTATATATCTATAAAAGTGAAAGCGTGTGTGTGTGTCTGTCTGTGTTCATTTCCCTACGCAATAACTCTGTCAATTTTCAGTCTACAGACTCGAAATTTGATATACAGGGTATTGAGATTTGGAAAAATCTTTGTAATCCGTTTTCGACCAGAAATTTAGCTGTTAAGGGGTCAAAGTTCAACGATTTGACCTTTGAGAACTCAACCAAGCTCCTCCGGCATTTTCGAGTTAAACCACTTGAAATTTTAGATATAGATTCCCTGGACATGGATCTAACTTAATAACTTGATTTGAGCCCAAAACAATAAATGGGTCATAATAAAGGTCAAAGTTTTAAAAAAATTGACCTCTGCGATCTCTACCAAATTACTCATACAATTTCTAGTCTAAAACATTATAAATTTTTCATAAAGTGTATTCAGAGATAGGGCAAACTTTTTAATCGGTTTGGGTCAAATATTTGAGCTATCAATATATAAATGTATGTATGTTTTCATGTCTGCCTAAAACTTTCTACAGAGGCAACGGATTTTCACAAGATCACTATCGTTTTAAAGTTCGACCGTTCAGACGACAAATACCGAACAATTGGTTAAAAACATTAATTTCTTCACCCTCAACTGGCCAATTTTCTACAGGGAGGGGTCGCTTTTTTCGCCGCTATTTTCGAAAGTCATCCTCTCTTTTCAATTATCTAGCCTTCATTTAAACTTACGTCATTTCTGGTTTGACGGTGGTTGTAACAACAAAGACATCACGTTTTTCCCCGTTCTTTTCCTCCTTCACGGTACGGGTTCGAGCCTGCCTTCCTACTGCCACTTTTTTTTCTCAACACACACCTCCAACACCCGGGCAACGCCAGGCACCCATGCTAGTAGTATAAATAAAGAAAGTATTATAAAAACGTATTTATAAATATAAATGTAATAAAATAAATTAATGAAATAAAATTAATATATGCATGTGTGTATGTATGTGTATATATACGTATACGCGGATGCGTGCACGCGTATGCATATTTGCGTATATACTTTAGCAAGGGAACCAATCTACAAACACGTATTTATCTCCCTTATCCGAGACGAATATAAACACTGCACAGATACAGTAGAGGTAAACACTCTTAAGTACCCAGTTATAAGCGTAAAAAGCAACACATGATATGTTATAAAAAGGAAAAAAATATATATATATAATAATTCCTAACAATACTTAACACAACTCGTATCCTGTTAATTGATTTAACAGCTCGACTCCGGGATTAACTTCCGGTCACTGGTACAAAAGAAAGAAAGAACGAAAAAAAACAAGACTAAGAAAAGTCTCACTGAACAGTTGCACGTTTCTTTTCTCTTCCGGTGAGGAGATTTTATTCTCAAAACTAAGTGATATAAACGTCTATCATCCTGTGCGACACATTATTTTAGTAAATAAATATAATTGAAAATTGTTCAAATTGTTTTTTATACACTAACTCGTGTCCACGGTGTTTTCTACAAACTGCATTGCCATAGCCTTCAAACACAACTCTTTTCACACTGCTCACAATGCTTAAATCAAACTACAACATCATATATATATACATATACATATACATATACATATATATATATATATATATATATATATATATATATATATATATATATATATATATACCATAGTGGTTCCAAATTATAACCTGTGTTAATCTACAGTGTAACCCGGATATAAGGAACCCGGATATAATTGTGACCCGAATATAAAAGATCCGCATGGACCGTAGAAGAAGGCTCTTATATTCGGGCCACACTGTATACATATACATATACATATATATATATATATATATATATATATATATATATATATATATATATATATATATATATATATACAGTGTGGCCCGAATATAACATATGTATATATATGTATGTATATATATACATATGTATATATATATATATATATATATATATATATATATATATAAACTGTATATCAGAAGTTTACCTGTACAAATACATTTTCCGACAGAATACCTCCAATAAAAAAGGGGGCGGTGATATATCCTTATTCCGCGGAGTTTCAAAGAATTTAATGTTCTTCTCATCAGAGAATAGAAACTGTTTATCAGATTATATATAGCACGGAACTAGAATCTGCTGGTTTTAACACTTTGTGAAACTACAATTTATGATGGTGGTTATAAAATGTACAAATATGCTTGAAAAATAATGTTTGCAGTGTTTGTGTAGCATTATTTTTTTTTAGAAATGTTAGTAAAAACATTGTCAACAATTGTAAACAAATAAGAAAGAAGGGAAAAAGAAAAAAAGAAAAAAATCCAAACCGGACTGGCTTAATTCAAGATGTGATATTGTACACGTAAATTTCTGATTTACAATTTTTATTTATACTCATGGGGTTAAGCTCTACTTCTCACCGTCGTATCGAGCTTTTTTGTTATTTGTATGGGATAATATAAACATTAATACATCATTTGGACTGAAGCTTACTTCTGCATCTATCTAGTAAAATTCCCCTATTAATTACATGATTATATATATATATATATATATATATATATATATATATATATATATCATAAATTAGTAATTTAGATGTTATGACGTGAAATGGTTAAGTTTCAAATCTAGAATTTTTATTACATGCAAGATAAAGAATACACGTGCTAGGAAGTTACGCCTGAAAGTATCCTGTACCTATGTATTCTATGAGGCCACCATTCGCCCATGTATGGAGTACTGCTGTCACATTTGGGCCGGTGCATCTGCTACTAGTCTCTCACTCCTGGATAGGATACAAAAGAGAGGCGCCAACCTAGTAGGTTGTGAATTTACATCTAAACTTCAGCCCCTGTCCCACCGACGAAATGTGTAATCCTTCTGCCTGTTTTACAATATTTTAATGGTGGATGCTCTGACGAACTATAGGCACTTGTACCCCCTCGACAAAAATACCCCCGACAATCTCGACAAGCAGCGAAGTCCCATCCCTACATAGTTGAGATCACTAGATGTAAGAAAGCCTTTTACTTTAATAGCTTCTTCCCCAGAACGGCAGGACTTTGGAATTCTTTTCCGGTTTCCTGCTTCCCCAACTGTACTGACATGCAGAAGTCCAAGTGTAATGTGAACAGACATCTTGTTGCTAAACTTAGGTTTTTGATGTCTAACCATATATATATATATATATATCTATAATATAAAGCTGAACGTCTGTTTGTGTGTGTGTGTGTGTCTGGTCACAAATAGGCTCATATATGGTCGACTGTTTTAAAAAAACTGATTACATATAATGATAGAAGATTATCGAGGATCAGGAATGGGTATGTTTGATCTGGCAGAACGGTGGTTCATAAAAATTGTGGCGTCTGCGTTCGAACCTGGCCCCCAAAGTATGGAAACAAAAAAATGAAAAAAAAAACCTTTACAAGGGTTTTTGATATAGATGTACGTAATAATACTTTGATAAGTATGTTTCAACTTAAATAGGGATGGTATAATGAAATTGTGGGGTCTGGGTTCGCGCCTGTACTCCATGGAAATATGGCACAAACTTTACCAAAGACTTTTCATATCTATTTGCGTAAGTATACTTTGATAATTATGTTTCAGTTTGAAGAAATATGGTATAATAAAATTATTGGGTGTTCATTCGCGCCTGACCTCCATAGATTGTAAATATGTCACAAAGTTTAACAAGGTTTTTTAAAAGGGGTGAGGGTCCACAATAACACCTTAACTTTAATCTTAATTCACGTTAGCCTTTTTTTAAAAAAAAATTTGAGTTGAATCATATTGTGTCGAATAAATTCACCTCATAAATTCACGTTCTTATTAAAGTGAAAGCAAAAAATAAAAAAAAAAGTCGGACTTTAGACAATTCTCGACACAAATTTTGCATAACTCTGTTTTTTCCTTCTCCACTTGCACTTACGAAACTCTTTAAGCGCTGCCTTAAGGAGAAGTGCTTTCCGATTCCCTGGAAGACTTCATCAGTTTGCCCTGTATTTAAGAATTCAGGTGATAAGTCATCTCCCTCTCAGTACAGACCAATAAGTCTCCTGTGTGTTATGAGTAAGTTGCTGGAATCCATATTAAATAGAGAAATAGTCAACCACCTCAGCAGAAACAACCTTCTTAGTGACACACAATATGGTTTCCGCTCTGCAAGATCTACCGCAGATGTGCTGACGGTTATATCTCACAGGATTAGTGAATCTCTTGATAAAGGCTTCCTTTCTAGGGCAATAGCTCTTGACATATCAAAGGCTTTCGACAAGGTATGGCATAAGGGTCTACTTCACAAGCTTTCCAGCTACGATATAACTGGAAACGCTTTCTCAATCATTAAATCATTTCTCTCCGATAGGCTCATAAGAGTAGTGGTAGATGGACAAAAATCAGAGGCCTGCAGTGTTAATGCTGAAGTCCCTCAGGGGTCAATCCTGGGCCCAACTCTCTTCCTGATCTACATCAATGACCTCCCTAAACACATACTTAAATCATTCGTTGACATCTATGCTGATGACACGACCATCTACGGCAACACATCAAAGGCTGTAAATGACAAAGTTCTTTCTGATTCTCTCTCCTCTGATCTCGAGCGCGTGGTTCAGTGGGGGAAGACGTGGCTGGTTACCTTTAATGCATCTAAAACCAAACTCCTATCCTTACATCATCAACGCTCTGATCCCCATCTGACATCAATTGGGATCGATGGCTGTCGTCTGGGAGAGGCCCCGTGTTTTGACAAGCTTCTGGGTTTGACCTTTACTCCTGATCTCAAATGGAACACGTACATCAAGTCTGTGGCCAAGGTCGCTGGAAAGATGGTGGGATTCTTCTACCGCTCTAGAAGATATCTCACTACTGATGCAATTCTATATTTATATAAAAGTCAAGTACGTCCAAGGATGGAATACTGTTGCCATATCTGGGCAGGAGCTGCTTAAAACAGCCTATCCTGCCTTGACAGAATACAAAATAGACTTCGTGGCTTAGTGGGGGATGCCCTTATCTCTACCCTGCAACCTCTCTCCCACAGAAGAGACGTTGCAAGCCTATCCTTGTTTTATCGTTATTTTCATGGCAGGTGCTCGTCTGAACTCCAATCTCTGGTCCCCCCTCGCCAATCTTTCTACGAAAAACACCCATCTTGCTGAATCCACTATGAAAAATTACCCCCATTCTTTATCTGTGCCTAAATCAAAACGTGGATTCCATGAACAAAGCTTCTTTCTTAGAACTGCGCGCCTGTGGAACTCTGTTCCGTCTGCCTGCTTCCCACCGGACTACAACTTGGATGTGTTCAAGTCCAACGTTAACAAATTCCTAATGAACCGCCCCCTTAAGTAAACACTTCATCAAATCTCCACACTAACGTAATGTACTTGCAATAACCCTTATCCCTGAGTGGCTTCCGGGCCTTGATAAGTGGTGACCACTGTGTAAAAAAAAACGTGGAACTCTTTCGAAAATAGATAAATCATAAAAAAATAAGAACGTTACTTGTTATCGTGTCAAAAGAAGGAAACATCCTGCTTACGTGATTACGTGTCTTTTTAAAAAACATTTACATAACCTTTTTATTTTTATCTATATATCTGTTAAATAAAGACACGTAATACAGATTAACTAAAACGAAAAAAAAACACGTAATACAGTTTAAGTAAAATAAAAAAAGACACGTAATACAGTTAAACTAAAATAAAAAAAAACACGTAATACAGTTCAACTAAAATAAAAGAAGACACGTAATAAAGTTCAAATAAAAAAAGACACGTAATACAGTTTAACTAAAACGAAAAAAACACGTAATACAGTTTAACTAAAACGAAAAAGACACGTAATACAGTTAAACTAAAATAAAAAAAACACGTAATACAGTTCAACTAAAATAAAAAAGTTACGTAATACAGTTCAACTAAAATGAAAAAGACACATAATACAGTTCAACTAAAATTAAAAAGCCACATATACAGTTCAACTAAAATTAAAAAGCCACATATACAGTTCAATTTAAATTAAAAAGCCGCATAATACAGTTCAACTGAAATGAGAAAAAATCCACAGAAACCATCTTTGTAAACTTATAAATACGCAGAAGAAAATTTGTCAAGAAAAATGCAAACACATCATATGGTTTAACCCAGTGTATAACAATCTTTTTCAACTTATAAATACATAGAAACAAATTTGTAAAGAAATTGTAAAGATACACAGTATAACAACAATAAATTTATAAAATACGTAGACAAAAAAACATAAAGGAACATAAAAGTATCAGATCACAACAAATCATACAATTCTAGAAAAAGAAAACACACATGCCGAGTAAATAGAGAATATCGTATAAAATTATTATATAAAAAACAAAAAATATAAGATTAAACAAACAAAAAAAAACGTCAAAACATATATATCGCAGCTATCGAAACCCATTTAACATATAAATAGCATAACCATATGCCCAACCGTTAAAATGAGATGAAATCGCATAAAATTAATGAGAAATTAAAGAAAAAACTATAACACTTAGAATAGAATTCTGTGGAGGAAATGGCGTTCGTGACTGGTAATCGTGTGATCTTTATCTGTTTGGAAACTTCTCGTTTCTGACTAGCATGTATTATCGTAACTTTTAATATCAGCAAAGCTATAGAATCTCGACGACACAAAAGACTCATAGCCATCAGAATAAAAATGTGAAATGCAATCAAATAATACGAAAAAAAAGAAGATTTATCAGAATCAAGAAAATACAAATATGACGAAAGAAAGAATTATTTAAACTTATAATTATACCTTTTTTGACAGCACGGGTATGATCTACATACACTGGCTTCACACTAGATAGACGGTAAACAAGGAATACTATGTTAAGGTTTTTATAAGGAAGTTCAGCAAGAGATTTGGTCGGAAGAGGCCAGCATTCTTCAAATCGGGCCAGTGACATTTCTACCAGGATAATACACCAGTCCACAACTCCATCCTTTTACAGACTATTTGATCGAGATGGGTTCTTCACCCTCCCTTTAGTCAGGATCTGGTATCTTGTGACTTTAGCTTATTCCCTAAGCGTAAGAAAAACCTTAGAGGATGTCGTTATAAGACAAGGAGATAAAAGAGGCTGTAACGAGGGTTATTGACATGACCACACAAGAGCACTAACATGAGGTCTTCTAGAAGTTGTTGGAACGGTACAACAAGTGCATGTTTTTTATTCAATTTTCACCCCAAACAAGGCACAGTGTCACATTGAAGTAGGGGCTACTATCGGGGACATACGTTGTAGGGGCATTATGAAGGGAGATGAGTAGCAAGGTGTCTGTTCACATTACACTTGAACTTCTGCATATCAGTACAGTTGGGAAAGCAGAATCCCGGAAGGGAGTTCCAAAGTCTAGCAGTTCTTGGGAAGAAACTATTGGAGTAAAAGGCTTTCTTACACCTAAGGATCTCTACTATGAAGGGGTGGGACTTAACTGCTTGTCGCGATTGTCGGGAGTAGTTACATCGAGGGTGTACAACTGCTTGTAGTTCGTCAGAGCATTCACCATAAAAGTACTTGTAGAACAGACAGGCGGGACAGAGGCTGAAGCCTAGATGACAGTTCAGGACCTATCAGGTTGGCGACTCTCTTTTGAACCTTGTCCAGGAGTGAGAGACAAGCAGAAGATGAACCAGCCCAAATGTGACAACAGTACTCCATACATGGGCGAATGATGGCCTTATAGAGGTACAGGATACTTTCAGGCGTGAGTAGTTTTCTAGCACGGCAGAGAGAGAGAGAGAGAGAGAGAGAGAGAGAGAGAAAGAGAGAGAGTTCATCTTCTTTGCATCAGCCTTAGCAATGCTCTCAATGTATCTAATACAGTTCATGTTCCCTGTAAATGTTAGGCCGAGGAGTTTAAAGGAAGTACTTTCAGGTAATGTGTTTTTGGCCATTGCTATTGGTTGTGGAGTAGGTTTCTTGTAACTATTGAAGGAAACAAGCTTAGTCTTGGCAGCATTGAATGTGACCATTCATTTTTGTTCCTATTCCACTACAAATTGGAGGTCATCCTTTAGTTTTTCTGCCATTTCCTTAGATATGTGTTCGTTTGTTTTCCCCTCGTTCCTGTTATTGAGAGTGTTGTCATCAGCAAATATACCCATCTCCGAAACAATTTTATCAGGAAGGTCAGGAATAATAAAGATCTAAGAATAGACCCCTGAGGTACTCTCGCACTTATATCATATTGTTTAGATGTATGACCGTCGAGGACAACTTGGATTTTCTCTTACTTAAGAAAGATTTAATTACATTATGTATTCTTCCAGTGATACCATATGATCTAATTTTCCTTTGAAGACCATCGTGACACACCCTGTCAAAAGCCTTAGATATATAGAGGGCTACCGCTCTACACTCCCCTGTTTTGTCCAATGAACGGTATATACGTTCAGGGATTACAGTTAGGATATCTGCTGTGAAACGGGCTTGCCTAAATCCATATTGCAGATATATATATATATATATATATATATTAGATACATTGGCTGTGTACATTTAACAACTTTCTGAGGTCAATCGGCTGTCCACCAACTAGCAAACTAGACTTTTTTATCAACTACATCTCCCATCCAGTGCACAGATTAATAGAAAGTTGTGACTCATATGAATCAGCCATCGTTAAACTCCAGTCTTTTTTCGTAAAGCCAACTGACATTGTCAATTCTAGACATCCTTTAAGCAAAATTCCGGTGAAACGATTGATGATATTTTGCAAAGGCTAGATTCGCTTACTGCGGATTATCACTTCGAGGCAGTAACGACCGAAGAACATCGTGGCCAAGAAGTTCGTGATGTCCTCATAACAAGCATTCACTCTCATACAATTCGACAACGACTCTTCGAAATGGCACTCAATTTGAAAGACGTTTCTGACCCGTTCCCTAAAACGACCCAGAAACAAGCCAAATCTTATATAAACCTCACACCGTGTGGCGCAACCGCAGAACCATCAGTGACTCGTGAGGTTTCTTGTACTTACGAAAATGTTTCGGCTGCTGGGGGAGGGTAAAATGTTTCTTTTGCTGTAGTCGACGACATCCACGAATTTAATGTCCCGCTCGTGATTTGATCTGTAGAAGCTGCGGCATGGGGAGACATTTTTAACTAGTCTCTCAATCAAATCGCTTCTCAAGAATGTGACTTCTGCTTGTGAATCATCAATCGCATCCGTTGTAACCGCTGCATCACCTGATTGTCTGCGAAAGCCAGAATCAAGTTTTCAGTGAATCGAATAATTCTGGAGCCAATGGTCGATACTGGTAGATCAGAAAGTTATATATCATCGAACATCACCCATAAGTATGACCGGCTGACACAAACTTCTTGCAAGAAGATGTCAATGGCGTTCACAGCCTTATAAAGTAGTACACTGATATGCGGCATTAGCATATAAAGAATTTGTTACATGATAAGGGCTGTCCCCTGTTCATGTAAGTATAAAAATAGAGAGATTAGTTAAAATGAAAATAAGAGAAAGCAGAAATCGAACCCTGGACATAAGTTTTAAAGAACAATAGGTTTAAATGGAATGTCCAGTAAATTGTTAATTCGGATGTAATAAATAATAAATAAACTATTCAATTGTTAAAAGAATGTGGATAATAAAATATGGTTAAATAAATTAGATATGTAGGTTAAATTCCTTTGTGGAAACAACACAAGAAAAATAGGTTATTGGGAAATCAATGTCGGAAACGTGCAAAGTCGCGCATGTTGAAACGCGTGAATTTTTCTCACGTGGCCGGGATGCATGGATTTCTCAATATAGGAGGTGGGAGTTAGTTGGTCGTGGAGAGAGTCAGAGACATTCAGAGAGACAGTCAGGAGAGACAGTCAGGGGAGACGGTCAGTGAGAAAACTCAGAGACAGGCGGACGTCTGAAGCGAGACGTAGCTTCAGAAACTAAAATGTGAAACTTTGAGTTCTTAATGAGGAAATCCCGACCGGTCGTAAGAAAATAAATTCATCATGTGTTTGTGATAAAGCTCATCTTTGTGTTTGTGATTTCTACAAAAAGGTAAATTGTATTGTTATTATATGTCTGTGTTATAAAATGTCATTACATACACATCTCTCTCACAAGAAAAAGCATCACTTATAATACTCTCTCTCTAAGATACAACATCATATGTAATAAGACAAGAACTCTCACTAAGACTCATATCTTTACTAATAAGAACTCACGTAACATACGCGCACAAGTGGTATCGTCTAATAATACTACTAATAATAACTATATAACAGGTTTACCTACCCACGTTTGAAGCTTTCAGTCCTTTTCTTTTATTGCTTAGACATCTTACTTGCCCACTACTTTCTGAAACTACATTCAAAAGTAGAAAGACTTTTTAAGGGTCACAGGGACCTCTTTTCTGTATACGCTGTAATGGCGTCCTGTTTTGTTTCTCCACCACTTTTCGAACATTTATCGCCTGGTTGCATTTATCGCCTGGACACTCACTGATTCATCAGCAGTTTATACAATTCAAAATTCATGACTTTCTAAAAGACAGTGTTATCGAGCCCTCTCGTTCTCCCTGGGGAGCACAGGTTCTAGTAACCACTAACTACCGACACAAAAAGCGTTATTGACTATAGCCAGGCCATCAACCGATTCTACCTTGATGCTTGTCCTTTATCAATAATTGATGAACTAGTCCCCAAAATTGCTTGCTATATCGTTTTTATTACCCTGGACTTGTAGAATGCGTATCGTCAAATACCAATACAAGAAGAAGAGAAAAAATTCACAGCTTTCGAAGTCTGTGGAAATCTTTATCAATTCTGCCGTATTCCATTTGGCGTAACAAACGGTCTATGATATTTCCAACGGTCGATAGACAATGTAATAAATTGCAAGAAGGTTGCCGACACGTTCGCGTATGTTTATGACATCACTATATGCGGCTGTAATATGATGGAACATAATGAAAGTCTTAATCGTTTTTTAGATGTTGCAACGAAGTTTCATTGAGAACAAGAGCATTATACAAAGAGAGAGAGAGAGAGAGAGAGATAGATAGATAGAGAGAGATGGGGGAGTGAGAGAGAGAGAGAGAGAGAGAGAGAGAGAGAGAGAGGGTTACTCTCTAGGATATAAAGTGTTGTTTGGAGTTGTAAAACCAGATTGTAAACGCTTCCGTGCTTCGAGATATCTACCTTCAACACAAGATGCTAAATCGCAGCAACGGGTTGTCGGAAGGTTTTCATATTATGCTCAATGGATTCCTCGTTTCTCAGATAAAATTCGACAATAAGCACAGAACATAGTATTCTCTCTCACTGAATCCTTCTTAGCGGATTTTACCAGCCTTAAAGAAGAACTCGAGCAGGCTTCACTTACGACAATTGATCCCAACATACCACTTAACCGACGCCTCGAACGTTGCTTTGCCTGCTATTCTTAATCAGAATGGCCTCATAGTTGCTTTATTTTTTCCTGATCTCTTTCAGTCAGCGAGCAGCATTACTCTTCGGTCGGAAAAGGACATGCCATCATCGAAGCCGTGCGTAAATGGCGTCATTACCCTATCGGTTCCACTTTTAAACTCATTACACATCAACGCTCTGTAGCTTTCATGTATGGCCTAAAACACTTCAGTTAAATAAAGAACGAGAAAGTTGGAACGATGGAGAATCAAACTATCCGCCATTACATTTGATGTAATATACCGTCCTGGGAAAGATAATGCAGCCACAGACACACTTTCTCGAGCGGTTTGCTCCTCGACTAATTCAACCAATGTACGAGACCTAAACGTTTTATTGTGTCACCAAAATGTCTCATGTTCGACGTCTGCATAACCTCCTTTATGTTATCGATGATGAACGTGTGTTTGTGTGTGTGTCTGCGTGTATGTATATATCTTTCTTCCTTTCCCCGTATATATATATATATATATATATATATATATATATATATATATATATATATATATATATATATATATAAAATAAGATACGTGTTACATTGAACACTTTAAGACCAAATAGCTGCAACGCGATTTTTTTCCTTTATAAAATAAGCGAGTGTTTATTTTTAAAGAGAGAGATATATTTCGGAGATATACACTCCTTTTTTTCAAACTATATACATATATATATTTTATCCTCTTATTCTTCACCATGGTGTTGAATGGAAGAATTTGAGTTGAGCCCACATGATGTTAGCTGCGGATTTATCCGTAGCCGGATAATAACGCGTGGTCGCGCGTGGTTCAAAAATTACAGATAAGTCCGCAGCTAACTACATGTGGACTAAACTCAAATTCTTCCATTCAACACCATCGCGAAGAATAAGAGGAAAACAATATATATATATATATATATATATATATATATATATATATATATATATATATATATATATATATACATAGATTGAAAAAGGAGTGTATATCTCCGAAATATGCCTCTCTCTTTAAAAATAAATGCTCGTTGCAGCTATTTGACTTTAAAGTGTCCAATGTAACACGTATCTTATTTAATTTTCAAATTTCACTCAACGCCTTTTAATGGAAAACCTACCCATATATATATATATATATATATATATATATATATATATATATATATTTATATATTTATATATATATATATATATATATATACGGGTAAAGAAAGAGAGAAAGAGGGAGAGAAAGATAGAGAGAGAGAGAGAGAGAGAGAGAACGAGACTCATCGAGATATCAACGAAAATATAGATGGAAATATGCCAGCCTATTTTATTTTCTACAGAAAGAACTTTTAAGATTTTAAGCAAATAAAGGAAACTCATGCCAGCAATAAATTCAGCAGCCGAATATTTTTATTCTATAATTAATGCTTATTTCTTTTTCATGAAGAGAAACCTTTCCTTTCCTCTAACTCATTAATATTTATTTATTTCATGTACCGAGAATATTAATTGCAGTCTACATACGAACATAAGCCAGTCGTGTAACTATATACTCCAGACTGACACCGTTAGAATGAGCCAAAGTCTTACGAGATCATGCTATGGAAACGTTAATAACAAACACATTTCATGGAGGCTACTATAAACAAAGATAATTAGATGCGTACATGAAATTTTGAAAAATTTGAAGTTGAAATTATGTCAAAAATTATTTTCTAGGCTGAATTTTTCAATGGTCACATCCAAACGTCAAGGACACAATTACATATGATGTGCGACTTTATTGAACAAGAAGAGAATATGTACGATAAACACAACTGAAGTTATCACTGAATGTGTGTCTTGCAAATGTCCGTGACTTTGATTTTCTATTTTAAACCTTAATATTCTCAGATGAAATCAGTTCTAAATTAGGCAACGATCTTTTAATGAGTTTGGTGTCAACTAATCGAACCATGGTTGACATTAAATTATACACAAATTGTGACAAAATAAATCCTCGACTGAGAACCACCGCTTCAGCAGCAGTAAATACTAATATAATTTCCTCTTAGATATGAACGCTCAAAATCATATTTTCCTTTTTATATTAGGTAATCTTCCTTTAATCTTAATTATAAAAGTATTATAGTATGATTGATAAAACTTGACCCCAAGGGTCGGTAAGTGTCCTATATCTGAAAGTGAATTATTAGTTTAATTATGTGACTAGATATGAGAACCCCTGGACCACGGAGCACAAAGTGCTATATATAAGTAAAACAAATTTTGTATACCATTCTGTTTCCTAACTTCCCAGAGTGCGAATCGGGGTTACAGAATGTATCTGACAACACGATCCATATCCAATATTCCTGAAAGCGACTTTTGCCTGTACATCTATTGTAAAAATAATTTGGTTGATGTGAACGCTCTTTTCACCTTTGCAAATCTCATAGCCATGCATTTTATTTCTGTGCTATTCTAAATAAGCAAAAGCTTTTCTTCAAGACATGAAAAAACCCGAATCCTAGGTAACTGCGGATGACAATGAAAAATCTGATGATCCGTATGATCGAAACAGATTCATTGATTATGTTGACATTAAAACGACTAAGAAGCAATGTAAGGGCAGCAAAATTGTCGTGTTTCTTTAACTGTATCAGATAAATGACAATAATCATTGTTACATCACAATAATCATTGTTACATCACAATAATCATTGATACATCACAATAACCATTGTTAGATGGCAATACTCATTGTTACATCAAAATAATCATTATTACACCACAATAATCATTATTACATCAAAGTAATAATTATTACATCACAATAATCAGGATTATAACACCGATTTACGTCATGGATACAGGTCGCTACAAATCCAGAGATGTCATTGTTTATTTTCCTGCTTGCCTGGACGTAGCTTAGGTAACCGTTTCCTAGGACCGATCATTCTTTTGATCGCCTGGAATTTCCACTGTTTATTTTCCTGCTTGCCTTGACACAGTTCGCCCGCACCCCTCCTTAACATTATTATTACATGACAAAGAACATTATTTAAATCAGAAAAATAGTTATTGTATCCCAATAAGCATTATAATATCACAACAATCATTAGTACAACACAATAATAATTATTACATCACAACCATCATTATAAAATCACAGCAATCATTATTACATCACCACAATCATTATTACATCACAATACTCATGATTACATCGCAATCATTATTATTACATCGAACAATAATTATTACATTACAACCTCCATTATAACATAACAATACGCATTACATACGTGTTACATCACAACAATCTTGTTTTACATCACAACAATTACTATTACACCACTCACTTCTTTATTACATCACAACACTCTTTTTTACATCACAACAATCTTTTTACATCACAACAATTACAATTAAATCACACAGTTCTTTATTACATCACAACAATCATCATTATTGAAATAAACATTACACGATGTGATAGTTTAAATGTAAACCTGCATTTAATACAAAACACTAAACGAATATTTCTATTCGTTTCCAAGACACACGGGTTACAAAGTCGCGAAACTTTGAATCCGCTTTCTGGCGTTTTGACTAATTTGAAAATACAATAATTTGTAGAACGGAACGTAATGAATACCAACATTCGGTCTTGCTAGATTGGGATGCTTAAACTTCTATAGCTATGGTCCAGCCAGACATTACATTTTTATATTAAAAACGATAACTAATAAGTTAAAGTAAATTCCTATGAATTAAGATGTCCAAACTGTTTATTTTGTTGTTTAATCTCGTTGTTAACATTGGTTTCTTCGATTCTTGCTAGAATCAGGTACTTACAGAAAGAGCAATATGAAGGTTGCCTACATCCGTAATTGTGTTGCTGTGAGCGAGACATGATTTGAATTTGCGCGTTGGGGGTTAATCCATATCGAAATTCACTTCACACTGTGGATTTCTTATCTAATAAATTAAAAAATTAATATAAATATGATTATGATTGTATTTTCATCAAACGTGAACATATTTCTATTTCATAACGAGAATTTCACAGTTATATTTTAATCAACGAGAATTTGCGAATTTTCGTTCTCACCCGTGAGCGATCAAAAACCCAAATCAATAAAATCTTTATATGCATAGAGATGCGGGGGGGGGGGGGGGTTATGCGTGTTGGTCCTTCCATTTTTATGGTCGTCGCTTCTTCTCATCGTTTTTCGTCAACATCTTTTGAAATTATACGAAATAAACTTTTCACTCCTAAATGACACAAAGACTTGGCTGATTTTCAAAGTTTTATTTTAAGAGCGAGTTTTCTCATGGATAGAGAGTGGACAGAGAGAGAGAGAGAGAGAGAGAGAGAGAGAGAGAAAGAAAGAAAGAGAGAGAGAGAGAGAGAGAGAAAGAAAGAAAGAAAGAGAGAGAGAGAGAGAGAGAAAGAGAGAGAGAGAGAGAGAAAGAAAGAAAGAAAGAAAGAAAGAGAGAGAGAGAGAGAGAGCGAGCACGATTAATTAATTATTGATTTCTTAGCTTACTAACCACACTTATGAATGAGCGACGACAGCCGGAGTCTCGAGGTAATATTCGTGTAGATTATCTGTATTAATGGACATAATCCTCAAGCCTTGATTTGTCAAAAAGAAACTGGCTAGAAAATCTTTGTTCTCTCGCTCGAACACCTGACGTCATATATCCTCATTTCTCTGTTGCAACATTTTTGATATGATAAAAAGGTATGATCACCGAAAGTTGAAAGGTTCTACTTATAGACACATTGCGATAGGAACTGACTAGTCAAACAGCGAGAAAGATCTTTTTGCTCTTTGTACAGAACAGCTTGTACAGAACAGCTACTCATTGAGAACTCTTAATCTCCAGGACTTGTATATATTAGCTACTCATCGTACACTCTTCTGTTAGTTTTTTTTCTAGCACATTTTGTCTGTGATGGTTGTCCTCCGCCACAAATCAAGTCATCTGCATGCGAGTGTATTTTTGTTTCTGACATGTACTAGTGTGATCTTCATTAAAATTCACACGAGCTAACTTAATCATTAGTGGTGTAGGATCCAAAATATATAACATCTATATTCTAGGATGCAATTGGGGAAAAACATTATCAAACTTAAACACAACGCTACACGAATAAATATTTAATATAGATCCAATGGTGGTTTAAATTTTGTTTATATAATCTATGATAACATGAGTCATATCTTTTTTAACAGCCGCCATTTGTAACGATGCTTTTGTCATGTCGGGAAAGAAAGAAATTACAGGCTACATATCGAAAGTAGTTTAGTAACGGCGCACGTCCGTTTGAATAAATCAATTTATTCTTACGCCAGCTTTCATTGGAATAATATGCTTCCAGCTTGTTACTGTATACTGTTACTATTGATGTTCAGTATTTGTAAGAAAGACAGAAAAAAGAATGAATCCTAGGCATAGACGTACAAACAGACCAACCCAGCAATAGTTGTGTTTCAAAAGAAACGCTTTAAAATAAGTTAAAACACAAAAACGCATTCAGATATGTATTCATCTTGCCTTTACTAACATTTAGTTGTTACATATTTATTTCATTGCCACTTTTTCGGTTTATTGTTTTTATTAATAAATGTCCAATATTATTTTCTCTTTATTGATGAGATTCAGCTGCTTTTCTCGAGAGAGAAAAAAAGAATGCAGATAACATCGTCAACCCCTGACATTAACAGATGAAAAACACGCATTCTCCCACTCCAACGAAATGCGTATAAAACCTACAGCATTTAGGGGATAATAGTTTCATTCTTATTATTTTTATTTATATTTAAATATTGCTGTTTTTAATTTTTCATGTGTCATCGAAAAATACTCGATTATTTTCTACGATCATAAATAGGATTGTCATTAAAAGCAGGCGCCAATATTGTTGAATGGCGCTAACAAAAAACTAATGCAATAAATCTTATCAGAAATAGATCACGTTTGTAATTAGATTTTTTCCGTAAAAGGCCGAATACTGTTGAGAAAATTAAGTGCATATCATTTGTAGTTTGTCATTGTCATAATCTGTATTTATTATTTATCTCCCTCTGTCTCATTGTATATATATATATATATATATATATATATATATATATATATATATATATATATATATATATAAAGAAGTATGTCGTAATTCGCTTGAAGCATTGTTTATCGGATAAAAAGTGCGTTTGAAAGCTTCTCAATTCAGGAATTATTCAGTCGTTGCAAATATATAAATAAAGAATGATAAATAATTCAATAGTTTTCAATAAATATTGATTTATTTACCTGATTATAAATAGTATATTCTTGACTGTAGATCGTATATTCCCCAATATATCTGAAGTCCCATACGATCATGCCTATTATCGGTACTCTCTCTGGGCTAATCCGCTGCACCCTGCTGTAAGGTGAGCAATTGACTTTAAGGACTTACCACAAATCCGGCATTTAGCAGCAACTTTCTCTCCTAGAACCAGTTTTTGAACAGTCGTGTTCCTAATGCCTGTTCATGTGTCGCACAAAGCTTCAGTACTATTAGCCAGATACCCAGCCCTAAGCCATTGACATGATTTTTCATCAGCCACATCTGCTACATCCTGGAAGAACTTTCCGTGCATTTTCTTTCTAGCCAGTTCTGCTCTTTCTCTGTTCATACGTTTCACATAATCAGTCTTGGTCTCACATACCTCCACTTTATTGGCCACAACCTTGATCATCCACTCCTCACTTCTAACCACATGCTCCTTCAACGACATCTCCTCAGTTCTAACTCAATCTTTTACAATTTTCAATCCTCTCCCACCGCCTTTCCTCTCTTGATACAGCCTCGCTACGCTACTTCGAATGTGAAATATACCAAACATTGCTAAAACTTTTCTTGTTTTAATATCCATGGCATGCAACTCCTTGTCAGACCATTATAAAATTCCCGCACTGTATCTCAAAACACTGACTGCCCATGCATTCACCGCGTTTCCTCCATACAATTTCGACTTCGCAATTAGTTTCACTCTTCTAAGATACTCTTTTCTGACTTTCTCTTTCATCTCTCTGTTCATGATGCCTACACCGCCCAGAACTCCCAAATACCCTGTATCTTCTATTTTTTCGTAATTTCTCCATTTGGCAGTACTATTCAATTCGAATAAACTTTTACTCCCCGGTTCATCACCAGCACCGCACATTTACTAATCCGGAACTCCATCTTGATGTCTTCTGAGTATGTCCCGACGAGCTCTATCAGTCTCCCCATTTCTTTCTCATTTCTATCGAATATCTTCAAATCATCCATTAGATGGTTAAGACGTCTGCCGCCAGATCCAAAATTATACCCCAGCTTCTTTTTCTTCAAGAGGATGCTCAATGGCATCATTATCATTACAAAAAGAAGTGGGGATAACGAATCTACTTGGAATATTCCACGTCTAATGCGAACCTGCCCAGCACATCTCTGTTTGCTGTCAGCACCGTTTTCCATTGAGCCATATTTGTCTCCAAAAGCTCTACCACATTCCCAGCAACATTTATCATCCATAGTATTTCACGTATCCATGAATGAGGAACCATGTCGTAAGCCTTTCTGTAATCGATCCATGCTGCACTCAGATTCCTCTTCCTCTTTGCATCCTGCATTACTGCCTTATCAATCATTAGCTGATCCTTGATACCTCTCGAGCCTTTTCGACACCCCTTCTCTTCGTCAGGAAAAACAGCATTACTCTCAAGATGGTCATAAATTTTCACCGCAAAGATTCCAGTCAACAGTTTCCACATCAGTGGCAGATATGTAATTGTTCTATAATTATTGGCATCTGTTCCCTTTCCAGGATCTTTCCTAATCATTGTTGCTCTTCCCTTCATAAGCCAATCAGGGACATCATGGAGAACACTTTAACTAAAAAATCCGCAAATATTCCAGTTAACAGCTTTCACATTAGTGGTAGATATGTAATCGGTT
>NC_136519.1:1317688-1467688 GCF_053919585.1 Euprymna scolopes
AAAAGTTTGTATTTCGTTATCATCAGAGTTCTCTGCTGTATTAATAAATACTAGCAGAACCCGTGGAAATTCCACGGTAGTTGAAAAAATTTAAAACAAATTATAAACAAATAACGACGGATTGAAAAAAAAATTTTGCAAATTCCTTTTTAACCTTTTAAAACTAAAAGAAATTGATTTAAATTTAAAAAAAAATCTTTTCCAATGAAAATTCAACACACAGTTCATTGTTTTGCATTTTTTTCTGAATAATTTTTATATAAATTATAAAGGAACAGATGTTTTTGTTTTTTTCCATGGGGGTCACCACTTATCAACGCACGAAGGTCACTCAGGGATAAGTGTTATTGCGTGTACAGTAATCAATGAGATGGTATTGTAGTAATCATTAGTATTGGGGGTTTTGATAGAGTGTCTTACTTAAGGGGGCGGTTTGTCAGAAGTTTGTTTATGTTGGACTTGAAGACGTCCAAGTTGTAGTCAGGTGGGAAACAAGCAAGCGGCAGAGAGTTCCACTGGCGTGCAGTTCTAAGAAAGAAGCTTTGCTCATGGAATCTACGTTTGGATTTAGGCACAGATAAAGAGCGTTGAAAATTATTGACAGTAGTTTCAGCCAGACGGGTGTTTCTCGTGAAAGATTGGCGAGGGGGGGGGACGAGGGATCGGAGCTCAGATATCAATTCACTTGCAGATTTCTTTTTGAATTTTAAATAGAAGGTATTATAAAAACAACTTACAGTCTTCTTAAAACATGACTTTTATTATGACAGTCATGTCTTTCTTTTGTTTTGAAAATTTTTGAAGAGAAAATGGTACTAATGATTTTTTACTGATAAAGAGCGACTACAAAATGAGGTAATCTGTTTCTCATTAATTAATGATGTTTTGTGACATTGGACGTACAAACAAGTAAAGTAATATTTAGATCATATCAAACTTTAGTACTTATGTAATATTCATGCTTAAATGATAAAAAAGAGAAAATAAAATGTATTTAAACCGTTTGTATAAATTATTAGATATGTTCAATTGTCCATCACAACAAACATTTGTAAGCGTCGGTATGCCTTACATCATCAATCTTGTTTACAATATTAAAAGATTCTGCGTAGGTGTTTCTTGTGTAACATTTAGCTGTTGGAAATTAAGATTTTAATTACTGAAACGAACAAACATGATTGAAAATTCTCTTGGATTTATTTATGTTTTAATTAACTTGGGAGTCACCACCTATCAAGGCGAGAAAGCCACTCGATAATAAGGGTTAATTAATATAAGTTGATTGTGTAGTACTCATTAATGGTGTAGATTGAATATGATAAACATTTTCTTTGATTTATTATTTTTTGTTATAAGTTAGATTGAATTCACCTTAAATCTATCCATATATCTATAAAAGTGGGAACGTATGTGTGAAGAGAATTCTCATCTTATCTACATAACGAATTTTGAATCTACAGGCTTGAAATTTGATATATAGGATATTCAGACACATGGAAAACTTTTTAATCTGTTTTCGTTCGAAAAAGAGCTGGAAAGAGGTTAAAATTGGTACGTGGAAGCCGTCAGATTTTTATGTTTGCTGTTTCATGATTGCGTATGCGTGGATGGTTCACATTACATATTCCTTATGTTACGTATAAGTCGGTTTGAAAACACATTTTCAAAACATAATACTCGCATGCACATGTCCTAGTTTTTGTATTAATTAAACTATATCATTTATGCATATTTTACAACCGGGCAACGCCGGGCGGCCTGCTAGTATATCTATAAAAGTGATAATACGTGTATGTGTGAACACAATTCTCCACTAATATACTTAACGAACTTTTTATTTACAGACTTGAAATTTGGTATAGAGAATATTCAGACATGTGGAAGACTTTTTAAATTGGTTTCACCCGGAAAAAGGCTGCTAATGGGTCAAAATTGAAAAATTAGTGCGTCGGGGTCGTCGGATTTTTATCTTTTTTTCAACTCTTTTACGAATGCGTATGCGCGAATTATTCACATGACAGATTACTTATGTTAAGAATAAGTAGGTTTGAAAACACTTTTTAAAGGTCGTGTCAAGCTGGCCTAATTGCTATACTTGACTCACTGTTTTTAGGTTTTGATTTCAATCCCAGCTCGATTATTTCTTTTTTACTTACAAGAAATGAACTGTTTAGAAAAAAAAACAATACTCGCATGTACATGTCTCAGTTTCTTTCGTTTTTTTTTTTTTTTTTACTTCAAATTTTGTAAGGAAATTAACATGACGTTTAATACCGAGAAATGACGGGTACATTTGCTAGTTATCGATAAATCCCCCCCCCCAAATGATGGAAATAATGATTCTATAACTTTATTTAAAAAAAGGAAAACGTTACCGGTGATGATTACTTGACGTTTGTATTTCATTCGATTGGAGATGACCACATTCCTTCTCCACTGTGTGTTATATGTAACCAAATGTTGTCTAATGAAGCAATGATTTCAAATTAGATAAATAGACACCTTACTACTGATCCTTCTAAACATCTAGCTAAACTTTATTATTTTTTTGTATAAAAATACTTTCTGGGTAGAAAATATTGACCTTTTGGAAAAGGTGTGCTGTGAGAATTTTAATGGGTCAATAGTGCATCCCATGTAAAAATGTTTGCGAACAACTATTTTAGACGGAAGAACTCATACGGTGTGTGTGTGCGTGTGTGTGTGTGTGTGTGTGTGTGTGTGTGTGTATAATTGTAAAATAGAAGGTTTGCTCTTTTACGAACACCTGTTTCTTTAAGGCCGTGTATGAAAACACTTGAAAACACTTGAAGTTTCCGTGCAGTTACATTACAAATCATATTCTATATCTATCAAATAGTAGCTTTAAAACACGAGTTGGAACAATTACATTGAAGGCATTGCCAGGGCCGCTGCAAAGAAGGTAGGCTCTTTCTACCGTGTTAGAAAACTACTAACACCCGAAAGTATCCTGTACCTCTATAAGGCCACCATTCTCCCATGTATGGAGTATTGCTGTCATAGTTGGGCTGGTCCATCTGCTACTAGTCTCTCACTCCTGGACAAGGTTCAAAAGAGAGTCGCCAACCTGATAGGTCCTGAACTGTCATCTAAGCTTCAACCTCTGTCCCATCGACCAAATGTTGCATCCCTCTGCCTGTTCTACAAGTATTTTAATGTTGAATGCTCTGACGAGTTGCAAGCACTTGTGCCCCCACGACAAACCCAACAGGCATCTAAATCCCACCCCCACACATTAGAGATCCCTAGATGTAAAATATCTTTCTACTCCAGTAGTTTCTTCCCCAGAACTGCTAGACTTTGGAATTCTATTCCAGGTCCCTGCTTCCCCAACTGTACTGATGTGCAGAAGTTCAAGTGTACCGTGAACCGGCATCTTGCTGCCCAAATCCCTACATAGTACTCCAGTAACGGTTGCCCCTGATAGTAGCCCCCTACACCAAAGTGGCAATGTGCCTTGTTTGGGATGAAAATGTAAAATAATAAATAAATAAATAAAATAATAATTGTATCACATATCACACTCGCTTTAATTGGCAAACTTATTTAGTACGCTTCTCACATGAATTATTAACCTGTATAGCAGAACATCTATAAACCAGAGTATAAGGTTAACTTCATAATATTTTCCTACATTTGTTTTTCATAAGTCAAGTCAGTGGTTTTCTTTAAAGAATTACGAAATATGTCATAAGTAGACAAAAAATAATACATTACATTCAAAGTTAGGCTTCAATAGTTAATCTTGACTATAAAAATGTATATAGTTTCATCGTTTATGACTCACGCGTGATTATATTTGAAACTCGAACGGCTGATCACATCAAAATAATTTAAAGTCAAATAATTTATCTCTTGTGCCAATTATATAAACGCTCGTATTTTGGACAAAAGGAGGGTGGACCTGTAAATTAACCCTTGTACGTTTGTCCGTTTGTCTGCCTGCACTTTTCTCAATAACTACGCTTTGAAATTTTAAGAAAATTTGCGCAAAGATTAAAC
Organism: Euprymna scolopes; assembly: GCF_053919585.1. Classification (NCBI taxonomy): domain Eukaryota; kingdom Metazoa; phylum Mollusca; class Cephalopoda; order Sepiida; family Sepiolidae; genus Euprymna; species Euprymna scolopes. The sequence continues at coordinate 1,321,712 of NC_136519.1, forward strand.
ATTGTATGAATAAAAAGTAACAGAACGGATTTTTCCGGGAAAACTCCGGTTACTCCTCCAGAGGTGCCTTTCAGGCTAAAATGGCTAAAATTGTCACTTTTGTGCTTATCAAAAAAATTGAAACCTTGAATTTTTATAAAACTTGCTGAAAAGTTGTAACTAACTGATTTCTATATAATTTTGTTTGTCTATACTTCGCAATAACTCTTTTTGGACTTATAAAAACACTTAATTTTTGGGATTATTTTACCATATTTGTCCAAAATTTTCTGTGGATGTCTATTTAGCAGTTTTGCATGGTGCTGAGCTCAAATTTAAATATGTTAAGGCCTTGTGGACTTTTGGGGCTAAACAGGGGAGGGGCAAATGAAGCACTTAGTCATTTTTATTTTTTATTTTTTTGCATTGGGGCCGAACTCCAATTTACATATGCTAAGACCTAAAACTGCATCGTTTGTTCATTTTATTTTCACGAGAATTTGAGTCCCCTGATTGTATTTCTACAGTTTTTTTACTATGAAACTCCGGTATTATAACAATTAAAACTGTAATGTTGTATAATGTTCTATATTCATACAAAAATGTTTGCCTACATACGTGAATACACCTTTCAGCTTTGATTTCTTTCGAAATCCAGCGTCACTGGGCGGTTTTCAATTAGTTTCAAATAGAATATGTACATAGGTAGCCAATAATGTTTGTATAAATAAAGACAATTATACAATAACTACATATATAATATGTGTGTGTGTGCGCGCGGTGAGAAAACAATTTAATATATTGCTTTCCAGAATTTCTTCATTTCATCGTACTCTCTCTCTCTCTCTCTCATATATATATATATATATATATATATATATATATATATATATATATATATATATATATGCATACATATATATGTATATATATATTTTTTAAATTTTTTTTATTCAATTTTCACCCCAAACAAGGCACAGTGCCACTTTGAAGCAGGGGGCTACTATTAGGGAATTAATTAGCGGGGTCATTATGAAGGGAGAAGAGTAGAAAGATGTTTGTTAACATTACACTTGAACTTCTGCATATCATTGCAGTTGGGAAAGCAGAATCCCGGAAGAGAGTTCCAAAGACCCGCAGTTCTGGGGAAGAAACTATTGGAGTAAAAGGCTTTCTTGCACCTAGGGATCTCCACTGTAAAGGGATGAGACTTAGTAGCTTGTCGGGTTTGTCGGGGGTAGTTACGTCGGGGAGGTACAAGTGTTTGCAGTTCGTCAGAGCATTCACCATTGAAGTATTTGTAGAACAGGCAGAGGGATGCAACATTTCGTCGATGGGACAGAGGCTGAAGCCTAGATGACAGTTCAGAACCTATCAGGTTGGCGACTCTTTTTTGAACCCTGTCCAGGAGCGAGAGACAAGCAGCAGATGCACCAGCCCAGATGTGACAACAGTACTCCATACATGGGCGAATGGTTGCCTTATAGAGGTATAGGATACTGGCAGGCGTAAGTAGTTTTCTAGCACGGTAGAGGGAGCCAACCTTCCTTGCAGCAGCCTTGGCAATGCTCTCAATGTATCTATTCCAGTTCATATTCCCTGTAAACGTTAGGCCGAGGAATTTAAAAGAAGTACTTTCATGCAATGTGTTCTTGGCCATTGCTATTGGTGGTAGAGAAGGTTTCTTGTAGTTATTGAAGGAAACAAGCTTAGTCTTAGCAGCATTGAATGAGACCAACCATTTTTGTCCCCATTCCACTACGGATTGGAGGTCATCCTCTAGTGTTTCTGCCATTTTCTTGGATATGTGTTCATTTGTTTTCCCCTCATATCTGTTATAGAGAGTGGTGTCATCGGCAAATATACCCATCTCCGAAACAATATTATCAGGGAGGTCGTTTATGAATATCAGGAACAATAGAGGTCCAAGGATAGACCCCTGAGGCACTCCCGCATTTATGTCATATTGTTTGGATGTACGTCCGTCGAGGACAACTTTGATTTTTCTATTACTTAAGAAGGATTTAATTACTGAATAAATGACAAAAACCTATATTCAAGATTTTGATTTAAAATGGCGTAATGGAAACGTATTAAAGGTATTTGAAGCTTCTCTTTCAATTTTCGGATTTTAATCATGTCAAATCAACACTTTATTTCCTTTTCATGGATTGATTGTTGCTATTTCTTCTGCTGAGTTAAGGCCATAATCGAGTAACTGATTGATATAATAATTAAGTGATGATTTTGCGCTACGAAACAGATACTGTCAGGAATTAAAGATGTCAGCTGAATTAAAGGAATAAATAATAAAATGAATTGTGGAATCTAAATTTTTTCATTTATTCACTATATTGCTCTGTAATTACATGAAGCTTTTAAATAAGGATTAGTATATATTATAAGAAAATATATTTCTGCAGAAATATATATATATATATGTATATATACATATATATATTGCTATAATTATATATATATATATATATATATATATATATATATATAATTATAGTTATATGTCAGCCCTTTTAAGAACTCGGTTTTTGTTGTTGAACACTCTAAGTTGAAGTTAAAAGCCGGTCACGTGACGATCATGTTGTCATAATGATTAGGTCATTATCACCGTCTTGACATTTAAAAATAAAATCTTTAAATTTCAACTGTATTTCCCGCCGGTAACGTTGGCCGTGTGGGTTTTATCCTTGCTAATGGAGTCAGAGATGTCTTCGTTACCGGATTCGAATCTCCCGACCTGCGGTAATCGTGATACCCTACACTAATCATTTTTGAAAATATGAAACACTACTGTCTGTAGGTAATATATATATATATATATATATATATATATATATATATATATATATATATATATATATATATACTAATCGTTGACTGGGTTCAAAAACAGCCTACAGAAAATTGACTCTGATTTATTAAAGTATGATAGGTTATTAAAAGGAAGGGTTGTAAAGAGATAGCTTCGAATTCGGGAGTATCCAAACCAAGGCAAAATATGATGAAAGTAAAAATAAAATAGATAAACCCCATATTTTATTATGCCATACCTGTTCACACTGAAACACTTATCACAATATTTTGTGGATCTATATTAAAAAAAACCTTGGTAAACTTTGTGACATATTTCCATTCTATGGAGGTCAGGCGCGAACAAACACGCCATAATTTTATTATACCATATTTCTTCAAACTGAAACATAATTATCAAAGTATACTTACGCAGATAGATATGGAAAGTCTTTATTAAAGTTTGTGCCTATTTCCATTCTATGGAGGCCAGGCGCGAACGCAGACCCCACAATTTTATTATACCATCCCTATTTAAGTTAAAGCATACTTATCAAAGTATTCTTATGTACATCTATATCAAAAACACTTGTAAATGTTTTTTTTAATTTTAATTTTTTTATTTCCATACTTTATGGACCAGGCGCGAACGCAGACCCCACAATTTTAATGAACCACTGTTCTGCAGGATCAAACAACTTTATCTCTGTGTCTCGATACATCTTCTATCATTATATGTAATCAGATTTTTTTTTTTTAAATAGTCAACCATATAGGAGCCTATTCGTGACACGCACACACACATTCAGCTTCATATATATATATATATATATATATATATATATATATATATATATATATATATATATATATATATAGTCCTGGTTAAAATCATAAGACCGCTTAAGAAAGTAAGCGTTTACGCATATTATCGAAGTTTTAATCAAACAAATGGTTGAAACCATTGCCAAAAGGGAAAATATGATGGAAAAAATGAAATCTGCTTCATTCGAAAACTTAACCCTGATCTAATCATTATTTTTTAAAAAACAAACATTTTCACCTGGTCAAAATGATAAGACCACTTTAATAAAATCAGCTAATTTTTAAAAAATGAATACGAAAAGCTTTATATGTTACTAAAAGCAACTTGTTAGTGGATAAAAAACACCTTACTAAATTATAAATGGCAAAAGGGAACCCATTATTTGAGTTTGAGAGAGGAAGGATCTTGGAGTTTAATAGGGGTGGATTTTCCCTTAGATCCATTGCAAACGAAGTGAATCGTAGTAAAAAGGTCATCACAAGTTATTTTAAGAAATCCAGATCAATATGGGCACAAAAGGAGTCCAGGTCGACCAAAAAAATAGAATAACCCCATCACTGGATCACCGTATCCGAAAAAGTAAAAAAAAACAAAACTCCAGTATGAGTTCAAGTCGATTGAAAAGCCAAACAACAGCAGAATATAGTCCTAAAATCATCAGAAGGCAACTGAAAATGAAGGGTTTCAATCATTTAAAGCGACTGCAGAAACCACGTCTTCTTGAACAGCACAAAACTAACCGACTTAAATATGCCGCCAAATACCAGACTTGGGATGAAGAGAAGTATGGAAAATGTAATTTTCTCCGATGAGAAAAAGTTTCATCTAGATGGTCCGCCTTCTTTGCAGCAGTCTTGGCAACGCTCTCAATGTATGTATTCCAGTTCATGTTCCCTGTAATCGTTAGGCCGAGGAGTTTAAAGGAAGTACTTTCAGGCAGTGTATTCTTAGCCATTGCTATTGGTGGTAGAGAAGGATTCTTGTAGTTATTGAAGGAGACAAGCTTAGTCTTGGCTGCATTGAATGTGACCATCCATTTTTGTCCCCATTCTACTACATATTGGAGGTCATCCTCTAGTGATTCTGCCATTTCATTTGTTTTCCCCTCATGCCTATTATAGAGGGTGGTGTACTCGGCAAATATACCCATCTCCGAAACAATTTTATCAGGGAGGTCATTCATGAATATCAGGAATAATAAAGGTCCAAGGATAGACCCCTGAGGTACTCCCGCATTTATGTCATATTCTTTAGATGTACGAACATCGAGGCCAACCTGGATGTTTCTCTTACTTAAGAAGGATTTAATTACATTATGAATTCTTCCAGTGATACCATATGATCTAATTTTCCTTAGAAAACCATCGTGCCATACCCTGTCAAAAGCCTTAGATATATCAAGAGCTATCGCTCTACCCTCCCTGTTTTGTCCAGTTAACGGTATATACGTTCAGAGACTACAGCTACGATATCTGCTGTTGAATATGCTGAATCCATATTGTTTATCAGTCAGGAGTTTAGCAGCTGTTAGGTGTTGGACTAGGGCTTGATTAACTAAGGACTCAAATATTTTGGCGAAAAGTGGGAGGAGGCTAATGGGGAGATAATTTAGTGGGTCAGTTCTTTCACCAGAATTCTTGAAGACTGGTACCACAGAAGTGGTTTTGCAGCAGTCGGGAAAGCAAGATTCGCTAAGGCATTTATTGTAAAGTGTGGAGAGAACTGGAGCAATGTCAGCAGAGCATTTTTTTATTAGCACAGCCGGGATGAGATCTGGTCCACATGCTTTTGAGCTATCTAGTTTTTTTATGGTACCATGCACCTGGGAAGGGGTGATTTTCAAATCGTCTAGTGTGGCGTCTGTCCGCAAGGGAAAGTCAGGGAGGGAGTGGTGTGCCGGGTCTAGTGTGGAGTTTGAGGCAAACCGACTGGTAAGCAGATTTGTCGTGCAAGCAACCTCATGATTGTTTGATAGTGGGGGAATCGTTGACTGCCCATTATTTACTACACTGTTGTAGATTTTTCAAAAATCACGGGTTCCTAGTTTCTGTGCTTCAATGCGTTTTCTTGTGGTTTCAGTGTAATCTATTTTAGCTGTCGCTATTACTCTCTTACAATTATTTCTGACTTCTATATACTTCTGTCTATTTGAACTGGACTTATGTTGGTTGAATCTGCGGAATTATAACATATATATATGGCGATTAAGCTACACTGAATATTCCGCGTTTCATCCACTCTAGCACTCTTCAGGCTAGCTCTACCTACGTATTGAGCACTTTTGAATACTTAAAGTTCACGCATAAATTTATACTTTCGTATATTAATTTTATGTGAATAAATGAAATAGTTATATATATATATATATATATATATATATATATATATATATATATATATATAGTCATCAACATACAGTACTGTTCCGCTGTTTCACAGCTCATCAGTGCGGCTAGACAGGCAACTGCCTCAAGCCAGGATCGAAACACGACCGCCCAAAATGACAGTCAAGGCTTCTCACCATTACGCTATACGGCTGATGCTGTGTAGGTAATGAATTAACCATGTTTTAACACACACACACACATATATATATATATATATATATATATATATATATATTTATATATATATAGTGTGTGTGTATTTGTGTGTGTATTAGATGACGGTACGAATGTTGACGTAAAAGTACTTAGTAAACCGCCTGCTGTTCGTAAGTATTTACACTAATGTTAATGGGCATATCGAATACACCCGACGTCTCCCGGTTTTGGCTTTGAAACAAAATAAACCAAGATGAAAAGCATTTAGAAAAGAGATAAGCAACTAAAAAAGAGAATAACGAGCACGGATCATCCCTATTTTCTTGACCTTATACCATGAGTGCAGAGTACAAAGTCGGTTTTTAATGTAGAGAAACTTGTCTACCATTAAAAGAGACACGCTGGAATAAGAACAACATTTTATATCGAACTCGATAATTTGTGCGAAACTTGATCTCTGTCAACGCGGGTTAAGTGAAAGCTTCAATTCAAAACTTCGTACATAAATACTTCGGGTTTCTATAAGACATAACTAATTAGGTCGAAGGTTACAAAATGATGTAAATAGTATCTAAGGTAGTCCGAATTATCAGAAAATGACATCTAAGTAATTCGAATACTCAGAAAATAGCACCGAATAGTCCGCATAATCCGAAATTAGACCTAAATTAATATATAAGTAGTACGAATAATCCGAAAATAACACCAAACTAGGTCAAATAATTAAAAAAAAAAGCAAATAATTAGAACGAATCATTCAAATAATAAAAAAAATTAATTTTCATCTAAAAAATACTACAAATAATACGTATATGTTTAAGGTCATAGGACACCAAAATATTAGATATATCGGAAGATGACGGGTTTTCAGTGGTTAACGGAAAGGTCTGGTATCTCAAGTTTAAATTCAGTTCGTTTCACAAAAAAATACTTCCACTTGGGATGTTGGCAACCTTCAAGTGGTCCTTCTTGTAAGTACCTGATGTCTGCCTAAAAAGAATCGTAAGAAGAAGAAAATGCCAGTGATACTGATTCCACTAATAGAATCTTCTGATCCATACGAGATGATGATGATGATGAGGATGATGATGATGATGATGATGATGATGATGGTGACTGATTTGCCGTATAAAAGACAAAGAAACAATAGAAAATTACCATTATCGCTGGATCATTCAGGCGGTGGTTTGTAGACGGATCTTAATTTTCTCGTATGCTTACATTCGAAAAATTAGAATTGTCTCTCTCTTTATTGCAGAGATCAAGTTGAGGTCATCACCTGATGTCTGCGGTGGCTATTCGTGTTCATGGCGATAACTTTACCGTCTAAAGGATGGTGCAAATCTGATCTGCAAACCACCTGCTGTTAGCTCGCGTTTCGAGGTATGACTAAAAAAAAAAAAGACCAACGTAACTGTTGTATGTTTAAAAAACACCTGCGAAACAAGACAAGCTAAAATAATAGAGAACAAGGAATGATACACCGAGACCGCCATAAAGCAGCAACCTTTCCAAAAGAACAAGAAAAAAATCACCCAGAATATATATATATATATATATATATATATATATATATATATATATATATATATATATATATATATATATATAAGAAAAACATTCTCGTTAATGCTAAAGGTCTGCATAGCAAAAGTAATGATGCCAATATTTTGTGGCAAGCCATTTATTCTATTCGACAAACAAAATAATTAGCAAAACCGAGAAAAACTCGAGATACGTTCATTCAATTTGCACATTTAACGCGGTAACTGCTAATTAAAGCTTAATCTTGATAGACCACAATAAAAAAAAAACAAGAAAAAATGTCATTTTAAACGTAAGCTCAATTGACCAAATACAACTGTATTTCTAATTTAAGCATGACAGACAAAAAGGAATTGTGTTTATAACTTAAGAGTTGCAGACGAACCGTAATGCTGTGATACTATCGACGCTGCACACGTGTTAAAAATGTAAAAAAAAAAAATTGAACAAAATCTACCAAAAAACGAAGTAAGTTTATCATTAAAACAAAAGTATAGAAAGTTGTTCACCAAGGCACACAAAGGAAAACTGAAATAGGATTGGTAATCAAGGTGTAGAATTGAGTTGAGACAAAAGAACTATACGAGGTTAATATTATTAGAATTATAAACCATTTATTATCTTCGACAAACGATGTAATGAATAAAATACCTTGAAAGGCGCAAGAACAAACATTCTAATGATACGTCCATTCGATTTGCGCGCATAACAATTTAGATACTGAATCAAAACTAATCTTGACAAACCGGCGATAATATGTCAAATTTAAGCTAAACACAGCAAAAAATGGAATTTAAAACGTAAGCTTAATCGGCCAAATAAAATTAGATGTCTAACATAATTATGACAGACCAAAATAATTTTTGTTTTAAACTTAATAGTAAGGGTGCCTGCACGTGAAATGTTTGTGGCAAGAGTTGCACAAATTGCCAACTACACCTCTCCTGAGTCTGCGTTATGAAACACCAGTGGCAAGTGGAGGTTAAGGACGACTGAAAACAGTGCCGAGATAGACGGAGACCACATGCAGCGACTAGAATTCTTAAATAATCACTCATCTGGTACTAGCCAGGCTCAACATTTTTTTACTGCGGTGATCCGACGAGAAACGGTATGTCAACGTGATTGTGCCGTATATTAAATATTATATATATATATATATATATATATATATATATGGAAGTTTTAAAAGGCAAAAACAATGCGAAAAAGACCGGAATCATGAGAGTAAAGAAAAGAAAAAGAAACAAGTAGACGAGTGTGTTCTCAAACACATCCGTCTACTTGTTTTTTTTAACTTCCATATATTCCTTTACCAACAATGCTTCAAGCAAACTACCACCTACTCTCTCTCTCTCTCTCTCTATATATATATATATATATATATACATATATATATATATATACTAGCAAAAGTAACCATCGTTGACTGGGTTCAAAAACAGCCTACAGAAAATGGACTCTAATTTATTAAAGTGTGATAGGTTATGAAAAGAAAGGGTTGTAAAGAGATAGCTTCGAATTGGGGGGTATCAAAACTAAAGCAAAATATGATGAAAGTAAAAATAAAAGAGATAAACCCCATAATTTATTATACCATACCTGTTCACACTGTAACACTTATTACAATATTCTGTGGATCTATATTTAAAAAAAATTGTTAAACTTTGAGACATATTTCCATTCTATGGAGGTCAAGCGCGGACGAACATCCCATAATTTTATTATACCATATTTCTTCAAACTGAAACATTATTATCAAAGTATATTTACGCAGATAAATATGAATAATCTTTATTAAAGTTTGTGCCTATTTCCATTTTATGGAGGCCAGGCGCGAACGCAGACCCCACAATTTTATTATACCATCCCTATTTAAGTTAAAACATACTTATCAAAATATTCTTATGTAAATCTATATCAAAAACACTTGTAAATGTTTTTTTTAATTTTTAAATTTTTTATGTCCATACTTTGTGGACAAGGCGCGAACGCAGACCCCACAATTTTAATGAACCACCGTTCTGCCAGTTCAAACATACTCATTCCCGTGTCTCGATACATCTTCTAGTGCACACGCACACGCACACACACACATTCAGCTTTATATTATAGATTATATATAAATATATAAGATGATAAAACTTAATAATAACTGAAAAAGGTAATGCTATTTAAAACTTTTACTTAATAGATCAAATAAATCTTTATTTCAATATTAAGCTTTGCAGATCAAATAAATTGCTATTTTAAATTTATGTTTGAGACATGAAAGCAAATGTGATAAAGCTTGGCAAGTCAATAAACATGCTACTTGATCTGGCCAGACGCATAGTAATGTTATTGTAAACTTAAGCTTGACAGACCGAAAATTAAATTTAATGCAAACCAAGGAAAACAACATTTAAAAAAAAAAAATTTTAATCTGTAAAATGAACCAAATCCATATTTTCGTCACATATACATGGCATAATTAATACTTTTACATTCGTGGTTGAATTCATAAGTACAGAGAAAACGACCGATCGGATCAAATATAAAAGTAGCAGATCCGTAAATTCAAAATGAACTAAACATTTTTGGTAATTGTGCATAAAACCAGACCCTAACTTTCAAACAAACTGGCAAGGGGGCGTCCACGTCTGTCGATTGAGGTATGGAAGCACAAAATGTATACAATTTTCAAATATATTTCATGTTTATTTTTTCACCACTTTATAATAATAATATATAAAAATACGTAAACTTTTATATCAATTAAAGAGAAAACAAAAAACAGAATGTATACTAAAATTAAAATAAATAATATTAAATAAAAACAAGAATTTATTCAAAAGGAAAAGTTATGTGATTTTTCTGCGTTAAATTTAAATAAACATTTTTGTTGCTTGCTGGATGTAAAAAACTGAAAATGTTAATTATTTACTAAAAATTGTACTAAAAATGATACGTTTCAATTTATACTTAAACTTGACAACAATAAAAATGAATACAAATTAATAAAAAACGAGCAACAAATAAGTTTCATAAATTAAAATAAAAACGACAGATAAATATTTTTTAAATAAAAACGATCGCTAAATATTTTTAAATAAAAACGACCGATAAATATTTAAAAAAAAAAACGACCGATAAATATTTTTAAATAAAAACGACCGATAAACTGATACTGATCTTGTGAAAATCCGTCGCTTCTGTCGAAAGTTATACATACATAAATTTATATATTGGTAGTCCAAATTATCGACCCAAAGCGATTAAAAAGCTTGCCCTATCTCTGATTATCCTTTATGTAAAATATCAAATATTTAGACCAGACGTTGTTTGAGTAATTTGGTAGAGACCGCAGAAGTCTAATTTTTTAAAAATTTGACCCCTATTATGACCCTTTAACATTTATTGTTTTGGGCTCAAATAAAGTTATTAAGTTAGATCCATGCCCAAGGAACCTATATCTAAAATTTAAATTGTTTATACCCAAAATTGGCATATGAGTTTGGTAGAGTTCTCAAAGGTCAAATCGTTGAACTTTGACCCGTTAACAGCCAAATTTCTGGTCGAAAACGGATTACAAAGATTTTCCAAAAACTCAGTACCCTGTATATCAAATTTCGAGTCTGTAGACTGAAAATTGACAGAGTTGTTGTGTCGGGAAATGTATACAGACACACACGCAGACAGACAGACACTTTCACTTTTATAGATATATTAGCATTTCAGCCCGGCGTTGTTCAGCAAAAAAAAAAAAAAGAAGTGGTAGTAGGAAGGCGGGCTCGAACCCGTACTGCAAAGAAGGAAAAGAACGGGAGAAAAACCTGACATCTTTGCTGTTACGACCACCGCCAAACCGGAAGTGATGTACGTTTTAATTAAGGCTAGACAATCCAAAGGAGAGAATGACTTTAAAAAATATCGGCGAAAAAAACGACCTTCCCTGTAGAAAAGTGTCCAGTTTAAGGTGAAGATATTAGGGGGTTTATCACAAATTTTCGATATTTGTCGTCTGAATGGTCGAACTTCAAAACGATACTTATTTTGTAAAAATCCGTCGCCTCTGTCGAAAGTTTTAGACAGTTATGCAGACATTTATATATTGGTAACTAAAAATTTTCGACCTAAACTGATTAAAAAGCTTGCCCTATCTCTGAATACCCTTTATGTAAAATTTCGAATTTCAAGAAGCTGTCTGAGTAATTTGGTAGAGACTGCAGATGTCAAATATTTTTTAAATTTGCCCCCTATTATGACCCTTAAACATTTTTTGTTTTGGGCTCAAATCAAGTTATTAAGTTAGATCAATGTCCAAAGAACCTATATCTTAAATTTAAATTGTTTATACCTAAAATTGTCGGAGGAGTTTGGTAGAGTTCTCAAAGATCAAATCGTTAACAGCCAAATTTCTGGCCAAAAACCGATCCAAGATTTTCCCTAATCTCAGTACCCTATATATCAAATTTCAAGTCTGTAGACTTAAAATTGACAAAGTTATTGCGTAAGGAAATGTACACACATACAGACACACAAACACAAAGATACACAGACACGTTCACTTTTATAGATATATAGGTAGATTGTGTTTCTTATTTTTTCTTTAATTGATAAAAGTCACGTATTTTTATATAGTTTTATTATAAGGTGGTGAAAAAATAAACATAAAATATATTTGATAATTGTATACATTTTGCACCTCAATTGACAGATGCGGATGCCCCTGCTGGTGTGTTTGAAAGTTAAGGTCTGATTTTATGCATAATTATCACATTTTCTTACGCTTAAAAACAATCAAACAACAAAATAATAATTGAAATCCTTCTCCATTCCATAGAAATAAACTTAATAGTATCACCTGATGATATAAGTTTTTGTATTTTTTAGTTATTACAGCATCCAAAAATTGATGTAAACTCACTCAGTAAAGCATCGACTCTTCCTGCGCTTTACTGATTATATTGAGTGCAAATGGAATGATTTTAATAATAGTTTGAAATATTATCTACACGTTTGTTTCTTCATATACAAATTAGAAACGCAGCAGTAATTATTCTGCAAAATGAATCATCCATGCGTGAGCAACATGAAAATAGTGCAAATTCTTTTGTAATTTTTCGGTGAAAAGAAAAAGTATGTTCTATTTTGCTATGCAGATTCTAAGAATTGTCTCCTGAAAAAGTTTTGCTTTTGTGCAATTTGTAGTTATAAAAAGAAATCACTCAGAGAAGTACCAGCTGTTTGTAGGATTTAACGATATCTTGAAATAATATATACATATATATATATATATATATATATATATATATATATAATGAAATATAGATTGCTTAAAGCATTGTGTAAATTATGTATTTAAAGAAGTGTTAGAAGGCTACCAAAATGCAAGGAATAGAACGGTGTCGATGTTGAGAAAACAAAGAAAAAAACAAGTGGTATACAAATTTATATAAAGTAGGGCTCCTTTGACAGACTATGGATAACCACGGAGAGGTATCTGCACGTGAAAATTTTGTGGCAGGAGGTGCGCAATTTCCAACCACGCATCTCTTGAGTTGACATCGTTAAATATACTAGTGGCAAGTGAAGTGACGATTGAAAAAAATGCTGCGATAAGCGGAGAGCACATACCGCGCCTAGAATTCCAAAATGGTCACCCATCTGGTACTAATCTCTCTCTCTCTCTCACACACACACACACACACACACACACACACACACACACACACACACACACACACACACACACACACACACACACACACACACACACACACACACACACACACACACACACACACACACACACACACACACACACACACACACACACACACACACACACACACACACACACACACACACACACACACACACACACACACACACACACACACACACACACACACACACACACACACACACACACACACACACACACACACACACACACACACACACACACACACACACACACACACACACACACACACACACACACACACACACACACACACACACACACACACACACACACACACACACACACACACACACACACACACACACACACACACACACACACACACACACACACACACACACACACACACACACACACACACACACACACACACACACACACACACACACACACACACACACACACACACACACACACACACACACACACACACACACACACACACACACACACACACACACACACACACACACACACACACACACACACACACACACACACACACACACACACACACACACACACACACACACACACACACACACACACACACACACACACACACACACACACACACACACACACACACACACACACACACACACACACACACACACACACACACACACACACACACACACACACACACACACACACACACACACACACACACACACACACACACACACACACACACACACACACACACACACACACACACACACACACACACACACACACACACACACACACACACACACACACACACACACACACACACACACACACACACACACACACACACACACACACACACACACACACACACACACACACACACACACACACACACACACACACACACACACACACACACACACACACACACACACACACACACACACACACACACGTTGCTGAGGCTCAATTTGGTATGATGAAAAAATCTAATAAAAAGAGAAAATGCATGTTTCTTATATTCTTAGTACAGCAATCCACTCCAAAAAGTTAAAAAAGGCGAAAGTAAAATTGTTTTTTAAAAATGGTACGCTTGCAGAATTGGATCCAGATCCTCGAGAGTTTCCGTCAGTCATGGCTTAAGCTCGACCAACAATCAGTGGATTAAGGCGAACTTTGCTAAAATGTTGAAACGCTAAATCGAATTTTTTTTTTTTTATTAAAAGATGTGAGTTTTTATTTCATATATGGGTGGGAGGTGGGTTACTACACACGGATTCAAAAAAGTTGTCCATAAACAAATAAATGAAGCAAAGGTTAAGTAAGTTACGTTTCTACCGAACTGGATACTTTTTTAGTGTTTTTATTTAATGTAAAATGTTTAATCGTCTCGAAAAACACAGTGTGTATCGATAGGTGTGTCAGAAACTTCGTGAAAAATATTGAATAATTCGACCCCCTGTCTTTCCAAGCTTATAACTACTCGAAAAATGTAATTCAAACCCTAATTATTTTTTCAATTAAAGGAGCAACGACCAAGGTTTCATTAAAAAAAAACCCAAAAAAACGTGATTAAAAAAAAAGGTTTTAAACTTCGGACTTTACAGGTAAATTTCGAAAAAAAAACACTTAAAAAAGGGTTTAAACTTCAGACTTTACAGGTAAATTAAAAAAAAAACCTATTCGTTTTTTGTTTTAAATTTGCATATATTATTTATTGATCCTTTATCTTCAATTAGTGATATATAAAACTTTGGTGAGTAAATTAATTATTTACTTTTTAATAGACATTTCAAAATGGGGGGGGCGGGAATTAATTCGACCACCTGTTTTTCCAAGCTTATAACTACTCGAAAAATGTAATTCAAACCCTTTTTTTTTTTTCAATTAAAGCAAGGACCAAGGTTTTATTTAAAAAAAAAAAAAAAAAAAATACAACAACGTGGTTTAAAAAAAGGTTTTAAACTTTGGACTTTACAGGTAAATTTCTAAGAAAACACTTTTTTTAAATTTGAATATATTATTTATTGATCTTTTATCTTCAATTTGTCATATATAAAACTTTGGTGAGTAAATTAATTATTTACTTTTTAATTAGCATTTCAAAATGAGGGGGGCGTGAATTTAAAAAAAAGTTTGTCTAAAATATTATATTCGATTTATTGGACAGAAGCATAAAATTTCACATTGACCCTGAAAATATGGTAAAAATACAATCAATAGAAAAATTGATAGATTTTTTAAATTGAAAAATACTAAACTCATAAAATTCAATTTATTTCATTAGTGTTTTTTTAATAAAAAAATAATATTTCTATTACTTTTTATACAACTTTAATAGATTATTTTGGAAGTATAATCCATAAACAAAATAAACAACCCACTTCTTAAAGCGAAATTACGAGTTTTTTATATTTTATTCGCAGTTTCGTGTTAGGGGTGTCAAATTCCTACAAAAGTTCTGATAAACCGTGTATCGATGACAAATGGTCGCGGACTCTGTTGGATATGTTAAGTTTGGAAAAATAAGTTAAAAACTAAAAAAACTATGCAAAACAGTGTCAGAAACCCACCGAATATATGTTACCGTGGCATACGCTGACATATTCGGTGGGTTTCAGACAGTATTTTGTATATATTTGCAGTGTTGTTATGTCGTGTCGCGCAGGCATGTATCTATTGCTATTGTCATTTCTTGATGAGGTTGTTTACCATTCCTATCTATTATCTGCCTGAGGTATTTTATTTGGACGAGGAAAAATTCACATTTGGTGTCTTTAAGTGAAGCCATAATCGTTTATCTTTTGCAACACCGGAAAAACGTGTTTTCTATGTTGCTCTATAGATTCGCTTTGCATTAGAATATTGTTCAGGTATCCGATGGAAAAATCAAAGCCGCTCAACATCTGTTGAAAGATAGCTTGTGCGACTTTGATCCTGGATACTAACCTATTGAATTTAAATACTCCCTTGTGAGTGTTTATCCACAAAAGTTTTGAGGATTATTTCTGAACGAGAATCTAGAGGTATGCTTCGCTTAGATATATTTTGGAGTATATTTTCTCTCCATTTAGTTTCGTAAAAAATTTCTTGGGGCTCGGTAGCGAGTAATGATGATCCTTAAGTGCTGCATTCAACCCGGCCGAGAAGTCTGCGCAGACTCTGATATCCTTCGATTTTTTTCTTAACATACACGGTAAGGGTAGTTCACTCGTTGTAGTCGACTGGTGTCAAAATTCCTGCTTTAACGAGTCCGTCCAATTCTAAGTCTATCTTTTGTATAGAGGTAAACGGTAGGCTGAGTTTTTTTTTTGACGACTGGGGTGGCATTGTCTTGTAATTTGAACTTCGCCTATATTTTTGTACAGCGGCCTTATTTGTCTGAAAAAAAACCCAGTGAGGAGCAACTCATTCAGGTCTTTTTTTAGTTTTCAGCCTCGGCTATAAGGTTGCTCACTTTTTGACAAAAACTGCTAATGGTCAAATCCTAGCGTTCATTTTTTTTTTGTCCAAAAAAGTTATTAGTGTTTTTAATGCAAAAATCTTGAGATTCAGCTTTTTTAACGTTGCGTTAGTGGTTACCCCACCTTCAAATCTTATTCTGTCTTAAGTTATTGAACGAGCAACTTTCCTGGTTCTCATCATTTTTCCGATTTTGCACCAAATATGCTGGTTTACGATGAACAAATCGGAGCCACTGTTAAGTTGAAGTCTAACATTCTTGTCCCTAATTTTTACCGTCACGTACTTTCGTACACTTTCGTCCCCCGTTTGAGTCCTCGATGTTTTTACGTAGCTTATGCGAGATCCTTTTGCTCTGCAATGTTAGGCTTTATGTCCGTTGTGTCTGCACCGATCACATTTCCGGAACCGGCATGGACAATACTTCTGCCATTGGAGTTTCTTGGCAGGAGTAACGGGCTAACTCAGACTTTTTTTGAGAGTTTTCCGGATGGTTATGTTTGGCTTTCGCTTGACTGTTGAAGAGTAAAATTTTTTGTTACTTCGTACCTTTCTAATGTGTGCTAACAACTGCTTCTTCTTTTACATAGGCATCACCACTTATCAAGGCCAAGAGGCCACTCGATGATAAGGGTTAAAGATTGTACAGTAGAAATTGGACAATATAGTAATCGTTAGTAATGGAAATTCGGTAAATCTGTAAACTTATATGGAACAGCTCATCGAAAATTTGTTTACGCAAGACTTGAAGACAACCATATTGTAGTCAGCTGGAAAGCAGGAAAACGGAAGACAATTCCATAGGCGTGTTTAAGAACAGATAAAGGGTGGGGGTGAATATTGATAGTGTTTTCTGCTAGACGAGTATTCTTTGTGAAAGTTTGGCGAGGGGGGGGGACAATATTGAAGCTCAGTCGAGCACCTGCCATGAAAATAACGATAAAGCAGAGACAAACTCGCAATATCTCTTCTGTGAGAAAAAGATTGCAGGGAAGCGAAAAGGACATCCCCTACGAGGCTAGGAAGTCTATTTTGAACTCTATCAAGGCAGGATGTCCTTTCTAGCAGCTCCTGCCCAGATGTGGCAACAGTGCTCCATCCTTGAACGCACCTGCCTCTTGTATAGATAGAAATTTTCATCAGCAATGAGATATCTGCTGGATCGATAGAATGATCCCACCATTTTTTCAGCGGCCCTGACAGCAAATTTAATGTATATGTTCCATTTAAGATCAGGAGTAAAGGTCAAGCTCAACAGCTTGTCAAAACATGAGGCCTTCCCAAGACGAGAGCCATTCATTTCAATTGATGCGAGATGGGGATCAGAGCGTTGATGATGTAAAGACAAAAGCTTGGTTTTAGATGCATTAAAAGTAACAAACCACCTCTTTCGCCATTGTACCATTTGCTCAAGATCAGAGGAAAGAGAATCGGAGAGAACTTCTATACTTTTGGAGTTTTTATTGTAGAGCTCTATTTGTCTCCTTTTCCAATCTGTTTAATGCCCAGCGTCTGAATTCAGCGTTTTGGTCGACACTAAACCTTGAATGAAAACCAGGACCTTAAATGAGGATAGTCCGAAGTTGTCAAAGTGTTTATTTACGACTGAAGCAAATTCAAATGCAAATTGATGCATCTCTACCTTTTATGGAATAAGCTGATTTTGGGACAGTATAATTTCATGAAAGATTTTATTGTTTTGTCAAATGATAATTCGCTCGTTCGTTTAGGGATGATGTCGTCTACGAACTTAATATGTTCAGCAGTTCCCAAATTTTGTAATAAAAGACGAACCTTCATCTACTCACTCCATGACTTACAATCAATCCTGAATACATCATCAAATCTGCGAAAATAAACTTCAAATGTCCACTCCTCTTCAGGACGGTAGTGAAATAGTTCTAATGCTAACCAGATCACAATTTATGAAAACATTCTTTTCTGACTCGCCGTTTTCTTTCTTTGCTATTACTTTAGTAATTTCAATTTTTTTCTTTGCCTGTGTTTTCATTTCAAGTATTTTTTCACTGAGTTGTCTTCTTTCCTCTTCTCTTCCTCATCTTCTCTTTGTTTCTGTAATTCCAAAGTCTGAATCTGCTGTAAACATAGTATTTCAACTTGTTACATTGAAAGCTCTATTTTGAAAAAATAAAAAGACTCACAAGACAAATCTGAGTCTAAGAAACGATAAACAGAAAAACAGCTACTTTAAGGTGAAGATACGCAAATTTGGAACAATAATACGAATTAAAATCCCTTTTCATAGCAAAGATCGAGTCTATGAATTCCCGTAATGGAGTGAATGCGGTTTCGATCATTTGTAGAGTTGATATACTTTTTCTTTTCTTGTTGTTTTACGAATATAACTAAAATCACGCAGACTATCGACAGAGAAATTTTTAGGTCACATTAATATTTTTTTTCAAATATATACTGTAAAATATTTTTTTTTTTCAAATATATACTGTAAAATATTTTTTTTTTCAAATATATACTGTAAAATATTTTTTTTTTCAAATATATACTGTAAAACGAAAATTGCTTCTTGCAAAGAGGAAAAAATAAGATATTTGCACGAGTGAAAGTCGGCCAGCCGACAAGAAAAAGTTAGTATCTTGTTTTGCTTTTTTCGTTTGTGTATTTAAAGCCAAAAATGTTCACTTTACACAAACAGTCCAAAAATAAAGGCTTTTGGATAGAAAAAAAAATTCTAGGGAAATAAAAATGCCTTATTGCAAATTTGAAAACTTGGCATGACTTGCACAGACAAAAGGTTAGCAATAGACAGCGTTGAAGATTTTTTTTTACTCACGGCTTTTTGAAAAATGAACTTTTTCGAAGTGAGGTCGTTTTTCGTCGTTGAAAAAAAACTTTGTGGGGCTAATGTTTTCATTTTTCAAAGAAGGTAGAAAAAATACGAGTTTGGTTGAACACAAGTTGGTCGTTTATCCAAATGAGATTATTGTGGGTTCTTTTTCGCATCCATACATCGCCAATATAGTGATCCTATTTAGGGAGTCCCAATATTAAGGGGAAAGAGAGAGAGAAGAGAAAGAGGGTGAGAGAGAGAGAAGAGAAAGAGGGAGAGAGAAGAGTCCTTGCGTTTACTGCGAGCGGTTAAACTAGGCGTGTGCTCTCGGTATTTATTTGTTTCCCCACAAAAACAAAATGTGACACAAGTTCGTTTTTAATGTGGGAGAAAACCAGCTTTCCGAAAAGGGGCACTCTGGCAATGTGCCAAAATAAAATTATTTTTTCCTCCACTGACTAAGAATAATTAAATTTGGGCGCATCGTCAGAGCTGACACCATACCCCGGCCACCAGGTTGACTGGGAGGAGAACACGTATACTCTCTGCTCGATGGCAGAAATTTTTGGCTTACATAATGCCAGACGAATCTATACTATCTTGGATATAGGGGTGTTAACTACCGCAGAAGAATTAATTAGGTGATTTTCCTAACAGGGACTAGCTTTTCCACTATCTGGGTTCCCACATAAGCGAAATCTCAGCCTTGAACCTATGGGTCACTTTGAAAAGAAAACACGGCCCGATAACACCAACGATCTCCCTCATAAAACAATATTATTAAGTTTCCCAGAATTGTATTTTTCTTCAGGTATTTTGTATCAGAGATCAAGCCGTCTTAAACCAGCAAGGGCATAAGGGTTGTACTCCAGGATCACTCACATTAATTAAAGCTCCAATTCCACGCTCATTCGCCCTCTTTCTGGGTCAATTTTCGTCCACCATACGTGGTCGGGTCACACCTTATATGGAAAAAATGTTATTTTATATTCTTCATTTTTTCAGTGGTTAACCTGTATGTGTTATATAACTCTTCTCTATACGGAGGTTAGATAAGGTTAGGTGAGAATTGGAAAAATCTGCACACTACAAGAAATGCACTCTGGCTTAAAGTAGGTGCACCGCAGCATATTAGTACCAAACTAACACTTTCTGAAAGAGAGAAGAGAAAGTCTGGGAGGGTAGACCCCCCCCCTAGGACAACCATATCCATGCCCAACAGAAGCCAGGTCACTGTCGGACGGATCCTCGAAGACGTATCCTTTTCTAGTTTAAACATCACCTTCTCAAGCTATGCTAGACAAAATATTTTACGACACTGAAAGAGATGGTGGATATTGGTTTACGAAAACAGCTAAATGCTGTACACACACATACACACATAAGTACATATCCAGTTTACGACTCAATTCCCGGAAAGTTTGTGTCGGCATCTTCCGGCAGGTTACGTAAGTATGTTAAAGGTGCCGGAGTGATTAGTCAATCAGCTGTCAGCAAGCAAGTTTTATTAAAAGCGTTAAATTCATTAAATACAAATGTGACATTTTTATCCGCAAATGGCTTTTAATAGACTACTAGCTGGCCACCCGACGTTGTCCAGTCTTACAATACGCTTAAACATGATATTTTAATTTATGCAGATTGCTAATATATTATTATAGAATCAATTCTCTATTGATTATTAGATATTACGAGGAATAATTTGCCCGGTAGACTAATTCGAAAAAAAAAAAGTAAATAATGATAATGTCGTTCATCAAATTCCGCCTGTGTTTGTTTACACTATCATGTCAACTGATGCTGTGCTTGACGACCTTAAATATAGCCTCTCTTCTCATTTAGATAAAAAGAAGAATTTTTACAGAGGAATATTTTTATGTTATTTCTTGTTAAAAGTAATCATTTTATCATTTCCCTTGGACAGAAAATATTATCCTGTAAAAATCATATTTTGCCTATAAGACTACAAGGCCTTATCGGATGAATTTCTGTAAAAAAAAAACATATCTAAGAACACTGTCAGACATATAAATTAGCTTTGTGTTAAATTTGCAAAGATAGACTGAGCCGTTTCGAAACCTATGAGGAAGTAATTCGTAACCACACACACATACACACACACACACACACACACGCACACACGCACACACACACACACACACACACACACACACACGCACGCACACACACAGTGACTTTTATATAATAATGGACAAATAGACAGATAGATATAGATGGAGATGTCAACGTGAGCCCACTTTTCTACATGCTTCTAAATCGAAAGTCATTCTTAACACGGGGAGGGGATGGGAAACGTCCGAGTTGAATACATCATCTGGTAGTCTTTGCCTCGGTATTTTCCGACTGTTTACGACGCGAAGTTGTCGTATATTGCGTCGCGGGCTTGATATATACAACAACATCAACAACAACAAAGCAACAACAACAAACAACAAAACAACAACAAACGAACAATAAAACAAGGCCCCTCCCTATACCAAGAAAAAAGGATAGAAGGCGACCTCCTGGGCTAAATCAATGTTTAACATAATCACAAATGTCTACAGTTCGCAAAATAATGCTGTCAATGTTCCATTGAAAACTGTTTCATTAGTGAGCCACATCCAAGAATGCGTTGTCTGTTATTGCCATTAGTTCTAGTTATGATTTCGTCTTATCATTTGTAAAAGCCATGGCCGACCTTTTCTTGTTGCTAAACTAATATCTCTTTTGTATTTAAGAGAAGTCAACAGACAGTTCGCCTTTTACTTGCGCGCATCACCATTCCTGTTGGAAGGTTTGCTAAGAAAACACATTTGAAGATAAGAGTATTTGAAAGACTACTCCCACCTCGCAGGGTGGGTAGGTGGTGAGATGGAAATAGATACCGTCGCGGATTGAAAACTCGATATACTATGTTTGAAATCTTTGAGTTCTGTAGCACTGAACCGTACAGGAATTTAGAATCCACGCGCAGATTGTTAAATGTCTTTGCAGTCACTTGTGCGTTTAAGAATCGCCTGGATTGGCTAAAAGACAAAGGTACTTGTACAGAATTTGAACCAGACGTCCACTCGGCTTTGCTCGGAACATGACATCATGCACTTGACGCGAGACGCCGATCAATGCGCGGCAGAGGAGCAGACGATCTTTGGAGAAAATATTTGAAAAAAATCAACGGGACCAGCCGGAAGCTTTTTGACAGTTTTCTTTTCGAGTTTCTGTGGAGACAGAAATTTAGTAATGATCATTTTGTCTCCATCTTAAACCATAAATCAGAAAGCTACCCGGTTGGCGAAGTTTCTTCCACATCCGCTGTGCCTTCTCACCCAAATTTGACATCGTCTGATGCGACCGTAGAAAAGTCTACCTAATCCCTAGAAAATATCTTGGCTGTTTTAATTTAATTAAATTTTTAAAAATCGGTTGCCCGGCCCCGCCCGACACAAAAATGTTTATGAACAGAAAAAAAAGTTTATTTTACATAAGTTACGAAACTAAAAATAAAAATAATACAGAAAAAATAATACATGGGAAACAAAAAGGAAAATGCTTTTTTAAGCCTTTGTTAAGAAAATATAAAAAAACAAAAATAGTTTTTTTTTTATTAGTTTTGTTCAATTTTGTTTGATAAAAAAATTCAGTTGAAAAAAAAACTTGTTTATTTTTTTTACACTTAAAAACAAGTGTTACGAGAATAAAACAGAAATTGTTACGGTCATTTTTCTTATTTATTTTCATTATATTTTTTTGGTGATTTTTTTTTAAATATTTCATAATCAGCTCTCTGACCTTGCTCCCTGTGACTTTTGGTAATTCCCTAAGTTCAATTAAAATCTTAGAGGCTGTCGTTATGTGACAATCGAGGAGATAAAAGAGGCTGTGTCAAGAGCCATTGACACGCTCACACAAGAGGAGTTCCATCGGGCCTTCCAGAAGTTATTGGAACGGTTTAAAAAGTGCATTGCAGCCAGAGGAGATTAATTCATAGGAGACTAAACTTTCATGTGTGTACTATCAATAAAAACGCTCATACGAAAACATCTGGAATTTTAACGAACCTTGGATGCCACACATTTATCTGTTCCTGGTCAATTAGAGAGACATCCTTATAAACTAAAACAATGTTTATATTTTTCTCGATCAAGTGTGCTCTTTTTTATATAGGGCAACTGGATATTCAGCATTATAAAACCGACTTTATGTTTTATTCTGCCCTCATGTGGAAGCAAATACACAGGGAAAGGATGACAGACAGAGCAACGTCGGTAGCCTTTTAAAAGAACTATAAAAGATATGATAATCGTATTTTCCACCTCCGCATCGCTTGCGTAATTCTCGCACCAATTACCGATAACAGTAAGAGCGTCCCTAAAACGAAAGAACACACCAAACGGTAATTGGCGTATCATTTTCCATTTGCAACAAAGAAACTATCACAAAACTATTGTATAAACCAAACTCCGTTTATATGAAACTCTAACATAATTAGGTTTATACGTAACGATCAGATAGTCGTTGTTGCGGAAAACGTCAGATCATATTAGTCTGACCGAATTATCATTCTAAGTTTTATTGTTCTCTGGTTTTAAGTGCTAAAGTATGTATTGGTGTAAACGTTATCTTTTGTAGGATATGAATCAAGTGTTTTTCTCATTGTAAAGATGCCAACTTCCGGTTAAAATTCGCACGTGCAAAATTGAATTGTGGGATTACTTTTTTGTTATCGTTCACTTATAACAATTCCTTTCACTATAGCGTCATCGTTTATTAAGGATGATGAGGATTAAACAGTGTCAGCTTTTTGGTGAGACAACACCGTGATGATAGGCAGTTGTGGAAATTGAGTAGACATTGCTTATTTTAAAGTGTTAGAAGGCCGTAAATTGTTAACCGATATCAACTGTAGCAGAGAAAAGGGAAAAGTGGAAAATCCTTAAGCATTTGAATTGTCTTGTTCACAGTATACACTTCCTTCTCATTGCAAGGAGATGGAACATGAGGTCGACGGGTCTCTACCCGTCGACATCGTGTTAGTCAAATCAATGCTTCAATGGAATTTTAAAAATTGCATGGGCAGCCCCTTCGGTTGAAGTGTCTATAGTAGCAAGCAAAAAACTTACTCCGCTCAGGAGTAGTCAGTGCTTGGGAGGGTCGACCTCCTCGAACTATCCAGAAAGAATGACTCCGCGCGACAAATAAAAATTAATTAAAATAACTCAATTTATATCGGACTAATTGTCAAGATCGGAACGTCGACTGCTATGTGTTCGTGATCATGACCAACTGACAGATAAATGCCATGTACGTAACTGCTACAGAAGCGATTATTGTTTTTTTTCTGCTACTTGTGCAGAATTTAAACCAGACTAAACTAATTGGTCGTTCGGCTTTGCTCGGAACATGACGTCACCCGCAGGGAGCAAGGTCTGGACTATAGGGAGTTTGAGGAAATATCGATGCCCATCTTGGTCATAGCAACGTCTTTCTTTCTGATTTTCTTCGAGCACTCTTGGGACAGACTTTATGCAAATCTTCCGCAATCAGTTCCTCGCGAATAATAAGGCGAAAAGTTCCCACACTGACATCAAACTGTGCACTTATTGTCTCTATAGACATATGACAGTCCCTATTCATGAAATTCTTTGTTTGGCCAATCAACTCTGGTGTTCTGACTTCTATTACTACTCCCACATTTCTCATCATCTTCACGGACTCCCCGCCTTCTTTGAATCCTTATGCCACTCAGAAACTGATTCTCAATTTATGCAAGATGGTCCAAAACAATCTGAAGCATTCCATACGTTTCTGTCACATTTTTTTAAGTATAAAACGGAATTTTATTACATAAAATTGTTTCTCAAGTGTCCTCCTATCCAGATTGCGTTTTTGAAATTCCCCAACTCTTACAATTAGGTTTTAGTAGAGTGCATGCCTGTTCTTACTGTAGCTGTTCATTTGAACCTGAAATCAGAAAATGTAGTCATCACATAAGATATATAGCAATAACATTAAATTTTCAAGAGTCTACGAGAATATTAAATGCCTGTACAAAAAGATCTGGGCACGTATTGAAGACACCTCGTACATTGTACCATTGTAAAATAAACTTGTTATAACTTAATCTGTGGACTGAGTCTCAATATTTCATACTAATTATCATTCCAATAGGGGTTTATGAATAACTGCAATAAAAAAGAGCATTTGTTTGTACTGACTTGCTTTAGATAACGCTTTGAAAGCAATACATGGTTAAGAAATCAATGATAGTTGAAGAAAAATTTGAAAGCAATTACAGTTGAAGGAAGGCGTAAAGCAACTAAAATCAAAAGAGCTATACTAATATTACACCCTATCCCACAAGCATGACGGCGGCCAATTTAAA
This sequence comes from Euprymna scolopes, assembly GCF_053919585.1. Taxonomy (NCBI): domain Eukaryota; kingdom Metazoa; phylum Mollusca; class Cephalopoda; order Sepiida; family Sepiolidae; genus Euprymna; species Euprymna scolopes. The sequence goes on from NC_136519.1 coordinate 1,347,779, forward strand.
CCTAAAACACATGCCATAGATTAGTATTGCGGATTCCATTCATTTATTGAATGGATTAAGGAAGCCCAACCCATGTGTCAGCCATGCTTAATGAGGAAAATGTAAGACCCATCCGAAGTTTGTATAGGGTGTCAACACCCGATATCCTTGTAAGTCAGTGAGCTTACAACCTCGTGTCGAAATATGGCGAATATCATCGGGTGATACTAATTGTTTCAATTGGATCCGATGTCATTATTTTCAATCATTGTTCTCGTTTTAATTTCTTTTGCTGGGCAATTATAAAATTGCATGAAAAGTTTCAAGAGTTTGCTTTTCGTGTATAATTTTTTTTTTCACCGAGGCCATCGTCACCCATTAATTGACCAGACACACTCATTAAGAGTTGATTTATTTGACGCTGGTCAGTTTCCGCTGCGCGCTGAAATAAATTTCCTTCCGGTTGAGACCGCAGGGGCTGACCATTTTTTTACAAGTAGATACATATTCCGTCTCTCTCTCTCTCTCTCTCTCTCTCTCTCTCTCTCTATCTCTATCTCTATCTCTCTCTTCCTCCCTCTCTCTCTCTTTATCCCTACAAATACAGACACACAATCTCGCAAGCACACACACACACACACACACACACACACACACACACACACACACACACACACACACACACACACACACACACACACACACACACACACACACATATATATATATACATTTTTTAAGTTTGTTTTTGAAATGTCGTTACTTTCAATGTATACCGTTTTCGTTTAACGGGTCTAGATTCTTATTTTTAAACCATTCACCGTTAAGTTTTAGTATATTAGACTCTTACCATATACTAACAGCAAAAGAAAAATTATTAAACAAAAGACTAGATGTAATCAACAGGTGTTTGCACAGAAACAAATATTTAATTTCACACACTAGAGCAGATTAGAAAAAAATGCTAGGGAGTTAATCCTAGATAAAAAATGATACCACGAGAGTGACCTCCCCTGCATCGGGTAATATAATACGAATTCAAAAACTAAGCAAAAACAAAAAAAAAAAACAATATTAAAATAAACACGCATAAATATAGGAATAAAATTATATAAAATTATAAGATAATTGGAAAAAAACAAATAGAAAAAACAGGGGAAATTAAAACAAAAATAAATAATTAATAAATAAAAAATAAAAATACGAAAGTACGGGTTAAAACAGAAAACTATCTTTACATAACACCAAAAGATGGAGAAAGTGAGTAAGCATGGCTGTGGAAATCTTTTTACCCGAATACAATGTCCAGCATGTTAAAAATATACCATTTGTTGTAAAAATCTAATGGATAAACATATGAAAAGTTGGTGAGGACAGGATATTTTTACGGAAAAATAAATCGTAAAATTACCAACTCATTAATGAAACTGCTGTAATGGAAAAATCCTGGAAATAAACGAAGGTTATAAAAAAGAAACCGTGAGTCTTTGAATTTTCAACAACATTTTGCACTATATATATATATATATATATATATATATATATATATATATATATATACATATTTAAAATAGAAAAGAAGATACAAAATTCTTGATGATTTGTCTATTGAGTGTTTTAATTTAAACGACTGTTTTCAAAATGTGAAAAATATCCTCTCAGCTTCCAGTTATTATCTATACGTAATATCCACTACTAAAGCTGAAAGGATACACTCCACATTTAAAAGCAATTGTTTAAATAAAACCAACTGAACAGACGAATCATCAAGCGTTTTGTTTCTTCTTTTCTATTTTAATTCATATAGTGGAATTTTTTTTATCCTTTTAACGTTGATATTTTTCGCGGTATATTTATTAGTATGTGTTAGTTCATCTGAACTATTTTAGGTGGTTTCCTCCTTTACAGATTCTGTCGTCGTGGGTTCTAATCCTGACATAGTCAGCTACGCTGATGAGTCGTATCACAGCGAGACACATATCCCTCTCTCTCTCTCTCTCTCTCTCTCTCTCTCTCTCTCTCTCTCTCTCTATATATATATATATATATATATATATATATATATATATATATACTAGCAAAAGTACCCGTCGTTGACTGAGTTCAAAAACAGCCTACAGAAAATGAACTCTGATTTATAAAAGTATGATAGTTTATGAAAAGGATGAGTTGTAAAGAGATAGCTTCGAAGTTGGGGGTATCAAAACCAAAACAAAATATGATGAAAGTAAAAATAAAATTGTTTTTCTAAAGTATCCTCACATTCAGTTTGCATTTTTGAAATTTATCAGCTCTTACAATCAGGCTTTAGAAGGGTGTATTCCAATTCCTACTGTAGTTCTTCATTTGAACCTAAAATCATAAAAATTAGTCATCTCATATGATGTATAGCAATAACATCATGAAAAGTGTACGACAATTATAAATGCTTATACAAAGAACGTCTGAAAACTTATTGAAGGCACCTCATACATCGCGCTTTATAAATAAAATGATGAAATATAATTAAAAAGTCATGTTATTCCCATAAACATATTTCAGCTCTTCACGTTTAGCTGCTCGCTGTGCCAAATTCGTTCAACATGTTTGCTAGGAAAGAAATTACATTTTCATTCAAAAACCTTGCAATTCCACATATTGATCCAAACTATAAATTATTTTGTGAAAATAATCTGTTGCAATGTGATTATCACCGTCGTCGCTCGGAATAGAATGCAAGAAAACCAAAACACATCAACTAGTCTTGACCTTCCAGGATATAACACGAAAACAAACCAAATATGTCCGGATAGAACATACATGAAATTCTCCAAGACTAAATCAAGGAAATGTCCAAATGTTGTCATTGCATTGGACAATTTTGAACATGATGTTTCATATGATTAGAAATTTTAAAAAGAAATGCAAATACTCCAACAAAGAATGAAATAAATAGAACGTTTAAAAATACGTAATGGTTGATTGACAAAGCAATATATAGCATGAGTAACAACACTTAAAATGATTTAATTATGAATGAACTGAAGACAAATTACAAGCATAAAAACGAAAACGATATATTTGATATAAATTCATCAGCTTTAAATTTTTGTTCGAAAATTAATATACATAATATAATTTGATAATAACCCTACCATTAGATTAATCTCTCCTTGTATCTTAGACATAGGAACAATTAGTAGAATTATTTTTATGAGTCCGTAGTAGAATTAGGCCGGAAATAGATGTTAACATTACATACTACTAAGACTAAGCTGCTCTGCAGGCCATGTATGTAAGATTGTACACAACTAACGTCGTCAATTTCTCTCCTTTAACAATTACAAGACGCATTTCTAGCCATCGATATCCAGGACAAATAACATCCTACCTGAAAATTCTTCCTTTTGACTCCTCGGTCTAACATTCACGGGCAATATGAACTAGAAAAAATACATTGAGGACATTGAGAAGGCTGCTGCAGGGAAGTTGGTTTCCCTCTATCGTGCTAGAGGACTACTCACACCTGCGGGTATCCTGTACGTATGCAAGACTACCATTCGCCCATGCATTGAGCATTGTTTTTATATCAGAGCTGGTGCATCTACCACTTGTTTCTTTCTTGGATAGGGTCCAAAAAAGTCTCACTTTGACAACTAAGTCGCAACCAGTGTCCTATCGCAGCAATGTTGTATCTCTGTGTCTATTTTACAAGTATTTAAATGGGATGTACTCTGATGAACTCATTGCACTTGTGCCCTCTCGGCGAGCGTATCCCCAACAAATCTGCTTAGCAACAAAATCTCACTCCTTCATCCCTAAATGCCAGAAGGTTCTCGATTCTAATAATTTCTTCACTCGAACAGCTAGACATTAGAATTCCCTTCCTGCTACCTGCTTCTCAAACTGTATTGATATGCAGAATACAATGTAAACCAGCATCATGTTAATCTTTCTTAGTAGCTCCCAAATATATACCAAATAAATACCAAAACTTAAATCTAAAGTAACTAATGATTTATGGTCATTTTCTGAGGATGTTCTGGGTTGGTTTACCAAAAAAGTAAGAACAGTAACTTTATAACTAATAGACATAGATTCATATTACCTATCGACTTATATGAAATCGTAAGATATGGCTCTAAAACTAACGAAAGCTGAGATAAACATAACAAATCTAGAAATAGATATAGTAAAATTACTTAGAACACTGATTAAATACAACAATAAATGTTCAACAAGAAAAATTAGAACTAAATTTTGATATTACTATAGTGACAAATAATGGATTGATTGCTCTTTACATTCTTAAAGAAATTGCTAGAAAAGTATCAGGCATAATAAAGGACCTTTATAGAAATGGTGCACTGTTTTTTGGTAACTCCGCTAATAGAAATTTAGAAAAAAAAACAAGGGTTACATAACTTCCTTGGAGATATTGATTAAAAATAACGATTGATATTAACCATAAAATAGTTAGTTTTTTTTTAGATATCACCCTAAACTAAATCAACAATACAGACGGCCTATGTCAAAAACCTACTAAAACATATTACATTGACTATAAATCAAATCAGCCAATCTCAGTGTAGAAACTCATTATATATTTTTTTTGAACCCTTGTGAGATGAATCATCATAATTTTTGCATTCTTTCTTTTGCGGACTCTTATTATCATCCCTCGGGGCCAGTGGTGCAACGGATATAGGCGTTGAGTCTCTACAGTTCCAAGTGAGCATTGTCTGAAGATAGCAGTTTCAATCCTACCCGAAGCAGGTCAGATGATTAGCTGGCCAAAACCTGGTGTGACGACAACCATGGAAGGCAGTAATTATTTGGACACAATTATAAGACTCAGAATTTCTATCCCATCGCGGTTAATCACCTGAAGAAGGCCTGAGGATGTGTTGACCAAACCGTGGCGAAACAACAACTATAAAGATAACTATAACAGTCCGGAAAAGAATGACAACACAAAGCCATAACACCTATCCTATTTAAAAAGAATATCCCGATTATAATATAACGAACAAATATTTAATAGTAAAAAAATATTATAACGAAACTTTGCTGCACGATCAAAATATAAGAGTGAAATTAATGATATAAAATATGAACATAGTGAATCAAGGGGTGGGAAAGTTACAACCTGGAAATCATCTCATGTTATTTCGTACAATAGAGTCATGAGTTATCTCAGTCGTAAAAATTATAAAAATTATTACTATTAAAAATAACTTCGATAAAAATAATAAAACCCACAATATTATTTCGAAAATATGAATAAAAAAGGAACGCAAACGTAGAAACTATGTATGGTTTACTCCGTCTTACAGTGTTCATATCCAAAATGATTTACCGAAGAGATTTTATCAAATTCTCGGTAACAACTTCATTAAAGGGAGTAATCTAGTAAAAGTCACTAACCGGAATACAGTAAAATTATCATTCTCAACAAGTGCTAACTCAGCAAAAACTATAATAGATTTAAACAGTGCAAAAATAGACATCAGCAAGAGCAATGAGGGTGAATCAATTTTTATCTCTAGAAATATTAAAGAATTTTCCTTGAACGGTAAATGTATAATTTCTGTCATAGTATATGAATGCGAAGTAATTGACAATAATAGAATTAGAACATACGTGCGGTCCACAGAATGTTCAGGAACAAATTCCGTTACTATATAGCATTATTTAAAATACCAAATGTAAAAAATAAAAAAGAAAACCACATCGTCAGCTTAATGGATAAGGGTAGTAAGAATAGATAATATAGAATATTAATTGAAATGGTCTATATAAGGATAGACCCAGTAAAATACGAGGGCCTGCAATAAGTAATGACGGTGACCCACTTCCAGTTGTCTGATCTAGCTGAAATTTGTCATGTGCAATGATTTATATCTCTACGGGTTATGTGGCAAATTACAGCTCTGAACTAATTGTGGTTTCGGTGTTACAGGTGTTTGAACTGAGTAAGGTGTGAAATGGAGCCTGTTGCATGTCGAGCAGTGATCCGGTTTTTGTATTTGAAAGGACGCACACCACAGAAAACTTTTGATGAAATGAAAGAAACTTATGGTGATAATGCCCCATCATATGACCTTGTAAAACGCTAGCATCGTGAATTCAAAGATGACCGGAATCTGTGGAAACAGCTCCCAGACCTGGTCGCCCCCCCCCGTCTGCCATTGATGAGGTATTTGTCCGTCAAGTTGAGGCTGCCATTTTGGAAGATCGGCGCATTACTATTCGCCAAATAGCCGAAGAAGTCAAGATTAGTACAGGGTCTGTGGAAACTATCATTCATGACCATTTGCATATGCATATGGTGTCTGCCAGGTGGATTCCCAGGTTGCTCACACCATTCCAGAAGCGAGAACATGTCGAGTGCTCGAGGATGAATTTGGAGATGTGCCAAGAAGATGAGTCAAAGTTTTTCAAAAGACTGATTACACAGGATGAAACCTGGGTCCGTCACTATGATCTAGAGACCAAAGCCCAGTAAATGCAGTGGAAGCACTTGAACTCACCACCTCCAAAGACGGCAAGGGTGCAGCCCTCCGCTGGCAAGGTCATGCTCACAGTCTTCTAGGACCCGGACAGAGTAGTGGTGGCAGATTTCATGGCAAAGGGTACCACAATTACAGTAGCCTTTTAATTTAATGCTTCACCTTTGAGGAAATTAATGGAAGCTATCAAAATCACGAGGCGGGGCAAAATCAGCAAATGTACCCTTCTCCTGCAGGACAACGCTCTGGTCCACAACTCGCATGTCGCCAGATCAGAAGCACAGGCGTGTGATTATGAAATCCTCCCCCATCCTCCATACTCTCCTGACCTTGCACCCTCTGACTTTCACCTCTTCCCAGCCATGAAGTTGTTTTTGAAAGGAAAGCGTTTCTCATATGATGCAGCCTTGATTTATGAAGTCACGTCGGGATTGGAGGACCAACCTGGGGTGTTCTACAAAAACGGTTTCCAGAGCTGCATCAAACGATGGGAGAAATGCATAACTCTGGGTGGTTCATATGTAGAGAAAGACTTGCCAAGCTTCGTTGCTCTACTTCTATGGGAAGTGGGTCAGTAGCATTACTTATTGCACCCTCCTCGTAAATACATAATAATGTCTATGGAAAAGTTATTAAATGAAATATAAGAGGTGGTACACAATTGCCTACATAGAACTATGTATACGCAGTTTTGGTTAAAACCATATTAGCTTTCTTAGGGTAAATTAAAGATTTATATGTATGGAATTTATTTGGTATAAAAATAATGAGGAGAGTTAAAATACTAAGTATAAAGATTTCAAGTAAATAACCCAAATATAATAATAGATACTAAATCTTTAATACTCACATTAAACATTCACTAAAGAAAGTTTAATTAGTAATTCATTATAATTGAGTACAGCACAATCACGTTGACACACCGGTTCTCGCCAGATCACCGAAGTTAAGTAACGTTAAGCCTGGCCAGTATCAGATAGGTGACCATTTGGTAAGGCGAGGCACTGTATGTACCTTCTGGGAAGATTCGGCGTGGAAACAACACTCTCACCACGTAAACAGAACTCCGTCGCTACAAAAGCATATAAAAAGTTGTAGATGCCCTATGCCCCTTAAGGGCTCAAGGCTATCGATGGAATTAAAAACAATTATAGAATTTAATTATAAGTAATAAGTATAGACACGTCCATACCGAAAGCGATTTACTGAAATAATCTATGTGGATAACATGTTTATAAATAGAATGTTGATATAAACCTAGGCGAATTATTATCATAAAACAACGATATTATATTGAACCAAACATACTTGATTTCGAGCCATAACTAAGTATTTTAATTAAATGGTTTATGGGACCTGGGAAGTCTCCCGATATGGGTGGATATATATACTGTTATGTATTTGTCTGCACCTATGCAGTTAGCGAATTTTATCTCTATAATAAAATATATAATATATAAAATATATAATATATAAAATATATATGATATATTCTAGTAATGAGTAATGGATGAAGAAATAGAAGATAATTAAATAAAAACAGCATCTGCGGATTCATAGGATACATTACGAACCTCTTTTAACCCAAATCCGGTCCAAATGAAAGAATGACAACTACTGAAATAAAGTTTATATCAAAACCTATACGTGCATACGCTTTGATGTTTTCATCTGTGTTTTAAATTTTAATTACTATATACACGCTAATATAAAAAGTGCAACTCTCATGCCCCGTGAATATTTGAATCATCTAAAAAATATTATACATATATATAAATATATAAATAAATATATATACTTTTCTGTAGAAATATATTTTCTTATAATATATATTAATCCTTTTTTAAGAAGCTCAATGTAATTACAGAACAATATAGAGAATAAATGACAAAAAGTTATATTCCAAAATTCGTGATGTTGACCATCTTTTAATTTATTCCTTTAATTAAGTTGACTTATACAATTCTTGGCAGTATCTGTTTCGTAGCGCAAAATCTATCAATTATTATATCAATTAGTGAATCTATTACGCCTTAACTCATCAGAAGAAATAGCAAGAATCAATCCATCAAAAGCAAATGAAGTGTGATTTGACAGGATTAAAATCCGAAAATTGGAAGAGAAGCTTCAAATACCTTTATATTTTTCCATTACGTCATATTTCCTTTTAAATGATTGATTGTTGCGCTACGAAACAGATACTGTCAAGAATTGTATGTCAACAGAATTAAAGGAATAAATTATAAGATGGTCAACATCACGAATTTTGGAATATAATTTTTTGTCATTCCTTCTCTGTCTGTCTGTCTGTCTGTCTGTCTGTCTGTCTGTCTCTCTCTCTCTCTCTCTCTCTCTCTCTATATATATATATATATATATATATATATATATATATATATTATACGTTGTTAATGAAATTAAGTTAATCAGTAAAATAAGGAGATAAATAATGCATCAAATATAACACAGGAATAGACAAAAAGTCTACTATAAAGAAACGACTCCGATGAAAATAAAAAAAACCACACTAGAACCATTTCAGATCAAAGCTATAAACATTTTAGTCCTAAGACTAAAACATAGCCGTAAGCTACCTCTCGTCCGGCTGAGACACTTTGACCAAGCAAGATTGTATTGCTCTTTCTTACCCCCTTCAATCCCTATTCTCTTTCTTTGCCGCACATTTCACCCCTAACACCACCCATCCACCCTCACGAAATAAGCACTGCCAATTTTTTACAGGGTTAAAGTTACACACAGATATCTTTTTACATACAAAATAAATGGACCTTGAGTTTTGTTTCAGTGTCGGTCCTTTTTCGATCTGATGAGATGAGTCCTTCTAAATTGAGATTTCCACTGAAACATTAATGCATATTTGCAACTAATATTTTTCATATATATATATATATATAATATATATATATATATATATATATATATATATATATATATATATATATATATATATATATATATATATATATATATCTACCTGCATGTACGTTAATATTTCTTGGTTATTACAGAATTGCATATAAGGTTAGAAATAGTGTTTTTTTATCTTTTTATTTCCGCTTCCTCAGCGGCTGACCTATTATTATCGCCAAGAGTTGATTTATGTTCCGATAGTCAGTTGATACCGACGTTTCCTTTATGTGCTGAACAAGCTCGCTTTAATGGTAAGGATATATGAGAACCGCCGCTTTCAGATATATAATATCTATAACTATATATGTGTATACCTTGTATATATATATATATATATATATATATATATATATATATATATATATATATATATATATATATATATATATATATATATAGAGAGAGAGAGAGAGAGAGAGAGAGAGAGAGATACAGAAACTAAATAAATAACTAAGACGATATCGTATACACACATACACACACATATATATTTAACAAAAACAGAAACTATTACAACGAGGTCCTTAAAAACTCAGGATACAAATCACAAATCAAAAATGATAAAAACACAAACTGCATGGAAAACTACAATAATAAATAAAAATGATAAAAACACAAACTGCATGGAAAACTACAATAATTGCAACAAACCTACTAAAACATAATAACCTACAATATGGCCATGTAATCCCACATACGAATGGCAAAAAACATAATCTAACAACAATACACAACCAAATTAAATCACAAGCATTAGCCACTAACACAAAGAAACTGCAAAGCAAATCTATAAGCGTAAAAACAGACATAGGGAAATCCTATGGTTCAACCCTCCATATTCTAAAAATCTTGAGACAAACTTAGCCAGGGAATTCTTTAAAATATTAGAAAAAACTTTAAAGCCCGTCATAGATGCAATAAAATCTTTAATAAGAACACTATCAAAGTGTCTTACTGAACTATGCCAAACCTACATAAAAATAATTAGTTCCAACAACAAAAAATTAGTAAGATACAAAATGCAAATATGGAAATTATAGCAGGTTGTAACTGTAGAAGAAAAAAATAAATGTCCTTTACAGGGTATCTGCAAGGTAAAGAAAATGTGATTTATAACAGCACAGTGTTACAAACCCCAAATATAAATTATATTAATAGCCACCATACAAATCCCTTCTCACAGATTAACTCTACCACACAGTTAATCAATGACAACACCCCCATTAACCAATCTACCAATCAAATACAACCAAACCTATTACATACAAATACCACTCTTAATCAAGCTAACAACAAATATATTAAACAAAATGCAATTTATTTCGGGTCCACATCTGGACTTATTAAACGGAGGATCTCCACGAATAAACACTCCTTCAAAAATCTTTCCTTGAAAAACCAGACTTCTTTATCTAAACATATTTGGCGACTTCATGATAGAAGTATTCTCTTCAATTTAAAATGGGAAATAATAGGATCTTATAAAGCATATATGCCGGGGGACAAATTCTGCGCACTTTGTAGATATGAAACCCTGAATATTTTAAAATATAATAACACGAAAACTATTCTCTTTAACTTAAAAGACGAAATTCTTACGGGATGAATTCATTTGGTTTAGGTTCGACAAATTTAAGCCACGATAAATCATAAAATTTTCTTATTACTAATCTATTTAAAAATTTATAATTTATAACTTGATAACTATTATTATTATTATTATTATTATTATTATTATTATTATTATTATTATTATTATTATTTGATATTTTATCATTATTTTCTATTTTATTATCTATTTCACTTCAATGGCATTTAGCATTATGACGTATTTGTGGGGCAAAATGAAGAAGGAAATATTTAATAAAAGTTGATCTCGGTGCGAGTTATCCAGAAAGAAAAATCTTTAAAAGGAAGTAAACTCCTATAAAAAATGTAAATAGCAAAAAAAAAAAAAAGAAAGAAAGAAGAAAATAAAGGAATAAAAGAAATTACGTGCTTTAGCGAGGTGCGAACGGAAGAAGGAAAATGAGATGCAGGAAAAACGAAGAAACCACTTAATTGATTGGGCCATAGTGAAATTGCAATAATTGGGTGTATGAGATAACAGTATTTCTACCGAAACACGTGAATGAGATTAGGTAAAATCTCTCCCTCTCTTTCTCTCTCTCTCTCTTTCTCTCTCTCTTTCTCTCTCTCTTCCTTCCTTCCTTCATGATTATCGTTTATTATGAAATCTCTGTAACCCTATATCGAGCAAAAGGGAATTGAGCAATTCACAAGTAAACAATAGAATAATATCAGTTAAGAGTTTGAACTAAAAAAAAAATAATTTCTTTTATTTTAAAAATACATTTTTGTCACAAATAAATATAAATCAGAACTTTTCATTTTTATTTCAAATTTTGAACGTTCGGTTCCAAATACAAGTATCAAATAAATAAATCAGTGCCTTTTCGTATTCGTGTTCTCAAGAACCATTTTTTTCATTTTCTGTGCTCGCCTTTTGAGTATTGTAACTCGTTACCAGATTTTAGCTAAGCAATATCTAATCTAAGTTGAAACATGATTTAACGATTTTACATGTACATTTATCTATAAATTGTCATGTCAGCAAACACAAGTATACAATTAAAATGCAGAATGCCAAACTTATCTTCAAAATTTCCTTAAAAAAAAAAAGTAAAGAAAAAATAACACTTGGGAAAAACTTATAATTTAAGGTATAAAAAATGTCAAAATGTTATTTTGAATTGTTATAATCCGTTTCAAGGATTCCAGAAAAAATAAGGAGGGGATGAAATCATGAATATAAAAAAATATATCCTAAAACTTATGGTATAATAAAATAAAACAAGTAGATATAATACTCTGTTTATTGTTTATTTATAAAAAAGTATAATATCCGTGATTCGAGATTTCTTTGTTTATTTGTGAGGAGTTCTGTTTTTTTGTAAATGTTTTCTAATTGTCGCCTGTTATTGATTAAAACGGAATAATTTAATTTTCAAACGAAAAAAGTCAATTTGATATACTTTTTTGGTATTTTTTTTTACATAAGTCCAATTTGATATACTTTTTGGTATTTTTTTACATAAGTCCAATTTGATATACTTTTTGGGATTTTCGTTTACATAAGTCCAATTGAATATACTTTTTTGGTATTTTTGTTTACATAAGTCCAATTTGATATACTTTTTGGTATTTTCTTACATAAGTCCAATTTGATATACTTTTTTGGTATTTTTTTTACATAAGTCCAATTTGATATACTTTTTTGGTATTTTTTTACATAAGTCCAATTTGATATACTTTTTGGGATTTTCGTTTACATAAGTCCAATTTGATATACTTTTTCGTATTTTTTTTACATAAGTCCAATTTGATATACTTTTTTGGTATTTTCGTTTACATAAGTCCAATTTGATATACTTTTTTGGTATTTTTTTTACATAAGTCCAATTCGCCGTTCACATTTAAAATGTCGACTTTTATAAGTTTTCGGGTATGCATACAACGAATAAACATCCCAAATTCCCCATGTTAAGAACGGCTTTCTGAATAAACACCTCCAACCTTGTCATAATACCCCAAAACCTATAAAAGTTGCCATGTCGGTTACGAACGAGTAGTTGGACGTAATTTAAAAATGTACCGAATTTAAAACGGAACGAAATTTAAATTTCCGTTCCATTTTTACAACAACCGTAAAACAGAGCATTCTTCGCATATTTTACCAAAAATTATTTTATTTTCAGTCATTCTGTACTTTCACCTTACAATTTAATAAACAAAAATATATTGTAAAATCTTAATTTAAAGTGAAAATACTATTTAAAAATATAGCACGCTTATATAAGTGCGTAAGAACCATTTCATTTGACATATTTTTATTCCAAAGGACAGTTGTAATAATTTTTTCAGTTGCGTTGGTTTTTCTACAATTTGGAATAATTTCACAATTTTGAATGAATTCGCTTATACCTTAAAACAAGTAAAACACCATGAAAGTAGACCCTGCACACACGCATGTTTTGCGTAACAACGCTCACTAACAATAGAAGTGCGCAGGCGCAAACAGTTTCATCTGTTTTATGTACTCTTTTTTTACTTAAATAATTTTTCTTTAACATAAATAAATTTAGTTCATTTTGTTTAATTTTTTTCGTGCGTTTTACGATATTTTTTATTTTTTATTGAATTGTTAGGTTAGTTTTCTTCATGCACGTTGATTTTTTCACAAGTTTTAATTTATTTAATCACAAACTAAACTATTTGGTATAAATATTTTTATTACAATAAATTACAGTTTTTATGACAAAATTTTGAACAACTTGCAAGAAAATATTTGTAAAAATGAAATTTAACAAAATACTCAAAGAACAAAGTTTGTTTTCTTTCATTTTTGAAATTGGAGAGTTTACGCACCATTCGCCACTACCACTCTAGAAGATGTTTTAAATTTCAATAAATTAAAGTTTAAAAAATACTCAATGAACTAAAAAATTAATTTCAATCAAAATAAATAACACACGCGCATGAAAAATGAAAGAAAATGAAGTAAATTTTTTTAAGTAAAGAAAATTTATTGGTTTGGATAATTTGGAAATAGATGAAATTAGCATTAAAATAAACGCGAGCGTAAAAGGTTGTTTCAATAATCCTGGACGAAAATGCAAAATTTATTTTATTAAAAATAAAATAAACACACGCACGAAAAATATGTAAAAAAAAATAGAATGCGTAAATAAAAAAGACGAAACAAATGAACTAAATGCATTTCAAGAACAAATTATTTAAGTAACAAAAAAAAAGAGAGTAAATAAAACAGACGAAACTGTTTGCGAACTTCCCTGGTGTCTTACCAAAAGTACTATTTAGTCAGTTGCACTTTATTTTATTATTTTATTTACTACCGTCTTTGAAACAGTGAATACAATAATAAGTTGGTTTTCGGACAAAGGCTGTAAGTGTAGTATCTGGCCCTCTCTATATATAATATACTAGACCACCCGTGACCCGTTGGATCAGTACGTTATATTAGCTATGGAATTCATGTATGAGCGTGACACTTGTGGCATAAAGAAAATAGTTTTTTTTTACATAACAGAAGCATTTCTATGAAAGTATATTAAAATGAAAAAAGAATATAGATAGATTTCTATGAGTCGTTCTGTGTATTATAATTGTTTTGTTTTTTTTAAATTACAGTTACTGAATTATAAGTGGTTGGTCATACTTATCGGTAAATATGCACTGAACAGGTATCATAATCCTTATTATAGTTAAATTCAAATTTTGATATATCATCTTTTAAATGAAATTGTTAGTTGAATGTACAGAATAATAAAAAAAACACTCTCCACATGTTAATAATGGCTTTTTAAATAGAAAATGAAAATAAAATGTAACTTTTTTCATTTAATTTAAGCAAACATTCAGTACCCATTGTGTAAAGGAAAACACTATTTAATGTAATAGAAATGTGTGCATTTACCGATTCAGCTTTCCGTTTGGAAATGTAAGCAGACGACTTTAAAAAACATGGGAAGAAGAAAAAGAAATTTTTTTGTAATAACGCCCTCTAGTAAAAAGGTCTGCATTAGTTAAGGGGGATAACTCTATCCAGTTTTACATCACTCTCTTTTTCTCTCTCTCACACATACACGTAACTATTTCTCGCGTACGTAACGAAAACAGAGGGAGTAGGAGTGTTGAAATCTATTAGAGGGAAAGTGAGAGGTGTTTTCTTTCCATAAATTGTATAGGGTAATATTTCATATTATTAATAGATTCATAGATAAATAGATTTTATAATATATATTATAATTATCTATGAATCTATGTATTATTTGTATATATAAATAACTATTTGATCAAATTAAATTAAATTGTTTGTATTAAAAGCGATATAAAAATTCCGGAATTGGAATAACGGATTGAAGACGTTGCTATTTACGCATGCGCAACCGGATGTTGAAAACCGGAAATCTGATTGCAAACATACAAGATCCATAGACTTTTAGTATTATATAGATTATGCGCCTTATCTTGGGTTGAGCATATTGGGAAGTGATAAACAAATTGCCACTAGTCTATAAAGCGATGCTCTTTGTGTAAACAAATGTGACTTAGGTGTTTGGGCAATGTTTGAACATTGTTAATTCACATACGCATCTTAACAGCAGCCGAATAGCGTAACGGTTTGGAGCGCTGACTGTCGTCTGGGCGGTAGAGTTTCAAACCTGATTCGAAGTAGTTGCTAGTAGTTGCTAGACTAGCCTCACTAATGAGCTGTGATACTGCATGTGCATAACTACAAATGATCTCTATCTTGGGCTGAGAAAATTGGGAAGTGACATTCAAAAACACCACCGGTATATATATATTTATTTGTGTGTGTGTAAACAAATGGAGCTTAGGCGTTTGAACATTGGTAATTTACATACCTATCTTAGCAGCAGTCGAATAGAGTAACGGTTAAGAACTTCGACAGTACTATATGTGGATGGATATATATATATATATATACATCCCATATCAACGAACCATTTCTGTAAAAGTCTGAGGAAGCTACAGACGCCCCCCCCCCAAAAAAAACGGCCGGGTGGCTGAAATAAAAATGTAACTTAACAGAAAGATACGGTAATAAAAAATAAAACGTATATATATATATATATATATATATATATATATATATATATATATATATATATATATATATATGGTCGTAAATGTTTTTGCATAAAATTTCTACTTTTTATAGATAAACATTTTTAAGTAAAATCTTAATGTTTGTTAGGATATAAGAACAGAGCATAAAAAGAAACAGCTTTTCATGCATCCATTGTACATGAATAAACAGTAAACAATAAATATTCCAGTGATTAAGATTTCATTCATTTTTTTTTTTTTCTGATCAACTTTTCAAAACGAAAAATCAGTTTGCGGACTGTTTCGCTCACAAAAGAACATCCGACATTATTATGTCGTTCCCGGATTCTTGTATGGCCCCTTCAGAAACATAAAATATTATCATTAAAAAAAAGCATAACTACTAATGTTGGGACGACTAATCGCAATCGGGGTATCGGAATCGGAAAAATTCGTGCCTATTTTCCGACACTAAAACGATTCCTTGATCTTTTTTTATATTAGTTTAAGAAAAATATTGCACTCTTGGTAGTAATGATAAAATAGAAAATATGTATTTGTATATGTATTTAAATTTCGAGTAAAGTAAAATTTATAGTTCACCTCCTCACAATTGTTTTTACGTTTGAGAAAATATACGTTTATTTAAGACGTGTTTTAAGGTAATCGGGATAATATAACCATTTTATAGTTAAATATTTAGAAATTTATAAAGAATCAGAAATTTTGTATGGAATCCGTAATTATATCGAATTTCGTAATTGTATCGGAATCGGTAATTGCATCGGAATCAGGAAAATATTACAATCGTCCCATCACTAATAACTACACAATCAAACCATGTTGTCTTTAATTTTTGCTTTGTCTTATAAGACTAACATAAGACTATATGTTTTTACTTTTCCTTCCATATGTGGTCATCTAGATTTCAAATATTTTCAGAAATTGAAAACTCAGCGTAACGGATAAAGTAATAAGTGAAAATCTGTTCTAAGTGACATTCTTCCAAAGGTTGAAAGTTCAATCCTAAATGCAGGCGATACTTAGAATACAATTGCGAATTATTTAAGACTTCTACCCTGTCCCGGCTAACAAAACGAGAGCATAAATCAACTAAAAGGTTCCGTTTAAAATTTTGTGAAAATTCCCGAGTTCGACAAGAAATACCTGAAGAAAGTCGAAATTCACATCGACCGAAACGTTGGTAAAATAAAATTGCAGATGAGAGCTGTAGGCTGAAAATGACACATTCACTATCTTGCTTTGTTATATCGCTATAAACAAATCTTTTGTAGGAGTAAAACTACTTGAAAATACACAAAGAAAGTTATTAAAGTGTAACACTCTCTTAAATCAACTCATAACTCACGATTTTCCTGTTACTCTTTGTCATTTTTCGTTGCACAAGAAGTGATATTTCTTTGAAACGAAACAATAGCCAATAGTTGAATCATGGATTTTTACATTAGTCAAAATTTCTCTTGGGAGTAAGTTTAGCATGACAAAAGAAAAATGACAACCATTTTTTTTAGGAGTTACTTTCTTGGTAAAAAAATGTCGAATTCTGATTGTCTTTATTGATCAAACCTTCGGAATTTGTTGATGTTCTGAATTTACATGAGTTCATACGGACGTTGTAAACCTTTCCATAAATTATTGTTATAAATTTTTTTTATCAGAAATGATACCGTGTATTTTATGTATAGAGATTTTATTGTGTTGATTCGGCTTGATTCCGATTTTAAGAAGATAAGTTTTTATATATACGAATATTAAAAAAAAGGAGAAACAAATATATATCCACAGACATGTGTTTAGCTGTTATTGCAGCTCACGAGCATTGTTATAGAACGCAAAACTCGAAATCTCAATCATACTGACTGCAGTCGAGTAGTTTACCACTAAATTACAAAAGTCCTGTCTAAAATAAATGTTTTCATATCTTATAAATGTTTCCGTCATTAGATGCAATATATATATACACGGGGGGCGTGGAATAAGTAATGCCCCTGACCCACTTCCCATAGGAGTAGAGCAACGAAACTTGGCACAGTTATTAGTCTTTCTCTACATAGGAACCACCCAGAGTTATGCATTTTTCCCATCGTTTGATGCAGCTCTGGAGACCGTTTTTGTAGAACACCCCAGGTTGGTCCTCCAACCACGACGTGACTTCATAAATCAAGGCTGCATCATCTGGGAAACGCTTTCCTTTCAAAAACAACTTCATGGCTGGGAAGAGGTGAAAGTCAGAGGGTGCTAGGTCAGGAGAATAGGGAGGATGGGGCGGGATTTCATAACCACACGCCCGTGCTTCTGATCTGGCTACATGCGAGTTGTGGACCAGAGCGTTGTCCTGCAGGAGAAGGGTACCTTTGCTGATCTTGTTCCGCCTGTTGATTTTGATAGCTTCCCTTAATGTCCTCAAAAATGAAGCATAATAGACTCCTGTAATTGTGATACCCTTTGCCAGGAAATCTGTCATCACTACTCCGTCCTGGTCCCAGAAGACAGTGACCATGGCCTTGCCAGCGGAGGGCTGCACCCTTGCCGTCTTTGGAGGTGGTGAGTCCAAGTGCTTCCGCTGCATTGACTGGGCTTTGGTCTCTGGATCATAGTGATGGACCCAGATTCCATCCTGCGTAATGAGTCGTTTGAAAAACTATAACTCATCTTCTTGTCACATCTCCAAATTCATCATCGAGTACTGGACGCGTTCTCGCTTCTGGAATGGTGTGAGCAACCTGAGAATCCATCTGGCAGACACCTTATGCATATGCAAATGGTCATGAATGATAGTTTCCACAGACCCTGTACTAATCTTGACATCTTCGTCTATTTGGCGAATAGTAATACGCCGATCTTCCAAAATGGCAACCTTAACTTGACGGACAGATGCCTCATCAATGGCAGAAGGGGGGCGACAAGATCTGTATATATATACATAAATATATATATATACATATATATATATATATGCATATATATGTATATATATATATATATATATATATATATATATATATATGTATATATGTAAGTCTAGTTAAATACGACATATTTTCTTTTTTCTGAGCTATCATTTTAAAGTTACCATTAGTAGCCGGGAAATTTTTTCGTTTCAGCAGGCAAGTTGTACGGAACAAAACCCAGTGATTTAATCGACCATATTTTCTTTTCTATTCTGTACATTATATACAAGTACTATTCAATATTTACATTAATCAGTTGAGATTATTAATCCCTTTCTTTATTCATTAGACTAGTCGTGTTTAAAATAGATAATACACGTTTAAAGCATAACATTACATTTAAAACAGGTGATTAAACGTTTAAACTAAATGAAATTACTATGAGATGATTGATTAACGATTGAAATAAGTAGTAAATGAAATATGAGATGGTTAATTTACGGTTAAAAAAACACGATTAACAAAAATTAAAAGTGACTTTCAGTTAACTATACTCATTTTACTCGGTTTAGAATATGTATGCGCTTTTTTTTTAAATAAACGTTAATAATCAATTTAAATGTAAAAAACGTTAATAATAGTTTTTGCACTGCTATAAGACTTATTCTTCTAAAATCCATATTCCTTAAATAACCACTAAAAGTAGAGCCGAATGTTTTAATGCTAACTAAAAAGCATAACTATAAAATTATATTAGGAGATCCCACATCAATTTGTATAATAACTTATTTTAACTGGTTACACCTTTTACCCTTGGCAATGATATAATCCTATATATTGGTTTTTATATAAAAAGGTAATGAGACTTTCGGAGATATTCTTTGCCTGATGATGTGATTTTCCATAGCAGGGTGGTCACTGAAACATATTTGCATATGTGTAGCCATTAGTTTTCATATTCAATATATATATATATATATATATATATATATATATATATATATATATAGAGAGAGAGAGAGAGAGAGAGAGAGAGAGAGAGAGGGAGAGAGAGAGAGAGAGAGAGAGAGAGAGAGATGTGTATGTGTTTAAACCGGTTTCACCGTTAAATAGAGTAAATCTACTTACAGAACGTGTGATTAAGTAGATACGTCGGACGTTTCCCTAAAATAAATGTTTGTTTCTGTTTTAAACACGAGACAAACGAGCAGAAATGCAAACCAACAGCGATCAGTTTCATTAAACAATGTAGATCTTTGGTAGATGTATAAATCGAGCCAAAAAGTTGGTGATTGGTAAAATATAACGTTGTCTTTATGGTCAGATAAGTTCTTTGAACTATATGAAAATAAAAGACGAAAGAGGGAATGCTGTTTCAAAATTTCAATTAAATATCCTTGTATAATTTACTACTAATAACAGAACTTCTCTTGAAATAACATATTTTTCAGGGTTAACAATCGAGCTGATATCATACTAAGATATGATGACTCCAATAGAAGAGGAGACCGTTGAATAACCCCAATGTATAAAATGAGACAACACTCTTGAATTCAAAACCTTCAAAGCCTACCATCTCAAAGGAAGAAATATTGGCTATCAAATCACTAGGTAGCGATGATGATATCATAACACAAGCAGCAGACAAAAAGCAATACTACAGTGTTATAGATAGAGCAAAATATCACACAAGAAATTGGCAGATCTTATGCGACCTGGTTGTTATTGTAAAGTAAAAAAGAATCCTCAGTAAAAGCAAGGAACTAATACCACCTGCAAAATGCATACAGCTAGTTCAACATTACGGCAAGCTACCACACTTATGCGGTCTTCTTAAGATTCATAAAAAAACGGTATTTTATTACGGCTTATTGCCAGTGCCGAGACTTACCTATAGAGCCGAATTATGGTAGATATAGTCACAACAATCCAAGGCAAATCTGCATCGTACCCCATTCAGCTCAATTCGTGGCAATAATTAACAATTCTACCATTCATTCTAATCATACGAAAGTACTCAATAACTGGTGGTTGTCTGGGATACACTATCATCAGATACTTCAATAAAATAAACGCACTTGCATCCCAATTGACTATATAAATGTTTAAAATAGAGATGTTCATCTTCTGTGTCGAAACTATATGCAGGTTGAATCATCATTGTCCACAGTACTGAGCAATTTATATATTAAATATTTTAGGAAATGCGTTAGGACAACCACAACTAAAGCCAACTAAATGTGATATGTGGATGATACATTCGTACTCTGTCCCCACCAGAATCATATTCAAACCTTACTAGACCATGCAAACTCTAATCAGGAATCTATACAGTTCATGATGGAAAAGAAACATAAATAATCGCTGGTAGATGATAATTCGCAGTAATCAGGGGTTTATGTCTTCTGTATATCGAAAGCCAACTTTCACTAGACAGTACGCACACTTCAAATCCCATCATCCACATAATGTACAGAAATAAATTTAATAGAAAATAAATCTAAATTTAAAAGTCGAATAGAAAATAAATCTAAATTTAAAAATCGAATAAAAATAATTCTAAATTTAAAAGATTCGGGAACATATTGTTTTAAAGATCGGCTTAAAAAATGATTCTAATTTCCGTATCATTTTGCCGATGCAACAACTTTAAAATGTCGATATTACAATATAAAAATATCGCCGAAGAATTGCATGTTTTATAAATGGAGTGTGCTCCGGCGAATTCACTGCAATTGTAATCTCCAACGTGAAGAACTCTGGCCCACCCGATTAGAAAAAAATCCAACCTCTTCACCATATGGAACAGAGGATTTTCTGGACTGATAAGCTCGTTATACGGACAGCTCATCTTTGGGATTCCCTCCCTGCTCCCTTTAATTTTTGAACAAATAATAACAGCATAATTGTTGGGTTTTTTTTTGCACACATGATATATTCGTCACAGGGGAATTCAAAAATAAAAAAAACATTAATGAGCACCACTTGAGCTTGAATCCAAGCCGGTGATTTATGCATGTGATGTGTTATGTTGCTGTACCCAACAAATAATTGTGATTTCAAAAGTTCGAAAATAATGACTTTATGCCATCAGGTGGAATTGAAACCAAAACTTTAAGCGCTACAGCATTTGTCGCTACCGTCTAAGCTATTGGCAGATGGATAAAACAAAAGTCTGAAATTTAACTGAAGTAAAACTAAAAACATTCTGCTAAGGTCAACTAATTTACTTTTCAATTTTACTTCCTTAGCAACTATTTCTACAAGTTAAAAACCAAATCGAAAGTGTTTCCTATATCCAAATACTATATATATCAAGTTTCAAATGTGTATGCCATAGAGAGGAGTTTCGTAGAAACGTTTCGCGCACACAAAGTAACTTTTATGTATATGTGCATATATATATATATATATATATATATATATATATATATATATATATATATATATATATTGTTTTAACAAAAACCAAGACTTCAAAGAATGGGTAGATAGCAACAGTGTATTTCATCGTTAGTTACAATTGTTTCAAGTCTTGGTTTTTGTTAAAACATTATATGAATGCTCAATTACGAAATATGATAATTTTGTAGCTTACAGTTTAAGTCATCTCTTTTTGGCTTAAAATTTATTATTATATAAACAATTACTGAATTATATAAACCCAGTAAAATTCAGAATACTACAAATAAGACTATAATTATATATGTATATATGTTTGTATATATATATGCATATAGATATATGTTATGTCAGGTCATGTCATATGCTACTGGTACCATGTAACCCAGTACTACCTGTCTCATGGTCGGGTCACCGGCGACTAAACTGGTTCCCCCACCAGACTTGTTTGGTGAGGAGGGCGGCTAGTCTCCCTGAAGGATTAAAAACAAGACCTTCCAAAGGGCAAATGAGCTCCTTTTCTGGGTCAACGGTCAACTAGCAACGTGTATATTTGTGTGTGTATATGTGTATGTGTGTACTGGGGTAGAGAGGGCTCCCGTAAGCCGTGGTGAAGAAAACCTTTCTAGGAGAAGCAAATCTCTGATTTAAAAAACCATAAAGCGAGAGACAAGTACCCGCATAAAGCTGGTCTGCAGTTTAATTTGTTGCTGGCTATCTTGCTCTTGCTTGTTGCTGGATCTCAACATTTTGAACCGAGAGAGAGACTTAGCTGTCGTACAAAGCTAAGACTCTGTAACATCATCTTTGTATAGATACTCTCTCAGGCATTTGGGCTCATGAATTTTAAATGTCTGAGGGAGTGGCACTCGTCTGACAAGAGACGTTGCAATCATCATATATATATGTATATACATATAGATGTATATATATATATATATATATATGTCTATATATATGCATATAAACAGGTATGTGTACTACACCGTTTACATTCTAAATTCTATGCGATTATTAACCATGTAGGAACTATGGATAAATAAAATTAAGTTTAATAGTTAAATAAAACGAATCATCTCATGAGAAATAATGAAATATTAATAATTCATTTGTTAAAGTTCGATTTTCCAAAAATATGTAAATCAGTTACCCTTTATTTAGAGAATCGGATATCTTGACTGAGTATATTTAGAAGTTCATTTTAATAATTTTGCTCTCATTACAAACGGAGGGTGGACCTGGAAATTCACTCTTGTCAGTTCGTCCGTTCATCTGTCCGAATTTTTTAAATAACTACGCCTGGAATTTTTTTGAAATTTTGCACAAACATTAAACATGATATGAGTAAAAATGTAACAGAACGGACTTTTTATGGGAAAACTCTGGTTGCGCCCCCCCCGGGGTGCCTTTCGGGTTAAAATTGCTAAAATTGACACTTCTGTGCTTATTAAAAAAAAAAATTATACCTTAAAATTTTATAAAACTTTCTGAAAAGTTGTAACTAACTGATTTCTATATAATTTTGTTCGTCTATACTTCGTGATAACTCTTGGGTGTGCCCCAGGAGCTATTTTAGGGCTAATAAAAACACTCCATTTTTGGAACTATTTTACCATATTTGTTCAAAATTTTCTGTGGATGTCTATTTAGCAGTTTTGCATGGTGCTGAACTTAAATTTAAAAATGTTAATGCGTTGGGGACTTTGTGGGCTAAATGGGAGGGGCAAATGATGGACTTAGTCATTGCTTTTTTTGCATGATGCAGAACTCAAATTTATACATATTTAGGCCTAAAACTATACCGTTTGTTCATTTTCACTAGGATTTGACTCCCATGAGAACTTTTGGGGCTAGATAGGGGGGGGGAATGCGGAGCTTAGCTATTTTTTATTCCTCGTTCACTGTGCACTCACGAGGGACCATGCATGCTTCACTTGTTAAATAGAAAAGGTATGCTTTTAATAACCAATGTCAGAGTGAAAAAACTAAAATTTATAAGTATATAGAAGATATATACATATATGTAAAAAAACATGTCAGTGTGCTAGAACATTTTCATTCTGAATTCGATGCAATTATGCACAATGTAGGAACTCTTCATAAAAGAATTAATCGTAATCGTTAAATGAAACAATTTAATAAAACACTACAAAAATGATTAATTAATTTAAGAACCTTA
Source organism: Euprymna scolopes (assembly GCF_053919585.1). Lineage (NCBI taxonomy): Eukaryota > Metazoa > Mollusca > Cephalopoda > Sepiida > Sepiolidae > Euprymna > Euprymna scolopes. The sequence goes on from NC_136519.1 coordinate 1,372,327, forward strand.
TTTTTTTCAAAGAAATATGCAAAATAGTTAACCTTCATTAAGTCGTTTTCATATCAGTAACCGAGTATATTAAGCTGTTCATTTTAATAATTTTTAAATAGAAAATGTATATCTGGATTCCGGGCTTAGATGAGGGATTCTAGCTTGGAAAATGATAGATATCTATAAAGTAAGGTGATAAGAATGATCATAAACCCTCAACAGTTTGAATGTCCTGGTGGTTTACTTATTTGTGTATTTTTCAGCTATGAATTTTTCAGAGTGTAGTATCTGGTCTGTGCTACACAAAAGTTAATTTGTCTCCATTCAATGGGAAACCCTTCTATACTAAGGCAATTTTTATTTTCGCCTACTCCCAGAGTGCCTCTTTTTGCAGAGCTGGTTTCATTCCACATTAAAAACAATCTTTGTCACATTTTGCTCTCGTATTGAAGCAATTAAATATTTTTTAAAAAGTAGGCTTTTAATATCAATCTCAGCACGACAAAAAGAACTCAACTTAATAGATGTATAAATATATATTCCCACTAATTTGCAAAACATGCTATCTATATACGAGGTGCTTGAAATAAGTTTCCAGACTTTTTCGTATGGGCATTCTATTGATATTACACACATGAAACTGTAGTCCCCGTCGAAATATTCTCTTCCGACGGCAATACACTTGTCATAATGATGATGATGATGATGATGATGATGATGACCGGCACTTGCCTAGCAACCATATCCAATTGCACACTAGGTTGGTCTAAAGCTTCTTTGATGGCTGATTAAGCCTATCTTTCAGCGGCATAGGCGACCGCATCTGTCACAGTTGAAGGTTGTTTTTAACTCTCTTCCCCCTTGCTCCAGTTGTGACCTAATAGTGGAGCGCCATAGGTCACGGTCTTGGGCAAGTTCTTCCCAGTTTTGCCTATTTATACGCAGCTTTTTTTTCACAGATATCCTTGTAGCGCGACTGGAGTCTGCCTATTTTTCTGCGCTTGAAGTTGGTTCGCCGATATATCTTTTGGCAATCTGCCATTTTTCATTCTGGTGACGTGCCCCAACCAGCGGAGCCGGCGCTGTTTCAGGAGTGTGTACATCGTTGGCAGATTGAAGCGAGAGAGGATAACGTTATTGGTGGCCCTGTCTTTCCAGCTAATCCCAAGGATCTGTCGTAGGTACCGTAGGTGGAAGGCATTCAGTCTTTGTTCGTGCTTTGCGTAGGTAGGTCAAGATTCGCTGCCATGGAGCAGCCGCGGTCTTAATGCTAAGCTCAGATTTGTCTCAAACACGTGTTTGAAAAGGGTAGAGGCAGCTTTCTAGTTCCAGGTCCAGTGAGGTGTTGGCTGTAATGGTCGAACCAAGGTACTGGAAGCTCTGGATTATTATAGAGGAATGTTGATGATGATAATAAGGGACACATCTCTTTGTCGCTGAATTAGGGTATTAGTTTTATTGATAGTGATAATGAGTCCAAAATTTGTGCAGGCTTGGGCAAGCTTATTGAGAAGAGCTTGCAGTTTTTCCTCTGGGTGAGCCGTGATTGCAGCATTATCTGCAAGCAGCATGTCACAGACAGTAAGGTTTGAGATCTTTGTTTTAGCCTTAAGGCGACTGAGGTTAAAGAACCTACTATCTCCACGGGTTTGCATGTGGACACCTTCTATTGATGGAGAAGGGAGAAGAATATCCCGAATAGAGTGGGAGCAAGGAAGCAAACCTGCTTGAGACTACTTTTAATGTCAAAAGATGAAGATAGATTTCCGTCGTGCTGGATTGTAGCTTGTATGTTTGTGTGGAAGGATTTTAGGAAAGCTAGCAGTTTAGGTGGGCAGCCTATCTTAGGGGAGGAGTTGAAACAGTCCGCCTCGATTCACTAGATCGAACGCTATTTTAAGGTCGATGAAGGCGATGTATAGTGGTTTCTGCTTCTGTCTGCATTTTTCCTGCAGTTGACGGATTGAGAAGATCATGCCCACTGTTGATCTTTCGGGCATAAGCCACACAGGGATTCTGGATATACACTTTCTAGCAGTGGGGCTAGGCGGCTAAGTAGCACACGTGCGAAGACTTTACCCCCCCCGCACTCAAGAGTGAGATGTCCCTACAATTATTGCAATCACTCTAATCATCCTTATCATTGCATAAGGTGATGATATTGGAATTCCGCATGTCTTAGGGGAGTGATCCCTCTCTCGAATACTTGATAAGAAGTTGATGCAGTGCGTGTATCAGGGAAGTTTTGCTTCAGCAAGTCTGGATTTATACCATCACTGTCTGCAGCCTTGTCTGACTTTATTGTGTTCATTGCTTTGTTGAGCTTCGTTAGTGTGGTTCCGGTATCAAGCTTCCCCACAGACTTTCTGCCCTCTTTAAATCTTTTATGCCACTCGAAAATTGATGCTTGATTCATGCAAGATTTCCAAAAGTAGTCTGAATAATTCCATACGTTTCTGTGGCATGTTTCTTCCAAGTTTAAAACAGAATTTTATTGCATATCCTTCTTCTAAAGTGTCCTCACGTCCAGATTGAAATTCACCAGCTGTGAGCTTTATTATGATGTATTCAAATTCCTGCTATAGCTGCTTATTTGAACCTAAAACTTAATGATTGGTCAATCATCTCATTAAATGTATAGCAAAAACATATTGAATTTTCAAGAGTCTATGACAATTTTAAATATCTATACAAAACAGTCTAGAAACTAATTAAAGGCACATCATGTATGAAAATCGGACATCGGATTGACAAGAAAGTTCTTGCGATGTTTAACTTTTAAATAATTCAGATAAAGATAATTCGGCTCAAACAAAAATTTATTGATCGAAACAAGCACCATACGAATCAACGCAAAAAAAGTGTATTTATGCAAGCAACGTAAAAATCTTGCGTTCTGGAGCCGATGAAGTCGCGAAACTATTTTTTTGATATCACTTAGGTTTTTCAACATTTATCATGCAGAAAGTGGTTGGGATGCTTGAAAAAGTAGTAATCGGTAGGTGAGAGGTCTGGAGAGTATGGCGGATGATGCAGAATCATCTAGCCTAATTCTAACTTCTGCAGGGTCAGTTAAGTATAGTACGATCAAGCATTGTTGTGGAGATGAATTTAGTTATTTTGTTGACTAATGCTGTGTATGGTTATCGAAGTTTCTGATTCATTTTATCCACTTGTTGACAGTATATGCCCGTCGTAATGGTTTCGCCTGCATTAAAAAAAGCTGTAATGGATGAGACCGGTCGCAAACCAACAAACAGTCAACATGACCTTCTTTTGCCGCAACTCTAGCTGAGTTGTACGTCACCAGTTACAAAGAACCCCCTTTTCATCGCAAGTTAGAAGTTGATCGAGAAACGGTTCGTTCTTGTTGTACAAAAGAAGGGAAGATGACACTTCATAACGACGTTTCTTTTGGTTGTCGTTCAATTCGTGAGGCACCCATTTATCAAGATTTTGTCTTTTTAATCTCTCTCAAGTGATTGGCAATCATCGTATATTTACGTCTAATTCAGAAGCAAGTTCTCGAACATTTGTGCGTGAATTGGCTTCGACGGAAGCTCTCAATAAATCATTGTCAACATCCGATAGCCGACCACTACGCTCATCATATTCAAGACTTTCGTCGCCGCAATGAAATTTCTTAAACCACCCTAGTAGTAGTAGTAATAGTAGTAGTAGTAGTAGTTCATTTAAATTACAATCGTTTTAAAACAATTGTCTTTTTTTTTCAGAACGTTGAATACAAGATGGAAAAAAGCAAATTCGCACAATTTTCTCATTTTAACCCAAGCTAGTTCGAAAAGCTGATGAAACAACTCGCGATATCAACGAAGCGTTTGCCCCAGGAACCAGATTTTTTACATAACTGGCATAAATACATTTTTTTTGTGTTGGCAAAAGTGTGTTGATTCTGATGGTGCTTATTTCAACCAATAATTTTTGTTTGCGTCGAGATATGTTCATCTGAATTTAAAATAAAAAACCGCAAGAAATTTCTTGTCAACCTCTCTCTCTCTCTCTCTCTCTCACACACACACACACACACACACACACACACACACACACACACACACACACACACACACATATATATATATGATGAAAATAATGGAAATAGTATTCCGACAAAATAGAGAAAATAAAAAAGGAACAAACCGTATTATGTGTTCACCAACGTTTCGTCTTTATTTCGAGACTTCCTCTGGGTGAATGAGATTAAGAAACCAAAAAATATACCAGTACAACATATTTGAAAAAGTTTCACGTGCACAGTGTGACGCAGTTCTATTTAAGAGAAACGGAAAATTGATGTGGGAAATTCAAAAATTTCCTTCTCTTTAACAGCGCCAGCCCCCCTTCCTTTTTGAATTTCCAACATCAATTTTCCGTTTCTCTTAAATAGAACTGCGTCGCACTGTGCACGTGAAACTTTTTTCAAATATTTTGTACTGGTATATTTTTTGGTTTCTTAATCTCATTCACCCAGAGGAAGTCTCGAAATAAAGACGAAACGTTGGTGAACACATAATACGGTTTGTTCCTTTTTTATTTTCTCTCTTTCTCTTTCTCTCTCTCTCTCTCTCTCTCTCTCTCTCTCTCTCTCTATATATATATATATATATATATATATATATATATATATATATAAGGGTGTCAGCACAAACAAATCTGTCTTTGTAAATCTAAAACTAAAATTAGGTCACTTACTTGCATCACATTTTTTGAAAATTAAAACTGTCTACATTTAGATTTGTATATAATACACACTTTTGATCGACCTTGACTTCAAACTTCAACAATTCAAAGTTTTATTTTTAGTTTTTTCACTGTTTTCTATCGAATTTAAAACAGGTGATACGAATGAGTGATGATGATTGCGCTAATATTTGAGGACAATTACAAAATTTCGGAATAAGTTTACCAATCAAAGATGTCTTTCAATCTGTTCTTAAACTTTTTACTAGCGCGTATTTCGTCTAATCTCGTTGTATTTAATTTTCTTCAAATTAAAAAAAAAAAATGTATTCCTCCATTGTTTTATTCGTTTCATTCGTCTAAGTTTATGCTTTTACAATTTTTATTTCTAAACATATTTTATCCAACCGTGTAACGAAACGGAGAGGGACATATACACAGATAAATTTATATATACACTCCTAAACTTATTCATACTTACGAATTTTGTAATAATTTTGGAAACGTAAGAGGTTAGATTGCGGGCTATATTTAGTTTTAAAAAATGGGTAAAAAGACAGTGAAAGCCTTTTGGGAAAATTTAATTTTTTTTAGAGATTTTAACAAAAAGTTTTAAACATCAATTAATAAGTGTTCAATATTTTTATTCAAATTCTTTGTAGTATTTTAAAGAGGTTTAAAGTTGCATAGAAGAGGAACTACGATTTAATATTTAAATATTTACATTGAAACTAATCCATAGTCATTAAACCTCAATAAAGCAAGAATTCTTGAATTACAATTTTTGGAAATCAGGATTGGTTTTTCGTATTATTTGGATTCATTGAACTACTTTTCTTATATATAAGTGTGATTTTCACAACGTTTCGGTCGAAAAAAATATACAATTGCCATTACTTAGGCCCTCTCTCCTGTCATGGCTGACGGAACAAGAGCATGCTACTCTCGTGACATAAATAAAGGGTTCCGTTTGAATTTCCGTCCAAATTCCCGAGTTCGATAGAAACATTCCCGAATTCGACAAGATACACCTGAAGAAGGTCGGCGGTTACATTGATCGAAACGTCTCAAGATGAAAACAGTAGTCTGATAAGTCAAAATCATACGAATACAATTTTCCTCTTAAGACTCCTTAAGCTTAAGCCATTAAATTTAAGACATTTTCTAGAATATATATATATATATATATATAATTATATAAAAGATTTTTTATCAGAATTTAAATAAGAATTCTAGACACAAGGTTTAGTACCATAATATACAATGTCTATAATTCCAACTACCCCTACCTGACTTTCCTATGCGGACAGACGCCACGCTAGACGATCTGAAAATCACCCCTACTCAGGTGCATGCTATCATAAAAAACCTTGACACTTCAAAAGCATGTGGACCCGATCTCATCCCAGCTGTGCTATTAAAAAAATGCTCAGCCGAAGTAGCTCCAGTTCTCTCCAAACTCTGCAACAAATGCCTTAATGAATCTTGCTTTCCGGGCTGTTGGAAAACTGCTTCTGTTGTACCAGTATTCAAGAATTCTGGCGAAAAGACTGACCCATTAAATTATCGCCCCATTAGCCTCCTCCCACTTTTTGCAAAAATATTTGAGACCTTAATTAACTATGCTCTAGTCCATCACCTTACAGATGCTAAACTTCTGACTGACAAACAATATGGATTTAGACAAGCCCGTTCCACAGAAGACATCCTAACTGTAATCTCTGAACGTATATACCATTCACTGGATAAAGCGGGGGAGGGCAGAGCGGTAGCTCTAGATATATCTAAGGCTTTTGACAGGATATGACATGAGGGTCTCCTCAGGAAAATTAGATCATACGGTATCACTTGTAGAATACTTAACATAATTAAATCCTTCTTAGATAAGAGAAAAATCCAGGTTGTCCTCGACGGTCGTACACCTAAACAATATGATATAAATGCGGCAGTGCCCCAAGGGTCTATCCTTGGACCTCTATTGTTCCTGATATTCATAAATGACCTCCCCGACAAAATTGCCTCCGAGATGGGTATATATGCTGATGACACTACACTCTATAACAGGCACGACAGGAAGACGAATGAACACATTTCTAAAGAAATGGCAGAAACACTAGAGGAAGACCACCAATCTGTAGTGGAATAGGGACAAAAATGGATGGTCACGTTCAATGTCGCTAAGACTAAACTAGTTTCATTCAATAATTACAAGAAACCCTCTCTACCACCTATAGCAATGGCCAACGACTCTTTATCTGAGAGTACATCTTTCAAACTGCTTGGCCTAACGTTCACAGGAAACATGAGTTGGAACAATTACATTTAAAATATTGGCAGGGCCGCTGCAAGAAAGGTGGGCTCCTTCTACCGTGCTAGACAACTACTAACACCCGAAAGTATCGTGTACCTCTATAAGGCTACCATTCGCCCATATATGGAGTATTGCTGTCACATTTGGGCTGGTGCATCTGCTACTAGTCTCTCGCAAAGGGTTCAAAAGAGAGTCGCAAACCTGATAGGCCCTGAACTGGCATCTAAGGTTCAGCCTCTCTCCCATCGACGAAATGTTGCATCCCTCTGCATGTTCTACAAGTATTTTTATGGTGAATGCTCTGATGAACTGCAAGCACTTGTGCCCCCACGACGTGAGCACCCTCGACAAACCCGACAGGCTGCTAAATCCCACCCCCAAACTGTACAGATTCCTCGATGTAAAAGATCTTTCTACTCCAAGAACCGCTAGACTTTTGAATTCAATTCCAGGTCCCTGCTTCCCCAACAGTACTGACGTGCAGAAGTTCAAGTGTAACGTGAACCGACATCTTGCTGCCCAAATCTCTACATAGTACCCCGGTAGTTGTTGTCCCTGATAGTAGCCCCCTACACCAAAGTGGCAATTTGCCTTGTTTGGGGTGAAAATGTAAAAAAATAAAAATAAAATAAAAAATAATTCTTAAACAAATTGTTGATAAAAATCTATTCCATAATTTTTATTCCACCCACTTTTTATCCCATTTGCATGAAGCTAAGTATAACTCACATAATCAATTTAACACTAACATCTGTGTTAGTTTGACAAAAAAAAATTGCAGCACAACTTGGGTATTCTTCTGGTACACAAATATGCGAGTTGTTTCCTTTCGGCCTCTAGAAAACATGGATGCCACTGTAAAGGAACGTGTGCGAGAAGACCATGAAAAACAATGGTTTTGTAATCCCCTTGAATGGGCAACAACGATAAAATCTAGCTAAAATTCTGATATTACGATGAAAACTGGTTTTATTTCAAAGTTTTCCATCGCCTACAAAGCAGATTTCTCACAGTTTTGACTTTTTTCTATTTAATCTTTAGTTGGGCGTGTGATTTATTTATTCATACGTTTTCCCAAATGTATTAATGGAAAATAATATTCTAATCTAGACGGAAATCGACCTCAGCACATGCACAAACAATAACACACACACACACACACTCACACACACACACACACACATATTCATATATGTGTGTATGTGCGTGTATGTATTTATATATACACATTTATATTCTATGGATATGTACACACACACACACACACACACACACATATATATATATGTACATATATATATATATATATATATATATATATATATGCATAATCTATATATACATTTGCAACGATAGATTTCTCAACTACACACGGAATCGCGCTCAATACTCATACACAGTTTAATATACAAACACACACGCACATACATACGAGTGTTTATATATATATATATATATATATATATATATATATATATATATGCACATACGTAATCTATATTTAGAGATAGGTTTCTTCACCACAGACAATATAGACAATAGAGCACGCACACAGACATGAATACAGGAACATACACTCTCTCTCTCTCTCTCTTTCTCTCTCTCTCTCTCTCTCTCTCTTTATATATATATATATATATATATATATATATATATATATATACGTTATATCCTCGAGTGACTTCCCGGCCTTGATATATGGTGACCTCTTTGTAAAAAAATATCAATTATATCGACAAGAATTGATATTGTTATAATAACATTCGAAAATGAAACATAAAAAGTAGTAATAGATTATCTAAATAAATAGATGTGAACAATTATTTTTAAATCTATTGCAATAATAATGGGTAAATGCCAGAAGTACATATTTTTAGCAAAGTTTTAGAAATAATATCAACCCTCATATCTAAAATTATTATTTCTATGTTTATTAAAATTATTATTTCTATATTTATTCAAAGTATTATTTCTATGTTTATTCAAATTATTATGTCTTCGTTTATTAAAATTATTATTTCTATGTCTATTAAAATTATTATTTCTACGTCTATTAAAATACATCAAATGATTTGGATTTCAAAAAATATCTAACATTCAAGGCTTAAACTCAAAGGGTATTACGGACAAACTGAAGGGATCTTGCATAATTAGTGATTAATAACTAATGATCATATGATATTTAAGAATTTTCAAATGAAAGATTGTGCTCATATCCCCCATAAAGACGCAACTAAGTGAAAACTAAATAAAGTGAAATTTGGGTAAAGTTTATTTACTGACATGTAATACAAATTGCTAAAATTTCACCAGAGTCGAAGAATTTTTACAAAGCGTTCTCATCTGCTTTACATAAAACTAAATTACAGTAAATATATCCCACATTACCGCCTTTACGGCTATATATTCAAAAAACGATAATAATCGGTTACTTCGTTTCGAAGTAAATTCACTACATGCAAATTATTTTTAAATCACGTTCACCCCAAATAAGGCACATCGCCACTCGGACATACATATAGAAATTTGAATACAACACGGATAAAAAAATGTACTTAGCTTGGTATTCTCCGAGCGACCCATGATGTCTAGTTAGCACATACTTAACTTTATTTAAATAGGAGTGTAACGACATTTTCATTGAAATTTTCCATGAACAAAACTGAATATGCCGCATAATTTCTATGTGATACTAGTTGCGAAGGGCGCCCGGCTTTGCACGGGCGCAAAATACGCTTAAATATGATATTTTATTTTGTCTAGATTTCTTATATATTATTATAAAGTCGTGCTTTTAAAAGTAAAAAAGTATATAGGTACCATCAGCTAAAATCGAAAGTGTAGCATTCAAAGCTGGTGACATCATCACTTTACCAACGTAACACGCATAACAATGCGATTAAAAATTAAAGATAAACTAAGATGAATGTACAAAACGATGCATTTAATTTTGACCCATTGTAACCCTTAGAGACTATTTAAACCGGCTAAAGACCCATAAAAGAATGGTCTATAAAAAATCTAATCATTTGAGGCCCCTAGCACCGCAGTGAAACTTTTGGTTTCGGAAGAGATAGAGTTTGAAAATATGATGACATACAGACCGACAGACAGACAGACATAGAGCCGTTTATATCTTAGTGATTCTTCTAATATATATATATATATATATATATATATATATATATATATATATATATATATATATATATATATATACAAATTTGTAGCCATGGATTCGCTGTATAATTCATTTGGTTATGATGTTTCTCTTTAAATGTTAACTTGGTGCCAATCCCCTCTACTGCTGCTGATCGAATTATTTATCAACAAAGTTAATATCGTCTCTGAAACGATTCGTTTATTTTCATTCTTAGAAGTTGTGTACGTGATCATAAATCTATATCATATACCTCCGATTGATTCTTCTTGCGCTCTAGAAGATCTAACTCCTCTTCTATTGAGCTGATTATATGTATCTGCAATATTTTGGACGATTGATCGTAATTCCCATACTTTCTACTAACAAAAGCTAAAAACTTACTCATCCATTGTGTTCTCGCGTTCTAAACACATTTTATGGTATATGAGTACGATACTCATCTTATATATATACTGCTTTGGTATTCTGTGTCGCATTTTATTTTTACAAAATGCTATCAAATCGTTATTTATTAAGACATTAACAAACTTTATGAACTTGAATGTCTACTAAACAATATCCTCAAGCTTCTCTGGTCTCTCTGCACAGAGATTAGTAAAGGATGATCTGGTATGAGACTATTTTCTCTACAAGTAAACCCTGAGTATATCTTCAAAATTACACAGCATTCGCTGCTAAAATAAGATCCCCTCAGTATCGTTAGCCCACATTGTCCTTGCACCTTTTTTCAAGTGATGTTACCCCAAGTAGCAACATTTCTCATGAAAGATCCAGACAACAAGAGAGATACATTATAACATATTTAAATGGTCAATACGGGAAAAGAAAACCATGTTCCCAACTTCTTTAGTAACTCAGTGTTTTAGTAGTTAAAGAGAACTTTGCCGGAATATTCGAATATATGTTTATCTAAAATAGATATCAAGTGTTAGCAATCGGAAGTGAATAGCTTGATTTCTAAGTACTTGCTACACGAATGCCCTATGCCACGTTCCCAAGAGATGTTTAGGAATAAAGAATGAAACTTCCAGCAGGATGGAGCACTTCTCCACTATCATCATGACGTAAGAGAATATATTGATAGTCATCTGTGAAGCAGATAGTTAGGAAGAAGAGGAAGTATCGAGTACTGTTCACGTTCACTGAATTTGAGCCCCCATTGTTTTCCCCTTTTTTGGGGCCGTGGGAGATTGCATGTGAAACACAGGGTTCACACCGCAAAACGAGCTACGATGATGACTGAGTTAAAAGCAACCATTAAAAGAGGATGTGTCAACATACCAATTGAACTGATTAAGAACGTTTTCGATTTAATCAGTGAGCGCTGTCAGCTGTTCATGGACCACAATGGCCAATAATTTTAACATTTTCGATAATTAACTAGTTTCTATATTTGTTCACAGTATTTTTATGCATGAAAATTTTCTTTTTTATAAAAAATGTTGGATAGTCATTTAAAGAGTGCATACATTTTATTGGGACACTCTGTATGTATATATACATATATATAACTTTACATATGAAGCGTGGCGTATATATATATATATATATATATATATATATAAATATATGTCTGTGTGTGTGTGTTTATGTAAACACGTGTGTATATACACATGCATACTTATACATATATATATGTATATATATATATGCAAACACGTTTATGTATACACACATGCATATATATATACACGCAGATATAAAAAGAGGTGCATATATAGAGTTACGCACGAAATACACACATATAAGTATATATTTTCTATGAATAAATAAATCAGGTATGTATATAGATACACATATATAAGTATATACATTTTTAATCTATACATTAATATATAACTACTTAATTTACTCACATAAATTTAATATACGAAAGTATAGATTTATGCGTACACTTTAAGTATTTACTTCAAAAGTGCTCAATACGTAGGTAGAGCTAGTTAGTAATTTATAAAATATATATGCCGATAAGGCTACACTGAATATTCTGCGTTTCATCCACTATAGGATTCGTCAGGCTTATGCGAGAATTCTGTGGTTGCTTCTTGTTTTTATATATCTGGAGGATTTCTAGTAAGCCAATCAGCTTTCTAGTATCCACCACGCCCCTTCCTATCAGCCAATGGGCATGCATTTTATCGAACAAAGGATCTGTTTTAGAACTAGGTTAGTGGTTTAAGGTAGATCTTTTCCTTCCTTTTTATATATATATAAATATACCTATGTGTACACACATACATGCATATATACATACATATATATATATACATATATGTGTAGATGCAGAGGCATCAGATCTTGTGGGATTATTCATTCTATATACCCTCACAAGCATATTCGATACTACGGATATCGGCCTATATAAAGATGACGGACTAGCTATAATAAAAAACTCCAACAAAGTCAAGGGAGAAAACTTTAAGAAAATCATACACAAAGAAATGAAAAAATTAGGCCTAAAAGCTGACGTATCAGCTAACATAAAAATAACAAACTTCCTGGACGTCACGTTAAACTTAGATTAAAACACATATGAGCCATACTTAAAAGATAACGCTACTCCAATTTACGTAAACCCTAAGTCCAACCACCCACCATCAATTATAAAACACATTCCTAACTCGATCGTAAGCAGACTCAGTAATAACTCAAGCGATGAAAATGCATTTAACAGGTCAACCAATATCTACGAAACAGCCCTAAAAAATAGTGGATACAAAAATATCGATATCAATATAAGCAACAAAACACCAACAACTATAATAAAATTAAAAATAGAAGAAAAAGAACTATAATTTGGTATACGGCCCCATACAATCAAATGTTAAAATCAAAACTTGGCAAGAAATTTCTAGATCTTATTCAAAAACACTTTCCCGCAACCAACCCCTTACACAAAATCTTCAATAAAAATACCTTGAAGTTATCTTACAGTTGTTGCGAAAATTTAGAGATGATAATTAAAGCACATAATAACAAAATACTGAATGAAAACAATGTAAACAACAACAAAATAAACAATAAAAAAGTAGACACCATGACAGAAATAAAACCAACACTAGCAGAAATAATAATAATAATAATAATAATAATAATAATAATAATAATAATAATAATAATAATAATAATAACAACAACAACAATAATAATAATAATAATAATAATAATAATAATAATAATAATAACAAACCAACCCCGGACAAGAACAACCATAACATAAATAAAAATACTAATAACGAACAAGATAAATGCAATTGTAGACACCGCACACTTTGCCCAGTCCAAAATAAATATCTAACAAAAAGTGTAGTTTATCAAGCAACAATATTTGCGAAAGAAAACCCGAATAACAAGAAATATTACATAGGCATGACTTCCTTAGATTTCAAAACCCGATACTATGACGACAAAGTACATTCAAAAATAAAAAAAAAACACCGTATAAAAACAACACTAGCGAACAAATACTGGGAACTCAAAGAAAGCGGACATTCGCCGGTAGTCGAATGGGAAATAATGAGACAAGCTATCACGTGCAGACATTTAGACGACCCATATAAATTATGCCTCCATGAAAAATTTGCTGTTCTGTACTTTAAAGAACCCCAAAATCTACTAAACTGTAGACGAGAAATAGCAAACAACTGTGTTCACAAAATAAAACTTACTCTAGGATAGCGATACAAAATAGCTTTAAAACTAACAATAACAATAGAAAACAAACAAATAAATAAATTAAATAAACATAAATATACATAAACGATCACACATATATGTATATGTATATATATATATGTATATATATAGGCATGTATGTGTGTACACATAGGTATATTTATATATATATAAAAAAGGAAGGAAAAGATATACCTTAAACCACTAACCTAGTTCTAAAACAGATCCTTTGTTCGATAAAATACATGTCCATTGGCTGATAGGAAGGGGTGCGGTGGATACTATAAATCTGATTGGCTAACTAGAAATCCTCAACATATATAAAAACAAGAAGCAACCACAGAATTCGCGCATAAGCCTGACGAATTCTATAGTGGATGAAACGCAGAATATTCAGTGTAGCTTAGTCGCCATATATATTTTATAAATTACTAACTAGCTCTACCTACGTATTGAGCACTTTTGAAGTAAATACTTAAAGTTTACGCATAAATCTATACTTTCGTATATTAAATTTATGTGAGTAAATGAAGTAGTTATATATATATATATATATATATATATATATATATATATATATATATATATATATATAAAGAACAAGTATGCAGATATATGCTTACATTTATATGGCCATACTGAGTCAAGAGTGGATGGTTATATAGGTTAAAGTAATAATAATAATAAAAAAATATTGTCAAATCGTAGACTTTGCAGTCCCAGCTGACCACAGGGTGAGTATGAAAGAAAAGGAGAAACGAAGCAAATACACAGAGAGTTAAAAGGGATTTGGATGATGAAGAAAATCAAAATAGTACCGATAATAGTAGGAGCACTAGGAAAAAGTATGGCAGAAATGTGAATCAGAGGAATAACTGCAAAAATACAACGACTAACGATAATGAAAACGGCTGAAAAATTAAGGAAAACCCTTGAATGTGGGGAATAACACAAGACAATATAACAAAGAAGCGTTACAGGGAATGAAGGACGCCGAAGCTGCATATCAACAAGTTCTACACCAGCATCATGCATCCCCCCATTGTCTCATCACCGCCCCCCCCAATAGAAAAGTGATGCCAAAGAGCCGAGAAGGGTCAAGGAGGATGGAAAGACCGAGGAGAGAGCGCTGGCCAGACCTCCGCTGGACAAGCGCGAACAGAACTGGGACCTTGGGGAGACTGAGTGCCACTCAAATTCCAGTATAAATCAATGGCCACTACCAGCGAGAAATCAATGGTAAGCGGCTGTTGCGATGATGCAAATTCATTTGCAAATGCTATCGCAGGAGGTAGAGAGAGCTGGACGTCTGGGGAGACTTCTTGTCACTCAGCTTCCAGAGATCACCGCAGGTCTCCAAACCGATCGTTTGTTGATTTGTGTGAAAGCTCCACGTGAGCCAATAATAATAATAGTAATAATAATAATAATAATAATAATAATAATAATAAGTATAAATCAAAAAGTAGTAAAAATATAAATAAGTATAGGGATCAATTATAATTCGCTAAGTAGATTTATAGATAAAGTGGTTACAAATATGCATCAGAAATAAAAGGTAAAAGTTATTAATTAATTTATTAGGCTAGAATAACCACAAGTAGGTTAGGCTATATTCTTGTTATATGGTTAGTAGAATATTTAGGAGTTTAAAAGCGGTTGGACCGATATAGGGGAGCTGAAGATTTAAAAGTTGAAAGTTATGAAATTAAGGGTTAAGTCATAATGAGTTCGGATTCCTAATATTTCCGTTAAGTTTAGATATAAAAAGAGTCGGTGTATAAGATGGTATTTTGGAGAATAGTTACGCGGTTTATTACCTTAGTTCCAGGTATTAGATATATAATGCCAAGTGTATCACATATACACACATATACATATATACATATACACATATATACATGCATATATACATATATATACATATACATACACCAACCCATACATACACATAAATACATATACACAAATATGTACACATATATGCATACACACACACACACACACACACACACACACACACACACACATATATATATATATATATATATATATATATATATATATATATATACACGTACGCAGGGACACACTTACATACATATACATGACCCCCATACATATGCATATAAATACATATATACACATACATAAACACACATACACATCTATACCCACATACATACACATACATACATGTTTTTTTATATATATATATTCATCTACATGCTAGTATACATGACTACACATGCATATAAATATACAGGTCTGTAAATATATATGTACCCGCATATAAACTGTTGTATGTAAATATATAAATATACACACATATAAGCATATATGTACATATGCATCCATAAACATATATATATATACATATATATATATATATATATACATATATATCAAAATATATATGCATATACATATATACATATATATACACATACAAATCTCTCTATATATACACACACGTATATATATATATGTATATATATACACGTATCTATCTATCTATCTATCTATATATATATATATATATATATACATACATAAACACGTATCTATCTATGTATATATATATATATATATATATATATATATATATATATATATATATATATATATATAGACAGTCACGCATATATTCAAAAGACACATATACGCGTATATATATACTGTATATATGCTTATAGAGAAAATCTGCCTATACAAGGTGATCCCCCCCAAAAAAAACGGGCCCCAACTCTAATTAGGCCCTGTTTCTTAGTGTTTTGTCCGAATGAAATGAAACTTTGGTCATAACTAGTTTATTATATTCAAAACATCGCATCAAAACACTAGGGTCTTTGGCCTTTTTTTCTCCGTTGACTGTAAAATGCTCAGAAAAACAATTGAATGTCCTCTGTTTTTTTTTGGGGGGGGGTCACCCGTATATCTATCTATCTATCTATCTATCTATCTATCTATATATATATATATATATATATATATATATATATATATATATATATATATGTATATATATATATATACGTATATTTACTCGCATATATATATGCATACGCATATATACATAAATATCGTTACACACATATACATGTGTATATACATATATATACACGCATATATATGTACATATTTATGATGTATATAGACATATATATTAATCAAATATAAATAAATATACATGTATTGTATTTATTTAGCCACGTAGTTCCGAAATAAACACTTATGTGTGTGAGTTTTAGTGGGTGTCGTTGAAATCATAAAAATTAATATTCAATAGTTCTTTATTATTATTTATTATAGCGATTAAGTTCGATTCGATTTTTCTTCTCTTCTTTTTTTTTTACTGGTAAAGTTTGAAATCATTAATCCTGCGAATATCGTATAAGTTCACTAGTTTATGAAAAGAGTTGGCGGCATTTCCATGCTCATCTCTTTCTTTTTTTTTTACTTTCTGTCATTCTTTACAGCAACTATAAAAAGGTGCGAATTCATCCACAATGACCGCGAACGGCAGAAAAAAATAAAAACGAAAAACGGGCACACACGCGCGACTCCCCCTCTCCCTCTCTCTATCTGTCTATCTTTCGTCGTCGCCAACCCTATAAAGTGCTAACTTACTAATTTATTTATTTTTCATGCCTTTTTACTTTATATGAGAGCCTGTTCTCTTAGCTTTGTCGAACCTATATCTATACCGCGCCAACACGAAGTCAGTCATGTCTACTTGGGCGAAGAAAGAAGCCCATTTGAAGTTTTCAATTTCAACTTTTACACACATACCAACGCGCACCGGATACGACTAGTATCTCTCTTCCACTATTTCTTTCTCTTTTTTTTTTTAAAAAAAAAAAAAAAAAGCAAAAATTGTTTCGGTTACTGTTGTTGTTTCAAGTGCGTGGCTGTGTTCGATGTGGTTTTCTCCCGTCTTTGTCCAGCATGTTTTTGATGGAGTTACAATTTCAAACGGTTAGCGTTTTATGTAAATCATAGGGGCTTATCTGTCCCTTTTTTAATTAATTAATTTACTTACTTAATTAATTAATGCTTGGATGGTACAAACGAAACTGTCGGAAAACATATTAAAGTTTGGATCATAAATCTGACGTTTGTGAAGAAAGTTGTTTTGCTCCACTACTACTTGGGAATTTTGAACTTTCTGCATTTTAAGTGGACTATCCCAGGAAAGAACGACAAACAAATAGCGCAAGGTTAGTATTGTTTACATATACATCCATCCATATGTACATCTACATATATTTGAAAAACAATATACATTGCTGCTCCCCATTTGGGGGATAACAAATTGGTAAAAGGGAAAATTATTCCCAACTCGCATTTAGGTAAAAATGCACTTACGTATAAATAATTGAATTCATTCAAAAAGTATCACGAACTATTTTTTTAAATTATATTTTCACCCCAAACAAGGCACATTGACACTTTGATATAAGGGGCTACTATCAGGAACATAAGCTACAGTATATATATATATATATATATATATATATATATATATATATATATATATATATATATATATATATATATATATATATATATATATATATATATATACTGTGTAACCCGGTCTCCGGTCCCTACAGCTTTTTACACTTATATCTGGGGTTCTAATATACAGGTTACAATGTACATTAACGCAGGCTTTAATTTGGGACCAGAGAAAATCTCTCTTATGTATATATATATATATATATATATATATACATATATATATATATATATATATATATATGTATATATATATGTTTATATATATATGTATATATACATATATATATATATGTTTATATATATATGTTTAACTACTTAATTTACTCACATATAATTAATATACGAAAGTATAGATTTATGCGTAAACTTATATAAACATATATATACATATATATATATGTTTTATATATATGTTTATATATATATGTTTATATATATATATATATATATATAGTTGTTTACTTTGGGAAGTTACAATTGTTTTGTGTATGTGATTTTCAACAAAGTTTAATGAATGTTTTCTCGCCTTTTATAAATGTAGTAATATTAGCTATCGAAAGTTTGTTAATATAAGTTATCAAAAGTTTACATTAAATAAAACTGATTAAGATTAAGGTTTCCATATTTGATAAGGAAGTGTTTATTTAATTTAGGAAAAGACTTAATTAAGCAGCGCTCCCTCTCTTTTTCTAACACACACATTTTATTATTTCATTTACGCACAGAAAATGTTATCAGTAGATATGATATTTCATGTACCGATTTGCAGTATTTAGTACAGAAGTGTTCAATACGAAAATAGAGCTAGGTAACATACATATATAAATATATGAAAGGAGTTAAAAGTTTGCAAATTATGATTTACAACATATATTGTTCGCACACAATAAACACAAGATAAAAAAATAATAATAAAGTAATTTTAATATTCTGTCACAAAATAAATTGTTCGCAAATATATAAATATATATATATATATATATATATATATATATATATATAAATGTTATACAAATTAGCTATAATTTTGCTGATTCGCACAAAAATTGACAGCTTCAAAGTTTGAAAGAAGTAATATTCTAAAGATTATATATATATATATATATATATATATATATATATATATATATACATATATATAATATATATATATATATATATATATATATATATATATATATATATATGTATTATATGTATATTTAAGCTTCTTCGTGTCAGTACAATTAGGGAACCAGGTATTAAGCACATTAAATACATATATATATATATATATATATATATATATATATATATATATATATATATAAAGGAGATTAGAACAATAGCGTGTATTTTAATGTAATAGTAAAATTATATATATATATATACATATATATACATATATATATACATGTATATATATGTATATATATACATATATATACATATATATATATGTATATTTATATATGTATGTGTATATATATATACATATATATATTTACTTAAGTTTTGAAATATTGTAAAATAAAATTCCATATAAATATTAATATCAATATTTATAAGACAATCCCAATCAGATAAAAAAAAGATCAATATACGAAAATGAACAATTGCATAAATAAAAAATTTGGTGTGAAATTCGGTAAAAAATTACGAGGAATACACAATAGATTTTCAACAGATATCTCATCAGAGAAAATGTTTTAAGCAAATTAAATATATATACATATATATATATATATATATATATATATATATATATATATATATGTGTGTGTGTGTGTGTGTGTGTCTGTGTGTGAGTGTGTGAGTGTGTGTGTGTGAGTCAAAATACGTTATCGATATACACATATAAATATATACATATACTGACATATAAAGTCATATATATATATGCCTATACATATGCACACACGTAATCTAGCACACACACACACACACATATATAAGTGTGTGTATATATATATATGTATATATATATATATATATATATATATATATATATATATATATATATATATATATATATAATATGCAGATTTAGTTCGTGTCTCGAGCACTGACACCCTTGCCGACTTATATAAGTTTTAGGATTGTAATGCTATCACTTAGAATGCAAAAGAGGTGAATGTTTTTTGTATTGTTAGCATTGTTATTATTTCTGTGACTGGTTTATATGCATTATTTTTCTTTGCGTGTTTACATTATATTACCATTGTTGAATACATATGTTGTGTTTGTTCTCAAGCTATAAATGACTAACATTGTTTTCATATATATATATATATATATATATATACATACATATATATATATAAATATATATATATGTATGTATGTATGTATATATATATATATATATATATATATATATATATATATATATAACCCTTATCGCTGAGTGGCCATTGGGCCTTGATAAGTGGTGAACTCCATGTAAAAAAAAATGTATATATATATGTATATATATATATACATATATATATACATATATATATATATGTATATATATATACATATATATATATATACATGCATATATATATGTATATATATACATATATATATACATGCATATATATATATATACATATATATATATATGTATATATATATATATATATATATATATATACATGTATATATATATAAGGCAATTTGTCCTAATATTTTCATTACTTACTACTTCGTTTTTACTCATGTATTTATTTTTTCACGTTCGCCCCAGACAAAGGACATCGCCACTTGGATATAAGTGGCTACTATTTATGACCATGCCTAAGAAAGATTAACAAGATGTTGGTCAACGTTACATTTAAATTTCTGCATATCGGTACATGAAAGCAGGTATTGAGTACAGTTGAAGTAAATACTGAAAATCGATAGAAAAATTTTGAAACTTTATGACATTTCATGTGGATATTTATAATAATAATAATAATAATAATAATAATAATAATAATAATAATAATAATGATAATGATAATAATAATAATAATATATATAAATAATAATAATCATACATATATAAAATAATAATAATAATAATACATATAAATAATAATAATACATACACATAAATAATATATATATATATACATATATACATATATATATAACGAGAGAGAGGTTATAAAAATCTTTAAGATTTCATCTGCTTTACTTCTTTATTGATAGACACTAAACGAAAACTCGAATACGTATCATTAAAACTTCTATTTTTAATTGAGATAACGTTAATAATAATAAGGGGAATTTTAATTTTAGACTGGATAAAAGTATTGTTTACACAGAGACAGAAAGAATGATGATGATGATGATGATGATGATGATGATGATGATGATGATCATGATCATGATCATGATCATGATCATGATGATTGAAACTGCAAGAGAAGCAAAAACAAAAAATACATAAAGTAATCCTACATGTAACAAAGAAATCTGAAACCGCAAAGTTACCCCCCCCCAATAGGAAAAAAAATCGTAATGTTAGCATAGACTGGCTCCATATCAAATAGGCGTGAAGGGAAGAGTATGATGGAAAGACCTACAAAAAAAAGCACCAACCAGACCTCTATTTGATAAGCGCGAATGTAACCTTGGTGAGGCTTGTTGCCACCCAAATTCCAGTAAAGGTCAATGGTCGTTCTTAGAAATCAATGTTAAACGGTTATTGCGATAATGCAAATTCATTCGCAAAAGTTATCGAAAAATGTGGTGAGTGTTGGAAATCTGGGGAAACTTGTCATTGAAACTCGAGAAACAGCACAGGTTTTAGCAGAGGATATCTCTGATGATGACATGTGTGAGAACACCTGTAGATTAATAATAATAATAATAATAATAATAATAATAATAATAATAATAATAATAATAATTACATCCCTCCAATTCTTTACAGAGCTTTATTAAACCCAAACCACAGCAATAAGTATTCCATTGACATAATAACAAAACACCGATTTCGCACCCGACCCGATGGATAAAGCAATGTATGTAAAAAAGAAGAGACATATTATACTTCGCATTTGTCTTCGTTTCTAAAGCCGCATAGAATTCGTTCCAGGATCAAAGTGAAATATATGTGGGTTTATGTTAAACAGGGTAACTAATAGATTAAATGTGGAATTGTGGTGACTGCTGAAGTATAACTGGGTGACAGACTGAAGAACGGATCAAAATCTAACGTGTAGGTAGAAGCATGCTACGCTAGTATACCACCGATCAATTTTTAGGCATTTAGCCTAACATATAAGTGATTTTTTTTCTGGTCCTTGTTCTAAAATCAACCTATTTATAAAGCATAACTACAGGTTTATTTTATGATGTCACAAAACGAAAATGTCATGTTACAAAATCCGCGTAAATTGAACGAATAGTTTTCATTTTTAACTAAGAAAATCAAGTTGTATGAGTAAGCAAAAGGGTCTGTCCAACGTCGCCATTTAGAAAAAAACAAAAAAAAAAACAAAGATAACTCTACAATAATTCAAACTTGCGAGATCAGCCTTGTAATGTTAACGATTTCACATTAATCGCTTTGAATAATTAAAATTTTTTTATGTATATAAATATATATATATATATATATATATATATATATATATATATATATATATATATATATAAACTTGATCAATTAACGTGATTTTTGGAATATGACATTTTCGTTCCCTGACGGGTACATGCACCACAAAGATATTTGTGTGGTCTTTTTTTTTTTTAATTAAGATTGTGGACTTGCACCATTTTTTTCAATTTACAAAGAAATAATTCAAAGTGCAGTATTTGTTTTATTCTGTCCGAGGAGAAATAAATCGTTTACGTTTGTCCTAAACCAAAGTGTCCCCTTGAGGGGGAGGGGAGCTATCTGCCACATAAAATCTGACTTCAACAGAGATTTTTCCTCGACCCCCAAATCAGCAGAATCCAAAGCATTCTTGTAAATTACATTTAACTGTTGATTGCGGTATGATCTAGCCCTATACAATTCTGGGAGATTTACTTTCTCAAACTTTGCCTTCTTTCTTTGAGAAAAACTTAGATTATTGCTAATCGTATAAGGCGCCTCTATTAGGGAATGCCAGGCATTTTTTGTAGGGTCAGAGAGCTCCTCATCGAGAGCGCTAATATTTAAATCCCACTCTCGGACCCTTGTGTCACATTTCTCACTGTGAAGAGAAATTAATGCATTCATATCAAACTTTGACTCTCGTGTCAATGTAAACAAACAGAATGTGCGGCTCCATTGCAGCTGAGCAGCTCCTTTACTGCATTGATTTTAAATCTTGTAATTAATATTTTTTAATCCTGATTTCTTGTTTTTTTCCCTCGTTTAACTACAACTGGTGGAAAAAATTCCCCTTTTCCCGTTTTTTGCACCTAAAATGAATTCCATGAGCAAAGTTTGTTTCCAAGAACTACCCATCGGTGGAATACTATACTCGCCGTTTTCAATTCAAATGTTTAGAAAATATGTTAAGCCGCCACCTTAAATAATCAACTTGAGCCGAGTCCAACTATAATTACAAAACTTTAGGGTGTTTTCACACTATCCAGCTGAAAAAAAAACATTAATCTTTATCCTCGAATGGCATTGGGCGTTAATAAGCAGTGACTCATTAATTAATAAAATAAATAAATTTTTAACCAAACAGGAATGTTCCCCATTTACTTGCTGTCAGCAAGGACAGAATAACAAACAATATGAACAAATAGAGAAGAATTCGGCCATTTTTACAACAGAAAGCAAAGCAAAACAAAACAAAACAAAAACAGATAAAAAAATAAAATTAAAACAAATAAAAGTTTTTTTTTTTTTAACTTTGAAACTACTGAGCTAGAACGCAAAAACAAATGGCGTTTACGTTACAGCCATTTGGATTCTCAATAGTCGCTTAAAAATTGATAATGAAATAAAATATAGGGAAGTTGAGATCACCTTTTCTTTTTTTTTTTTCTTTTATACGATATGGCGTAATAAAAGATTTTTTTTTTTTTTTTTTTTTTTATTACATTTTCACCCCAAACAAGGCAAATTGCCACTTTGGTGTAGGGGGCTACTATCAGGGGCAACAACTACTGGGGTACTATGTAGGGATTTGGGCAGCAAGGTGTCGGTTCACGTTACACTTGAACTTCTGCACGTCAGTACTGTTGGGGAAGCAGGGACCTGGAATGGAATTCCAGAGTCTTGCGGTTCTGGGGAAGAAACTATTGGAGTAAAAAGATCTTTTACATCTAGGGACCTCTACAGTGTGGGGGTGGGATCTAGTAGCCTGTCGGGTTTGTCGAGGGTGCTCGCGTCGTGGGGGCACAAGTGATTGCAGTTCATCAGAGCATTCACCACTAAAATACTTGTAGAACAGGCAGAGGGATGCAACATTTCGTCGATGGGACAGAGGCTGAAGCTTAGATGCCAGTTCAGGGCCTATCAGATTTGCGACTCTCTTTTGAACCTTGTCAAGGAGCGAGAGACTAGTAGCAGATGCACCAGCCCAGATGTGGCAGCAATACTCCATACATGGGCGAATGGTGGCCTTATAGAGGTACAGGATACTTTCGGGTGTTAGTAGTTTTCTAGCACGGTAGAGAGAGCCTACCTTTCTTGCAGCGGCCCTGGCAATGCCTTCAATGTAATTGTTCCAACTCATGTTTCCTGTGAACGTTAGGCCAAGGAGTTTGAAAGATGGACTCTCAGATAAAGAGTCGTTGGCCATTGCTATTGGTGGTAGAGAGGGTTTCTTGTAATTATTGAATGAAACTAGTTTAGTCTTGGCAGCATTGAACGCGACCAACCACTTTTGTCCCCATTCCACTACAGATTGGAGGTCTTCCTCTAGTGTTTCTGCCATTTCTTTAGAAATGTGTTCATTCGTCTTCCTGTCGTGTCTGCCATAGAGTGTAGTGTCATCAGCATATATACCCATCTCAGAGGCAATGTTGTCGGGGAGGTCATTTATGAATATCAGGAACAATAGAGGTCCAAGGATAGAACCCTGGGGCACTCCCGCATTTATATCATATTGTTTAGATGTGCGACCGTCGAGGACTACCTGGATTTTTCTCTTATCTAAGAAGGATTTAATTATGTTAAGTATTCTACCAGTGATACCGTAAGATCTAATCTTCCTGAGGAGACCCTCATGCCATACCCTGTCAAAAGCCTTAGATATATCTAGAGCTACCGCTCTGCCTTCCCCCGCTTTGTCAAGTGATTGGTATATACGTTCAGAGATCACGGTGAGGATGTCTGCTGTGGAACGGGCTTGTCTAAATCCATATTGTTTGTCAGTCAGTAGTTTAGCATCTGTAAGATGATGGACTAGAGCATGGTTAATTATGGTCTCAAATATTTTGGCAAAAAAATTTTTTTTGAAAACTTTTATGCCATATAAATGATACAATATATACGAGGTGCCTTCAATAAGTTTCCAAACTTGTTTGTACAGGCATTTACATTTGTCGTAGACTCTTGAAAATTCGGTATGTTATTGCTATACATCTTATGAGATAACTGACTAATTTTTATGATTTAAGGTTCAAATGAATAGGTACAATAGGAATTGGATACGCCCTACTAAAGCCTGATCGTAACAGTTTGTAAATTTCAAAAATGCAATCTAAACGTGAGGACACTTTAGTTCTAAAGGTGGAAAATGCCACAAAAATGTATAGAATGCTTCAGACTGCTTTTATACCATCTTGAATGAACCGAGCATCAATTTTCGAGTAGCATAAAAGATTTAAGGGAGGCAGGAAGTCTGTGAAGGATAATGAAATATGCGGGAAGAGTAAGGAAGTCAGAACACCAAAGTTGATTGGCCAAATACAGAATTTCATGGATAAGGACCGTCGAGTGTCTAAAGAGATAATAAGTGCACAGTTTGATGTCAGTGTGAGAACTGTACTCGCAGTTATCCACGAGGATTTGCACGAAGTTTTTCCCGAGGGTGCAGTCCACAATGTTATTCTTGATGATGGGCATCAAGATAGTTCCTCACCCTCCCAATAGTCCAGGCCTTGTTCCCTGTTACTTTTTGTTATTCCTTCAGCTCAAGGAAAACCTAAGAACTTGTGGTTATGAGACAATCGAGGAGATGAAAGAGGCTGTCACGAGGATCATTAACACGCTCACATAGGGCCTTCAAGAAGACGCTGGGACGGTACAACAAGTGCATTGCAACCGGAGCAGATTACTTCGAAATTGACTCGAGATTCATGTGTGTACTAGCAATAAAAGTGCCCATATGAAAAAGTCTGTAAACTTATTTAAGCCACCTCGTAAATGACAGTTAGCTGGATCCTCGATGTTAGACTCCTATAGAATGTCAGCTGTAAAATCGATATTTGATTCTGGCTAGTAAAACGTTATTTATTGTGATTAATTTCCTGATTGTTTGATCCAGGTTCCTGAGATTCTGTTTGGTTTGTATAATTTATGAAGAGTTCAGAGAATGATACAATATGAATGATTAAAATTGAAATGTCTGTACAAAAAAGTTTAGAAACTTATTAAAGATATAAAAAATAAATAGTTATAAAAATTTGACGCAAAATAATATATATATATATATATATACTTGCACTGTAGAGAATCTACTGTTGCTTTTATAAAATTATTTTTATATATAATTGATTGAATTAAAGTTTAAAATGCAAAAGTCAAGTATCATGCTTCAATTGTGCTCTAAAAGCATCTAACACGCCCCTGTGATATTAAAGAACCTACTGCTGGTTTTATACGCTAAACACATCTTTTTTGTCACGTGATGCTTTTCATTACGGGACATTGTCTGATTGAAAAAATACCCCCCCCCGTCAAACTACTTCTCTATCCTCTCTGTTTGATAAAATTAAAACCCTTAAACTTTTTGGCCATGTCAAACGATCAACCACTGACCTATCAAAGGTATGCTTTGAAGGTATGTTAGAAGTCAAAAGAGGCAGAGGAAAGCCAAAGAGAAGGTGGAGCGAAAATGTTTTTAATTGGACATCGGACAACAGTTGGGCGTCCATCAACCAACTTTACCTGGATCAGAAGGAATGATGAAAAATCAGTCACGTGGGTTCGCAATCCGCAGCACACGGAAGATGCAACTCATGATGATGATGCATTTCTTATCATCTCTCGGTCTTACTGGATTCCAGGACAAAAATCAATCTAGTCTGGTGGAGTATCCGGCTTGGAGTAATATCATTTGGAGAAGTTGCACAATTCCTCGTAAAGGCCAATGTAGGTTGACCATAGCGAAGAGATCTTATTTGTTTTTGTATTATGTTATTTTGAATATTTAGTCACAGTTTACTTTCAAGGAAAAGTATCCTAGTGCCAAGTTGTCCTGACGAACCCCTGTACAGAAAAACCTTAGCCACTCGAGGATATTGTCTAATTGCTATTCAAGTTCTGGTTAAATCAGATTGTGTACTGACACGAGCATTCTAAGGACAGTTTTCTGTGCCTTACGACTTCCGTACTGGCTCATGACACATTAGAAGCGGATGTTTTATTTATGACGTTAGCACAAGAAGATTACTGCACAGTGACAAACTGGCTCCGGTTTTCAACAGAGCCGCATCCTTTCCTAGATATATGGCCTAAAACATGTATGGTAACATTTCGGAATATCAGAGGGATATTAACAAGTTCTACATATTGTCCAAGCATAACTCTGCAAGGCAGTGATATTCATCTCCTGCAGATATTATCGCTTATCTGAATACACAGTGCCTCGTATTCCCAAACAGTAACCCGTCTGCCATTCGTCAGGCTACACGTCGCTTAATCTCTGCGATCACTGTAACAATGTAATTATGACGTATTACAAAACCTATTTACTGATTAATCGATAAAGTAACCGAAAAGATAACAAAAACAAATGCTCCCACCGGGAATTGAACGCCTAACAAAAGTTTCAATCAATCACTTAAAAATTAAATGCACTTACTATCAGATCGTTGAAAACAAACTGCTTTAAAAGCTACTTACTATATGGTTTATGCTTGCTGCCAAAATACTAAATTCCATGTGTTTATTTCATATATATATGTGTGTGTGTATGTGTGTATGTGTGTGTGCATATGTGCGTTCATTATATATATACATGTATCTTTATATGTATACATAAATGTATCTTTATATATGTATATATATTTATATATAAGTTTATACGTATGTATCTATATATGTATATATTTGTATACATAAGTGCATATGTGCGTTCATCATATATATATATATATATATGTGTGTGTGTGTATCTTTATATGTATATATATATATTTATATATATGTTTATACTTATGTATCTATGTATGTATATATGTATATATTTGTATATATAAGTATATATATGTAGATTCCTTGTACATATATATATATATATATATATATGTATATATATATATATTCCTCGTATATATATGTGGGTGTGTGTTTGTATGTATGTATGTATGTATGTATGAGTGTTGTTGGGATAAAATGAAGTATCGTATTAAAGAAATTAGGAATCCATTAAGTTTTTTTTTTTTATTAGTGTCTGATAAATGTTTACTAGTGTCAGAATTTCTCAGCTGAGGAGGTTGGATCAAATTTCAAAAACAGCAGCAACATGCCCAACAGAACCAAATAAGAATCTCACTTTTCAAGACTGTTGGAAGATTTCATTAATATTTTAAAGAAAATATCATATAAACATTAAATGTATAATTATATACATATAATTATATATATATATATATATATATATATATATATATATATATATATATGGCAATTAAGCTACACAGAATATTCCGCGTTTCATTCTCGTGAGAATTCGTTGGGCTTATGCAAAGAGTTATGGTTACCTCGCGTTTTTTATATACGCACATACTATTGAATTTTTAGTTAGTCAAGCAGCTTTCTAGTTTCCACTGAGCCCATCCTAATCAGCCAATGGGCGGGCATTTCAGGACAAATTTACAGTTGACCTTAGGTTCACCCCTTTATTTGTGTGTGTTATTCATAGGAAGAGTAGATATCTAAATAAGCTGACTTATTCTCATCCTAGTTGTAGTTAGATATTAAAAAACGACGACAACGACGTTAGATATGTGATTTTTTTCTATAATTCGTATATTATTTTAGTTTATATATATACAATTATTTATGTATGTATGTATGTTTATTTTATTTTTATTTTATTTATTAATTTTCTATTGTTATTGTCAATTTCAATTATTTTGTATCGCTATCCTAGAGTAAAGTTTATCCTGTGAACATATTTGTTCGCTATTTCTCTCCTACAGTTTATTAGATGTTGGGGGCTCTTTAAAGTATAGGATAGCTAATTTTCATTCAAGCATAATCTACATAGATTGTCTAGGCTCCTAGATGAGCTTGCTTGTCTTACTATTTTCGAGTCGACTATCGGCGAACGTCCGCTTTCAAATCAATACTGGGAACTTAAAATATGTACGAAATGAAGTGCTGCGTACTTTTATTTCCTGCAACAACGATCTTTTGTTTTTTAATGTGCACTATAAACATTTGAATGTGCTTTCTAACATTGTTGCATGTTTTCAGTTTTCAATTCGCCGACCGAGAAAAAATGGCGCTTCTCCAGAATTCAACCCACCATGAAAAGTAAAAAAAAAAAAAAAAAAGAAGATGGTGTATTGTATGTACTCGTGACGAAAAGTAAATATCGTCCACTAAAATCATATAAATTAAAGAAAATCATTTCTCAGCGAATTTGAATTTTTCCAATGTCTTCTCTTCCCATGTTAAGAATGGCTTTCTTAAATCTCGCAAGTCTGAATTACTTGGACTTATTTCATTTATTCATTCGGGGCTTTTTCAAGAACGTGCCGCGATCGTCGCTCGTATTCAGCCATACAAGCTGATTTTTTTATTATTATTTAAAAATAAAGCTACGAATTCATCAATTTGCGTGACTTATTTGGATTTTTTTATTTATTTATTTATTTATTTTTTCCTATCGTAGGGGAAATTTTAGACAAGCACCAAAAAAATACAATTGCTTTTACAATCAAGTTTACGATTAGCGGCAAAAATAGTTAACTGTTAGAAATTAGAATAGGCTGGAATTTGGATTCTTGTATGTTAAATTTATAATCGACACTGATTTCCCATTTTAAAAACGTTTTTATTTTCTTTCTGACAATTTTTTTTTTCGGGTGTTCACACGTAATCGTTGATAATTTTTTTTTTTTTTACATGGGGGTCACCACTTATCAAAGCCCGGAGGCCACTCAAGGATAAGGGTTATTGCGTGTACAGTAATCAATGAGATAGTATTGTAGTAATCATTAGTATTGCAGATTTGATAGTGTGTCTTACTTAAGAGGGCGGTTTGTCAGGAATTTGTTTATGTTGGACTTGAAGACATCCCAGTTGTAGTCAGGTGGGAAACAGGCAAACAGAAGAGAGTTCCACAGGCGTGCACTTCTGAGAAAGAAGTTCTGCTCGTGGAATCTACGTTTGGATTTAGGCACAGATAAATTTATTGTAGGGTATTAACTTACAAATTTACGCCGATTTTTTTTTTATAAAAACTAAAAATAACAGTAAATAAAAAAAAATACGAACTTATTTATGGGATTTGAATTTTAAATGTAAGACGTTCTATCGAATGTAATGGTTCACCGATTTTTTGCTTCTTGTCAAGAATAGTAAATAAATAAATAAAAATAAATAAATACAAATAAATAAATAAAAATAAATAAATACAAATAAATAAATACAAATAAATAAATAAAAATAAATAAATAAAAATAAATAAATAGTAAATAAATAAATAAAAATAAATAAATAAAAATAAAGTAAACGAAATAAATAAATATAAATAAATAAATAAAAATAAATAAATAAAAATAAATAAAGTAAACGAAATAAATAAATATAAATAAATAAATAAAAATAAATAAATAAAAATAAATAAATAAAAATAAATAAATAGTAAATAAATAAATAAAAATAAATAAATAAAAATAAATAAAGTAAACGAAATAAATATAAATAAATAATAAATAAACAACTAAATATATGCGCTCGAATATTTTCACGTCCCTCTGTCGTCCTATTGCAAATGGCCTAGATTATCTGGTATCCCGGCACGCGTGAAAGGAGGCATGTGCGCCCGAGGGTGGGGTCTGTTGTTGACGGAGTTGGGTACATAAGCAAGCTACGATGACATGACATTCTTTTTTCATTTCTCGTCTTGTCGGACGTTTTGCAGCTGCTAAATGGATTCTTAGTGATTAGTTACATCAAAGTTTGACACAAGGGCAAGCACGAAGGATGTTTGGGGAGAGTCGTTTCGTTTTTCTTTTATTGTTACTACGTTCCTTTGTATTTCTTTTGTTGATTGGAATCTTCATATCAAGTCAGGCTGATGATTCCCTTTCAACATTCGTGTTGCTTATCTTCAAGTATTTTGCTTTTTGTTGTGTTGTGTCCAACATTACTTCTATTAAATCTACAAAGGATTCATTCGTCGTCTGTAGTCATGTCCTTTAACTCCCACTTTTGCAAATCCGCATCATTTCGATTCATCCTTCAGTTTGTATGTCAAACAATACACCCTCACACACACACACACACTCACACACACACACCCTCACACACACACACACACACACACACACACATATATATATATTATTTTTAAAATGTAATCATCCACTGGCACGTGTTTCGTCGTCTACGACTCATCAGAGTGGCTGAATATAGCGATACTCTGATGAGTCGCAGACGACGAAACACGTGTCAGTGGATAATTACATTTTAAAAATAATATATATACCGCTCCCCATGTGGGGGTACCAAATTGGTTAAAGGGAAAATTATTCCCAGCTCGCATTTAGGTAAAAATGCGCTTTCGTAAATAACTGAATTCATTCAAAACATATCGCTAAAACCAAAACAAACAACATATATATATATATATATATATATATATATATATATATATATATATATATATATATATATATATATATTAGGTTTAACACACTTATAAATTATCGTATTAAAGAGAGTTAATTAATTACAAATAGGTAATATAAAGAACCAAACAATAGACATCCCAATGAGTTTGGGTCCTGCACCTTCTTGGGTAAGTTTGCATCTACATAAACTTCTATAGATACCTCCATCCCAGAACTAATGCATATTGTTGCATGTTTAATGCGTGATTAAAATATCTAAAAAAAAAAAAAAAGAAAAGACTTTAGGGAAACAATAACTAATTGGCTCAACCTAAATTTCGAGGTGCCTTCAATAAGTTTCCAGACTTTTTCGTATGGACATTTTATTGATAGTGCACACATAGGACTCTAATCCCTTTCGAAGTAATCTCCTCCGACTGTAATGTACTTCTTATACCGCTCCAACAACTTCTGGAAAGCTCCATGGAAGTCCTATTGTGTGAGCGTGCCAATGACCCTTGTCACTGCCTCTTTCATCTTTTCAATTGTCACATAACGGCAGGCTATTAGGTTGTCCGTGAGCTTAGGGAATAGCAAAACGTCACAGCCTTCCTTGAATCTTTTATGCCACTCAAAAACTGATGCTTGATTCATCCAAGATATTCCAAAAGCAGTCTTTGGTACTTCATATGTTTCTGTGGCATTTTCCTGAATTTAAAACAGAATATATTGTATATCGTTTTTCTAAAGTGTCCTTGCATTCAGAATGCATTTTTGAAATTCATCAATTGTGACAATCAAGAATTAATATGATGCATTCTAATTCCTGGTGTAACTGTTTATTTGACCCTGAAATCATAAAAATTAATCAACCATCTGATAAGATGTTTAGTAATAACAAACTGAATTTTCAAGAGGCTATGACAATTTTTTTTAAATGTCTGGAAACTTATTGAAGACACCTCGTATGTGTGTGCATGTGTGTTTTTATTAATAAAAATAATCCTAAGCGACAAATTTAAAAAAAAACTTTTTGATTACTGCTTAAATTTCTGCAACTGATTTAGTAGATTTTTGCTGTTGACTCAGAAAAATAGCGTCTGTTTCTTTTCATATGGTCATGTTTTTATGCTAAGTTGATTTGAAAAAAAAAATCAGATCTTGTGACAAAATCGATTACATTTTTGTAGCATTATCGGCTGATTTCTGTCAACACATTTCATCCTAAATATGTTTTTAAGAGAAAACATGTTTTGCCAACAATTATATATTAATTACGGGTGTGCACACTAGAACATTTTATGACTCTGGATCCAATTTGTGCTTAATCTGTTGTGCCAATTTACCTCACCCTGAAACCTAAAATAACGCAAAATGGTTGGTAGGTTTCCCTTGGTTACGGACTACTTCTGTAAAATTTCGTGGTTATGTTTAAATTTTACAAAAATGAAAATGCTTTAACTCGTTTCTGCGCATGTTTTTCTGCGCGTACACTCGCGTGAATTAATAAAAACAAGCTAAGCAAATTTATATCTCCAATTTTTTTTTAAATTATCGTTTTCAATCCACCCTGAATACTATAAAAATCCAAATTTTTCTTCAATAAAGTTTTGATCCTCAATCCACGACAGAGCCTAGATTGACGTCGCTTTCTGCTGCTGTCAGCGTAAACCACCGAATTACGCAGTCATATGCATACGCACGCAGACATTAATGAACATACAGCCACGCATCTCATTATGTCTTTCATTACCGTCTGCGCATCTAAGACCAATGTATAAACATATTCATTGAAGTATACCTACTATTTCTTATTGAACTTTCTTTCTAATATGAAAACAAATGAGCATTGACTCTTATTAACGAATTTAATAAAATATTAATTTGTATAATTAAGTGAGGAAGTTTTGTTTAAGATTTTAACACTCGTGAAATCCACGCTCTGCCTTCTTCGATATCAGCTAAAGAATCTTCTTGTTTTATAAGAAATCTGAAACATTCTACGTTTAACGATTGATGTAACTCTCTTTCCTTATATGTTTGAAATGGTGAATGTTTACACTATAGCAAGTAAACCGCCTTTACAACACCTTTGGCAATGTACTCGTCTACGCCTACAGGGTGGTCAAAAAGTCAGGTAACATTTTAAAGAAAAACGATATTAGCAATACACGTATATTTAAGTACCATACATTGAAATATAAAATGAAACAAACATGAAATATGTTTATTTTGTTAATTGTCGTCCATTTCTCTCTATCAATCGCTGGAAGCGATTAACCACTGATTGTGTAACACGTGTAATCATGTCAGCTGATATCCGCGCAATCTCCTCTTCAATAAATAACTTTAAAGACGCTATTGTATCAGGCTTCTTGCCATAAACGCTATCCTTTACATAGCCCCAAAGCCAGAAATCAGGAGGGGTAAGATCCGGAGATCTGGCTGGCCATTCAACTGGGCCACGGCGACCAATCCATCGTTGTTTTTTCTACCTTTAACATGTTACCTGACTTTTTGACCACCCTGTAGATTGCGATCATCAGCGAGAGAGAGTGGAAGCTTAAGTTTATCATGCTCCAGACGATGTTCTTCAAAAGCTCCGCCGCTGTCCTTTATATGTCCTCTACACTCAGACCCACTTAAATATTTTTCCTCCCAGTTACCCACGTCAAGCTACGGGAATTTCTGATTGTTCCTAATTCAATATTTGCATCTGTTTTTGTCGGTAAAAAAAAACGCATGGCTGAAAAAAAAAAGGGTTTCAGATAGCGAAACTATGAATGTCGTGAAAACTAACGTTCGTTTAACATATGTGCGACAAGCCATGCAGATAAGCAGGATGTTTAAAGACAAAGCTCATTTCCTTTAATAATTACATGAAACCTTACCAACCACCAATAGATATGGCTAGAGATACTTTACCTGAAAACACTTTGTTCAAGCTTCTTGACAGAAAACATGAGTTGGAATAGATACATCGAGATCATTGCCAAGGCTGCTGCAAAGAAGTTGGGCTCTCTATACTGTGCTAGAAAGTTACTTACGCCTGAAAGTATCCTGTACCTCTACAAAGCCACCATTCGCCCATGTATGGAGTACTGCTGTCACATTTGGGCTGATGCATCTGCTACTAGTCTCTCGCACCTGGACAGGGTGCAAAAGAGAGTCGCCAACCTAATAGGTCCCGAACTGTCATCTAAACTTCAGTCCCTGTTCCATCGACGAAATGTTGCATCCCTCTGCCTGTTTTACAAGTATTTCAATGATGGATGCTCTGATGAACTACAAGCTCTTATACCCTCTCGACGAAAATATCCCCGGCAAACCCGACAAGCAGCAAAGTCCCACCTCTACACAGTTGAGATCCCTAGACGTGAGAGGGCCTTCTACTCTAATAGCATCTTTCTCAGAACTACAAGACTTTGGAATTCCATTCTAGTTTCCTGCTTCCCCAACTGTACTGACATGCAGAAGTCCAAGTGTAATGTGAACAGACATCTTGCTGCTAAACTCCCTACATAGTACCCCTGGAACTTAGGTCCCTGATAGTAGCCCCCTACATCAAAGTGCCAATATGCCTTGTTTGGGGTGAAAACGTAATAAAAAATTTAAAAAATCTATATCTCCTTAACCTATAGGTTTTCAATGTCTAACCATATATATATATATATATATATATATATAAAGCTGAACGTCTGTGTGAGTGTGTGTATGTATGTGTGTGTGTGTGTCTGGTCACTAATAGGCTCCTATATGGTTGACTGTTTTAAAAAAACTGATTACATATAATGATAGAAGATTATCGAGGATCAGGAATGGGTATGTTTGATCTGTGAATGTGAACAGACATCTTGCTGCTAAACTCCCTACAGAGTGTCCCTGCAACTTAGGTCCCTAATAGTAGCCCCCTACATCAAAGTTGCAATGTGTCTTGTTTGGGGTGAAAATGTAATAAAAAAAACCCTCAGAATTTACAGATGAGTAATAGTTAAAACTAACATAAGATTAGACGGTCATAATATGTGAAGAAACTTATATATATATATATATATATATATATATATATATATATATATATATATATATATATATATTAGTGTTGGGACGATTAACTAGAATCGGAATCGGGAATCGTAAAAATCGCAACATTTGGGGGATACGGAATCGGTATTGGAATCGGAAATATTGGTGCCTATTTTCCGATGCCAAATCGATTCTTTTAATGGTCTTTTTTTTTTGTTTGATTTAGTGTAAGTAAAATCTTTATTGCTGATAATATCGGTGAATTAGTACATATTTATTGATTTTAAAATACCAGTAAAGTTAAAATCGATATCTCATCCTCCACAAGTGTAATTTTGACGTTTAGGAAAATATCTGCATATTTAAAATATGTTTTTACGAAAAAGAATCGGAATCGGTAATTGTATCGGAATCCTGAACGGAATCGGGAAAAATATTGCAATCGTCCCATATATATAATTATTTTTTTATTTATTTTTTTTTTACTATAATAATTAAATACCTACAGACACTAGTGTTTCATCCTTTCGGGATTCTTCAGTGCAGGGTGTCACGATTACTACCAGTCGAACGATTCGAACCCCGCGACACGAGACATCTCTGGCTCGATTAGCGGAGGCCGTATCCATTCGGCTACCATTAACCGTGTGAAATAGCGTTGAATTTTAAACATTTTAATTTAAATGTTCATTACGTCAGACAGACAGTGATCAAATCGTTAATAAAATAGCATAATTTCTTCTGTGCAACTTTAGAAATTATAGGAAAATAACTGAACAATTCCAATGCAAACTTTTAACACTAAACACTTACAGAAACGCTTAAAGCATGTTTCGCCGCGTTTATATATTATTGCATTTAAGCTAACTAAACTGATTCTTTAATTAATTGTAATCTTTATTGAGATGAATGTTATTTATTCGTTTATTTATTACGGACTATTATCCTCATATTTTACTTGCTGTTCCACAACGTTTCGGACAACTAGTTGTTGAGACGGTGGTGAGACGAAAACCAACTATTGAAGGCAGTAATTGCTGAGAATGCATTCAGAAGATTCGGAGTTCCTACCCCGTCACGGTTACCACCTGATGAAGACCAGATTAATAGTTGGCCGAAACGTCGTGAAACAACAATTAAAATATGAGTATAATCGTCCGCCATAAATAAATGAATAAACTGATTCTCTCAGCTATCAAGAAAGAAGGTAGCAAATCACAATGGCCGCTTGAATTTTTTTTTATACGAATAAGTTCATAATGTGATGTTGTTATCTATTTCCTTACATTGGATTTTAAACTGAAATAACAATCGTGCTCTGACATTTTGTCCGTGTTTCTGAAAATAATTAAGGAATGATTCCATTTCAGTAGTTCCGTTTACACTTTTATATTAATAGAATCAAAATTCAGAATATTAGATTGAATTAACGAACAACTGAAATCGCATTTGTAATCGCGTCTTAATAATATTGTAAGTTATTAATCATGTATTAAGAATGTTTCCCTCTTTTTAATTTATTTTAAAACCAACTATTAAAAAAAAAAGTAATAAGGTTTGTTCTTCATTAAACAAATAAAAATAAATTAAGTCCAGCGACAGTTTTGATTTAAAATCACTAGTTTCCTTTCCCTGAGGAAGCGCCATGTCTTGACAACTTCTGGAACTGACCTTCATACCTGATCTGAAATGGAACACACATCAAATCTGTTGCCAAGATAGCTGGAAAAATGGTTAGATCACTCTAACGCTTCAATAAGTATCTCACTGCCGATGCAATCCTCCATCTGTATAAGAGCCAGGTGCGCCCTAAAATGGTGTACTGTTGCCACATCTGGGCAGGAGCTACTCGCCAAGCCCTATCCTGCCTTGATAGAGTTAAAAACCGGATTCAAAACGTAGTAGGTAATACCTTTTCTCTTTCCTGCAACCTCTTTCCCACAGAAGAGACGTCGCGAGCCTGTCTCTGTTCTATCGCTATTTTCATGGCAAGTGCTGGACTGAACTCCAGTCTATGGTCCCTCTTACCAAACTTTCACAAAAACACTCGATTAGCTACAACCACTATACATAATTTTTCCCCATTCTTTATCTGTGCGTAAATGTAAACGCATATTCCATGAATAAAGCACATTTCCCAGAACTACCAACCTGTGGAACACTGTGCAGTGTGCCGCTGGCATGCTTCCCGGTTGAATAAAACATGATAGCTTTCAAGTCTAATGTAAACAAGATCTTATTAAGAAGTCCTCCTAAATAATCAAATTCTACTCAATTTACACCATAAGTGACCACTATTCCACCACTACCTTACATTCATTAACCCTTTTCCTCGAGTAGCTTTCAGGCCTTGATAAGTGGTGACACCTAAGTAAAAAAAATATCGAATACGTTCTTTTTGCACATGAAGTATTCAGACTATTTGTTTTTATTAAAATGCACAACATTACTTACGTACTTTAACATTTCTCTTCGTCACAATATTTGAAATCAAAATTGTAATGTGCGAACAGAAATCGAACCCTGACCAAATGCTTGGTTGACTACTCAGGCAATTTCAACAATTTGTCTACACTTTAAATTTAGAAAGTAAATATAATACGAAATTCCTTTTTATCAGCTAGGTTACTCGGACTGATAAATATCATCTACAACAGACATGTTAAACATGTTATAGAGTAGTTACATACTAGCTGGCCGCCTGGCGTTGCCCGGTCGTACAATACGCTTAAGCATGATATTTTATTTAATTTATGCAGATTGCGTATGTATTATTATAGAATCAGTCCTCTATTGATTATTATATTTTACGAGGACTAATTTGCCAGGTGGACTAATTCACAGAAGTAAATAAAATAAATAAATAAATAAATAAAATAATAATAATGTCGTTCCTAAAATTCCGTCTGTGTTTGTTTACAATATCACGTCAGCTGATATTTGGGTGTGACAATGAATGCTCTAGAAATGTCACTTCTGATTAATGTTTAGCTTTAAAATATGCAAACGAAGAAATGATTTGCGATGATTTTAAATCGTACCTTTTATTTTATTGTAAATTGATCTCATCACTAAAAAATAGAAATAAAATAGTGAAGGACACTTGGGCTTGAACAAGGGGAACGTTCCATCTGTAGTCGAATGCTCTACTTTTGAGCTGTATTTCTAGATTATAATAAATCTGTTTTTTTTTTTTAAGAAATGATTTGTTGAGATTTTATTATTTTCCTTGGCCGGTGTAACGTAAAATATTCCCATCTAGAAATTATTCTTTTTTAACTATAAGAGAGAAAGGCTATTTAAAAAAAAAATCGGATCGTTTTTCGATTTTCGATACTTATCGGATGGATTTCTGTACAAAGCATCTGAGAACGCTGCCAGACATATTTGCGTAAAATTTGCAAAAGATAGGCTCAGCCGTTTCTGAAATATGAGGAAGGAACTCACCCACCCACACACACACACCAAATATCTTTATATATATATATATATATATATATATATATATATATATATATATATATATATATATATAGATAGATAGATAGATAGATAGATAGATAGATAGAGACTAACATTAGACAATAACAAATATTTTAGGTTAGAATTAAGATATGGAGCTCGCTTTAGTGCTGCATTCCATCGTTTCTTTTCCCAATCAACGAAAGAGGATTTCTCTTCAGCAATTCTCCCCTTTTTCTCAACTCTTATTTTGAGGTTCTGGATTTCCTTTCTCCCTTTAAAAAAGCAACATTGTATCTAACACTGTCCTCGTGAGGAGGAAAGTAAAGGGTTTTTTGTTTCTAAATTTGTAAGATGGGGATTGGTTATTCGTATTACTGGATTCATCAGACTACTGTCCTCATCTTTAGTGTCATTTTAATAACGTTTCGATCGATGCAACCTCCGACCTTCTTCAGGTGTATTTTCTCGAACTTGGAAATGTTTCTGTCTAACTCGGGAATTTCGACGGAATTTCGAACGGAACCCTTTACTTACTTCATGGGAGTAGTATGCTCTCGTTCTCTCAACCAACAGACAAGATAAACCTGAAAAAAGTCGGAGGTTACATCGACCGAAACGTTGTGAAAGGGACGTTGATGATGAGAACAGTAGGTCAAAGAATCCAAATAATACGAATAGAGAGATGTTCTTTATTCTGTTGTACTTTTGTTGGAAATGTGAAGCGGCGATGAACGCGTTATACTCCCTGACCTTTTACGGACAATAACAGCAGTAAACAACCCAACACCGGTGTCCGGGAATGATAAACTACGATGATCGGTTCACTACATCATAAAAAACTTGAAACATTAGAACTGTTACGATAATTACTGAATTTGTCATTAGAAAAATGCCCTAAAAAGGGTTTGCATGCCGTCAAATAAAACAGCCAGAACAAACTTAATACAACATGTAAAGAGAATTCAGAGACACAGTTAAACATTTTTTTAATGAAAGTAGGCTCAGAGTTATACGTTATTTGTTTATTCGTTGTGTCAACAGTCGAAACAGAGGACGCCATTTATTTCTGAAATCTAATAAATTAAACATATTCCATGTGTATTATATGTTCTCGCCTCCGCTTCACAGTTTCAAAACTTGTCACGCCCATGTCAAGCGTAAAGAAATAACCTTATAAGCATTGCTTAACATTGGTGTATGAGTTTATAGATGAAATTCGTGAGGTATTTTAAGCTCGCTAGCAGTTTTATAAATAAACAAAGCAAGAAATGTATACTTAACACTGTATGCTGCGTCCGTATATATATATATATATATATATATATATATATATATATATATATATATATATATATATATACATACACATACATATATATATAGAGAGAGAGAGGGAGAGAGAAAGAGATTCGCCATGTTTATTCGCGCACTTCGATGCCACCCATCTCAATTTTTAGCAAAATCACTTGATACTCTCAGTGATAGTGTTTTTGGCATATTTCTTTCACTTTAGAAGCAATGATTAAACATTTACCGACGTTTTTCCGAAAAAAAAAAACTCCAAATGTGCAGATCCTATTAGGTCTATTTTAATAGAGAAGATGAATCTGGGTTAACGAAATCAAAATTAACCCATCAACGTGATACAAGATGAAGGGACAGTCGACTTGATATATATATATATATATATATATATATATATATATATATATATATATATATATATATATATATATATATATATACATACTACCAGACCGCCCGGCATTACCCGGGCGTAAAATAAGGTTAAATATGATTTTTTTTTTTTATTAATGCAGATTTGTATTTATTCTCATATTATATTGGATCCAATATATAGTAATGATTTAAAATGTTAAAAAAAAAAAAACTCGTGCGCCACCATCGGTAATCGAAACCAAAACGTTTAGCTTACGATTTACATTTTCCTTTGACTTTAATGGCTGAGCTATGAAGACATCTTTGCTACAAGGCTAAAACTTAAAACATGAACGAATATCTATTACGTTACGCATGCATATTCGTAATGCCGTCGTTTGAGCTTCACCTGGAAAATTCTTTTTATTTTAATTTTCATACTTTTGCACCGATTTTCCTCGGCTAGAACCTAAATATAAATTTCGCATGGGTTCGAATACCCTATATATTAAGTTCATGTCTGTAGACCCCAAACTAGCAGAGGAGTTTGGTAGG
This sequence comes from Euprymna scolopes, assembly GCF_053919585.1. Lineage (NCBI taxonomy): Eukaryota > Metazoa > Mollusca > Cephalopoda > Sepiida > Sepiolidae > Euprymna > Euprymna scolopes. The sequence goes on from NC_136519.1 coordinate 1,414,305, forward strand.
CAAAATTTTTAAAACAAATATATATACGCATGCATAAATATATATGTCCGGGGTGGGAATACACTCAAATTTGCCATCCCGGATTAGCAATGGTACAATGGTTTCGTTGCGCCATTTCCTGTCAACATTGAATACACACAACTGATATTCTAATAATAGTTGACTGTTTAAAACGAGTTTATTTTATTTATTTATTTGCGAACTATTATCCTCATCTTTTATAGTCTTTGTTTCACGACTTTTCTACCAATTATTCTTCTGGCCTTCGTTAGGTTGCTAAGCGCGATGGGATAGGATTGCTGAATCTTGAAATGTACCTGTAATTACTGCCTTCCATAGTTGTTGCTGTCTCACCACGTTTTGGGCAACTAATCCTCTGGCCGGTATTGGGTAGGATTGAAACCGCTATCTTCAGACAATGCTCACCTGGAAATGTAAAGATTCAACGCCTCTTTCAACTGCGCCACGCGCCCCAATAATTAAATGATATAGAGTTGATTATATTTTTTTTATTATCATTTGAAGTACAAAAATATTTTCTGTGAATCCAGCACTTGTTATTTAACAACCATTTTTTTTACGCTCATTTGTAAATGAAAGAAACCTTTTTGGAAAAGGAGACACTTTCTCTCGAAATATAAAAATATTTAGGTTGATTGGTTGGTTGTTTTTGTTTTACGGCATATCGACCCTTTTCGGGTTATTTAATGCCGAATCCAAAGATTTTGAACAAAAATTTTTTAATAGAATATATTTGTTGTTTTCAAGTCGGTTTCTATTTAACCCATAGTTGGCACCCTAACAGGTACTACCACTCCGGGTCAGAGTGGGCCTGGGAGCAATGGTAATTAAAGGGTGGCTCCACACTCCCCAAAGCCCACAAGCTGGGGCCTCACCACTGGATATAGTTTAAGGTCATATCCAGGACCCCCATTGAGGGACTTTTACCCTCTGCAGGGGGGCAGTCGGTGTATTCTAATGCCCCACCGACAGGGCCATAAAAATATTTAACACCATCACATATTCTATTAAGAGTAATTGAAAGTTTTAGTAAAAAATCAATAGATAATTTTTTGGAAGAAAAATATATATATTGTTTACAATCATGTGTTTTTGTTCCTCTTCTCTTTCACCGTTTTGAATTCTCCGCATTGCATACATATTAACTAAATTCTTATATAAAAACATATATATCCTTTATAATTGGGTTCCCATTCGGAAGCAGACAGTTTGAGCAATCACTCATGGTCGACCACCTTAGTCTTAATATAAAGGGCAAGCCTTTATAAATTTTATTTTTAGCAATCATTCCATATAATTTGTTGGTTTTAACGCAAGATTGACTGCAAGTTTGTGCTAGAAAATATTTTTTTTTTTGCTTTTTATTTGCATTCCATGCCAGAAAATACGTCATAATACATGGGAGCGACTGCCTCACATGACACTTTGCAACAACAACAACAAAAATGCAAGCTAATAAATTTATTTCTATCCGCTTTTATGTTTTTCCTTCTCAAAATAAACTCAGTCTATATATTTTTAGTAATTTGCGTCGGCCATCTTTTATATTGCGCCACACTCGCCCCAAACATAGACTTGAAAATGAAGCACCCGTTATTAATAATTAGCAGATTATCTTTCTCACGATAATGCTCGGCTTTTTAATGAAAAGAGTAAAACTAACAAAAAATGTTCAGCAATTTTACACTTGGCTGAATTGTTTCCAAGACCTAATATAATATTGTATTTGTACAGTAGAATTTTACTACTGTCAGTCGAGAGAAGAGTCTATCAGGCACATATACACGATGTGATGATGTATGGAGTGAGGTTAATGGCTGAAAACGTTGATAGCTCAAAATTAATTAATCTGACCAGACTGAAATCGTGCAAAGTTTATTTTTAGAAATTGTGCACTGTTATAGACGAGCATCAGATTAATACATTTCTACAATTCGGCTTTAAAATTGTGTCAAAATTCCCAGCTTGATCGGAACTTTCAAGATCAAAGTCAAATGTTATCGTCAAGATCATATAAGATATAAGTACAAGGTCTCTTCGTTGAACAGAACTTTAGTTATCTCTATAAATGTGACTTTCCATAAACTTATCCGGCATAATCACGCTGATACACCGGTTCTTGTATGATCCCTAAAGTTAAGCAGCGTTGAGCTTGGACAGTACAAGATGGGCGATCATATGAGAATATTAGTCGCTCTATGTAGTAGGATGTGGACATTTTCAGCAGCTCTTGAATCCCACCAGCTGTCTCAACCATATCATGTCGCTTATGTATTTACGTATTGGATTAAAAAAGACATTACACGAAAAATTATACAAATCCATCAAGTATTTTTGTTGTAAAAAAAAAAACATTGAGTGTCGAATTTTCTAGTAGGCCACCATTAAAGTCAATGTAGAAGAAACGTCATTGATATTTTAAGAGTCAACAAAACCTTTTCTTTCTATGTTAAGAATGGATTTAAAAATTTGCATGATTTGCAAGAACAACCAATACTGCATGAATTTGCGTAAATACTGGTGTACGATATTTTTTAGACAAACAAGTACATAAAAAATATTTTGTACAATTGCAATTATTTACTATCGGAGTAAAGCTGGAAAATCGCCGTTTCTTACATTTCTGATCGATTTTAATGCAAATCTAGAGAAGAAAAAGAAGAAATAAAACTAATTATTTTAAATGACTTATGACTTCAGAAAACAGAATCCGTGGACGCTTTAATGGTTGAACAGGGATCATCTATAAACAAATAAATAAACACACAAAAAATGAACAAACCAAAAGAAATGAATCAGATTTTATTTTAATTCAGCAGATAAATGTAATCCTAAATATTTTTTCTCTCGATATATCTATATATCTATCTATATATTTACTATTATATAAAATTCACTTTGTGTGTGTGTAACGTCCTTCCTTATAGGTTCCGAAACGGCTGAGCCTATCTTTTGCAAATTTCACACAAATGTTATTTATATGTCTGACAGTGTTCTTAGATAGGTTTTGCACAGACATCCATCCAATAAATATCGAAAATCGAAAAAGTCTTAAAAAATCGTCTTCCTCTCTTATAGATAAAAAAAGAAGCATCTTACAGGGAAATATTTTACGTTATACCGGCAAAGGGTAAGAGTAAAATCTCAGCAAATCATTTTCGAAAATCGAAAATATATCTGTTATATGGATAAAAAAAAGAATCTTTACAGAGAAATATTTTACGTTACACCGGCTAAGGAAGATTATAAAATCTCAGTAAATCACTTCTTAAAAAAAGAAACTAATTTGTTATCATCTAGAAATATTCCCTGTTCAAGCCAGAATTTACCTCACTATTTTATTTTAATTTTTTCTTATTAATGAGTTCAATTTACGATAAAAGAAGTACAATTTAAAATCGCTGCAAATCATTTCTTCGTTTCCATATTTAAAAAAAAAAACATTAAACCGAAGTTACTTTTCCAAGATATTCATCGCCAAGCCCAAATATCAGCTGACGTTATATAGTAAACCAATACAGACAGAATTTGATGAACGACATTATCATCATTACTTTTTTATTTTTTTATTCTATTTTTTTCCGAATTAGTCCACAGTGCAAATTCTTCCTCGGAATATATAATATTCAACAGAGGACTGATTTTATAATAATAAATACGCAATTAAAATATCATGTTTAAGCGTATTATACAACCAGTCAACGCCGGGCGGTCAGTTAGTTAATTATAGACTCATGACCATTTGCTGTAGAGAAACTACAGAGACACTTTTCTTATAAAATGATCTGTTTCGGAGTACTGATACTTGTTTTGATGAATACAACGTAGTACTAATATGTCCGTGCTGTTCCCCGTCTACATTGCATGTCAATTACTCAACTTGTAACTACCGATTGTATTGTTGATGTCCGGTGTTACTGCATTGTTCATTTTTATGTACCTTTTTATATGTGGATATTGACTTGTTGAGTTACAAAATCATTCGAACATTTTTTTAAAATTTCAGACACTATTATTACAACGTTCCAATCACATACATTTTTGAAACTGTGTTTAGTTAGTATTTTTAAATCCGTACACATTAATCCATACTTCAGATCGAGATCAAAATAATAAGCAAAATGGAGAAGTTCAAGATCTAATTCTGTTCCTGAGAATTCCAAACTATCTGATACCTATTCCAACTTTTTGTTTTTAAGTCAATCTAGTTTTCAGATAATCTCTGTGATTCTTCGAACATCCGACTTCGACTTCTAGACCTGATTTGACTTTTTTCCAAATCTTATTCCCTTCAGTTTCGACTTGGACTCCCTAATAAAACACCGACAAGTTAACTATTGAAGTCGTTTAAAAATGAGTATGTTTTTAAGAACCAAACAACTCGATATCCTCAAATAAAACACAGGCAAAAAGAAAGCATTTGTATTTGGCGTCACCATAACCAAATCTGCATCTAACATATAATTAAACGATTTACTATTTTCTATTTCTTATACCCCATGCCAACATATTTTGATTAACATTTGCTAATATCTTCTGCGCTATTATCAAGACTCTTGCAACGAAGGTGGGCTCCGTCTACCATGCTAGAAAATTATTCTCACATGAGATCATCCTATTTCTCTACAAAGCCACCATTTCTCCATGCAGGGAATATTTTTTCACATCTGGTCTGGTGAATCTACGACCCATCTCTCATTCTTACGCAGGGCCCCAAAAGAGTTGCAATCTCATAGATCCCGCATTATCGACTAAGTTCCAACCTCTGCCCCATCGTCGTAATGTCGTATACCTGTGCCTGCTTTTCAAGTACTTTTATGGAATCTGCTCTGATGAACTCATAGCACTTGTTCCTTCTTCAATTAATACCCATTATTAACCCAATAAGCAGCAAAACCCCACCCCTTCACTGTTGAGGTCCCTAAATACCGAAAAGCCTTCTAGTCTAATAGTTAGTTCCCTCGGACTGTTAGACTTTAAATGTCCGTCTTTGTTCCTTACTTCTATGGCTGTATTCACATGTAGAAGTTTAAATGTAATGTAATTTGACATCTCGCTGCTCAACTCCCTACTCTCTTCCCGTGAGACACTATCCCAAATAGAAGCCTCTTACGTTTCTAAGTAGCAATATGCCTTGTTTGAGTGTGAAAAGATGTTTTTAACATGATCTCATAGCCAACAGCGACATCAGATATTTCTCAATTACGAATTTATTTTTAAATATATAGACATGGAATGCCGATCACGTGAACACAAACGATATTTTTGTATGCTACGATACGCATCACGTGTGTTCGCACGTTGGAGATGTATACAATCGGTTGAAAAAAAATCACTAACCTGGAATTAAATTAAGATTTACACTGACCTGAGTTTCATTCATATTAACATAAAATTTATTTTAGTTTTTTTTGTTTATCTTTAATACATTTTTACATGCGGTTTTATGATTTTTGAGATGAGGATTGGTCATTTGTGTCATTTCGATTCATCGGACTAGTGTTCTCATCTTGAGTGTGATTTTCACAACGTTTAGGTCGATGAAACCTTCGACCTTCTTCAAGTATATCTCGTCAAACTTGGGAATTTGGACAGAATATTGAATTTATCTTTTATTTACTTCATGGGGGTAGCCTGTTCTATTCCTAAGTAATTTGCAATTGCATTTTTCGGTCGCTCACACTGAGAATTGAACCTTCAACCTTCAAGACATGTGGCGTAGTGGTTAGAGTACTTGGAAAAATCAATTGTAAAAGTGATATTCTCCTGAAGGTTGAAGGTTCAATTCTCAGTGTGGGCGACTGAAAAATTCAATTACGAATTACTTATGACTTTTATCCAGTCCTGGCTGGCGGAACGAGAACACACTACCCCCGTGAAGTAAATTTCTGTTCGAAATTCTGTCTAAATTACCGAGTTCGATAAGATACACAGGAAGAAGGTCGGAGGTTACATCGACCAAAACGTTGTGTAAATCACACTCAAGATGAGAACAGTAGTCCGATGAATCCAAGTAATACGAAATTTCACGTGCGTTTGTTGTTGTTGGTTCAAAAAGCAGAACCGGTTGAACCTAAAATCGAAAATAAAAATTCGGTAAAATTTTTAATTAAAATTTTTTGTTGGTTCCCTGATATCAATCAAAAAGAACTGACGCTTTTGTCAGTGTTCGTTATTCTATTACTCTGTATTGACCAGGATCAGTATCGCTTATCTAACGAAAACGAATATGTCAAATCGATCATGCTATTTGGAGCCTCAGATTGTTTATATCTAAAATACCTCTGTATTTCCGGCTTAAAATGAATGTATCCTTTATAGTATCTGACTCTTTTGATTAGTAATCCATCAAAATTCGAACAAAAACCAAACGGCCAGACGTGATTCAACCCAAGATGTATCGCCATCATCGCGCACAGAAATCACTCTTTCTATTGATTTCAACGACATAGGTGCTCTAAAACTAAAGCCTCTTTTAGCATTGCCAGAAACTTTTTCTAAAACTTATATAAAAAAAAAAACGCCAGAGAATTATATTCTCAGTTCATTAAGTTTGGAGTAGCCCAGCAGCGGTTTGGTTCCCATGATCTTTAATGAATAAAAAATAGGGTTCTAGATATGTGCGTGTTCTCTATCCCAACCATGATGTATGAAGCTGTGGTAATTTCGTCAGCATCTGACAAAGCCAAACTCTTTACTAAAACTGAAACTCCACTTACATCTGAAGTTCCTCCTATGACTGAAAATACGCTGAGCGATATCCATATATCCGTCAGTAAAGTTGTCAAACTTATCAAATATCTTCATTCCAGTAAGGCGACTGGCCCTAACAGCGTTTAAATCATAGCGTTCAAAAAACGTCAACCGCAATTATCTCCCTTTTTTATCAAAGCTATGTAAGCGTTGCCTTAAGAATAAATGTTTCTTAATATCTTGGAAAATTTCGTCAGTCTGTTCTTTATTTGAAAATACTGGAGATCGGTCATTTGCTTCTCGTTAGAGACCAATCAGTTTCTTGTGCGTCATGCTTGAATGTGTAATAAATAGAAATGTAGTCGAGCACCTTAGCAAAAACAACGTACTCAGTGACATGTAATATGGTTTTCAGCCTACGAGATCTACAGTTGATGTGTTAACTGAAATATCATACAGAATCAGTGAAGCTCTTGATGGTTTCTTCGTTTCTAGAGCAATTGTTTTTTGATATATCAAACGCCTTTGATAGGGCATGGTATAAAGGTCTATTTCATACAATTTTCAGCTACGAATATCTGGAAACGTCCTTAACTATTGAATAGTTTGTCTCTGATAGGTTTGTAAGAGTAGTCGTCTATGGGTAGAAATCAACTCATAGTAACAAAGCTGGCGTGCCTCAAGGTTCCATCCTGAGTCGAACTCTCTTCCTGATCTTCATCAATGATCTCCCAAATCACAGATCATTCGCAGGCATTTATGCAGTCGACACTACCATCTCCGGCAACAGTTCAAATGCTGGAAATAATCAAGATCTTTCTGATTCACTTTCTTTTGCAATCGGTGCAATGGGGGAAAAGGTGACTGATTAATTTTAATGCATTAAAACCCAAGCTTTTCTCTTTCCATCATTAACATTGTGATCTCCACCTGCTCCCGATTTAAATGAATATCTCTCGTCTTAAAAAAAAACCCACATTGTTTTATTAAACATTGGTACTGACCTTCACTCATGATCTGAAATGTAGATCAAATCCGTTGTCAGGTGCTCGACTGACCTTCACTCTATAATCCTCTCTTGTAAGACATTTAAGGAAAACACTCGACTAACTGCAACCACTATCAACAATTTCCCTTATCTCTATCTATGTCCAGAACTAATCGAACATTCCATGACCAGAGTTTTTTCCCATGACTGCTTGTCTGCTCAAAACTATACCGCGGTTTTGCTTTCCAGCTAAATATAACACGTCATTCCACGCAAAGTTCTTGATTAGCCATCCTCTTAAATAAATGAACTCATCCAATTTTCACTATCACTGATCATCTCAGTATTGTTTTACACTCGATGACCTTTATCCTTGAGTAGCCTCCGGGCCTTTATAAGCGGTGACTTTATAGTTAAAAATTAATATAACTACCAATGAATTACTTGTTGATCGTTTACTTTAAAGTAGCAAGCCGCCCGGCATTGCCCGGTCGTAAAATACGCTTAAATATGATATTTTGATTAATGCAGATTTCGCATTTATTATTATATTATATGCGATCCAATATATAGTAACGATTTAAAAAGTCTAAAAAAATTACTCGTGCGCCAGGAAGCGAAACCTAAACGTTTAGCTTACGATTTTCCTTTTCCTTTTATGTTAATGCCTGAGTTATAAAGACATGTTTGTTGCAAATTTATAAATTAACAAATGAACAAATAGCTATTACGTTATGTATGCATATTCATAATGCCGTTGTTCGATCTTCACCTAGAAAATTTGTTAATTAACACGCTTTTGCACCGACTTTTACCGATTTTCTCCAGCTAAAACCTAAATATAAAGTTTCATGTCTGTAGACAAAAAAGTGGCAGAGGTGTTTTATAAACAAATATATATATATATATATATATATATATATATATATATATATATATATATACGCATACATAAATATATATAGAAAGATGTTTCTGTTTACTATAACCTTTTTACGCAAATATTACGCAAGTATAAATCTTGTAGAATATCTGCATGAATATAATTACACGTAATATTTACCAAAAAATGATTATCCCAAAAGAAAATCGAAAAAGCTAATAGGGAATTAATCAAAATGAATGTTTTAAATAATATGCAAATTAGCTCTTTTGCAGATGAATGTAATTCCACGACCCATATATAACAATGTTGTATTTTCTTTTTAAATAAATAGAGGAAAAGGGTTTTTAATATGAATATAAAAACATACACACACAAAAAAAATTGTACAGATATGAATAATGTTTTTGTCGTCAGTTCTAGTTACTAATATATCACCCTTACTCCGACTTCTATGCATATTACCTGCCTGGGACGAGCCCATGGAATGATATCGTGGGGTATTGTTTTGTTCTGTCTCATGAAACCATCTATCCAGATATTGCCTGAACTTTTGAGAAGAATTATTGATTTATTGCTGGTCACTTTAACTGCATTTCACTAGAGAATACTGACCGTAAATTTTGTAGTCATCCATTGAAGGAAAGATGAATTCTCTCACATCCGATCTTTATGAGGATATAAATAGATAACGTAATATTATTAATTTGTATCCTAGAATCAGATGAGTGTACTTTTCGATTATTTATTGCAATATAAAATGCAATAGAGTAAACTATAAAAAATAAGTTAAAAAAATATATTCACAAAAATAATTTAACCACGGAATTAAATATACAACAATTAATTTTCGTTTCTTCCTAAATAAGTCAGTCATGTCAATTTTGTGTTATTATTTTAAATTACTTCGTGTCAATTCCGGCTTTAAAATTCTTAGTTAATATTCATGTATTAAAATCTTGAAGGTTTTTAGGCGTTCCTACACCCAATCGTTGTATATAAAAAGATTAATACATTATTTTTAATGAATTAGTTTTAGTTTTATAGATTCAAAGAATTAGTGTTAGTTTAATAGATTCAAAGAATTAGATTTAATTTTATAGATTCAAAGAATTAGATTAAGTTGTATAGATTCAAAGAATTAGATTTAGTTTTATGGATTCAAAGAATTAGATTTAGTTTTATAGATTCAAAGAATTAGATTTAGTTTTATAGATTCAAAGAATTAGATTTAGTTTTATAGATTCAAAGAATTAGATTTAGTTTTATAGATTTAAAGAATTAGTTTTAGTTTTATAGATTCAAAGAATTAGATTTAGTTTTATAGATTCAAAGAATTAGTTTAATTTTATAGATTCAAAGAATTAGATTTAGTTTTATTGATTCAAAGAATTAGATTTAGTTTTATAGATTCAAAGAATTAGATTTAGTTTTATAGATTCAAAGAATTAGATTTAGTTTTATAGATTCAAAGAATTAGTCATAGTTTTATAGATTAAAAGAATTAGTTTTAGTTTTATAGATTCAAAGAATTAGATTTAGTTTTATAGATACAAAGAATTAGATTAAGTTTTATAGATTCAAAGAATTAGTTTTAGTTTTATAGATTCAAAGAATTAGATTTAGTTTTATAGATTAAAAAATTTAATTTAGTTTTATAGATTCAAAGAATTAGTTTTTGTTTTATAGATTAAAGGAATTAGATTTAGTTTTATTGATTCAACGAATTAGATTTAGTTTTATAGATTAAAAGAATTAGATTTAGTTTTATAGATTCAAAGAATAAGATTTAGTTTTAAAGATTAAAAAAATTATATTTAGTTTTATAGATTCAAAGAATTATATTTAGTTTTATAGATTCAAAGAATTAGATTTAGTTTTATAGATTAAAAAATTTAATTTAGTTTTATAGATTCAAAGAATTAGTTTTTGTTTTATAGATTAAAGGAATTAGATTTAGTTTTATTGATTCAACGAATTAGATTTAGTTTTATAGATTAAAAGAATTAGATTTAGTTTTATAGATTCAAAGAATAAGATTTAGTTTTAAAGATTAAAAAAATTATATTTAGTTTTATAGATTCAAAGAATTAAATTTAGTTTTATAGATTCAAAGATTTAGATTTAGTTTCATAGATTAATAGAATTAGTTTTAGTTTTATTGATTCAAAGAATTAGATTTAGCTTTATTGATTCAAAGAGTTAGTTTTTGTATTATAGATTAAAGGAATTAGATTTAGTTTTATTGATTCAAAGAATTGGTTTTAGTTTTATAGATTCAAATAATTAGATTTAGTTTTATAGATTAAAAGAATTAGATTTAGTTTTATAGATTCAAAGAATAAGATTTAGTTTTATAGATTAAAAGAATTAGTTTTAGTTTTATAGATTCAAAGAATTATATTTAGTTTTATAGATTAAAAAAATTATATTTAGTTTTATAGATTCAAAGAATTATATTTAGTTTTATAGATTCAAAGAATTAGATTTAGTTTTATTGATTCAAAAAATTAGATTTGCTTTTATAGATTCAAAGAATTAAATTTAGTTTTATAGATTCAAAGATTTAGATTTAGTTTTATAGATTCAAAGAATTAGTCTTTGTTTTATAGATTAAAGGTATTAGATTTAGCTTTATTGATTCAAAGAATTAGTTTTTGTTTTAAAATGTTTTAAATGTTTAAAATATATCTCTCTCAAATAAGACAGTAGCTTCAATAGCGTGCTCAGTAATAGCAGTAATAGTAGTAACATATAGTACAAATGTATAGTATTAGTATTAGTATTGGTATAACGTTTCGCTCTGTCAGAGTTGAGCTATTAAGTGCGATGATAAATATTTTACTATTTCGTTTCGTATATGTATCTATATATATATATATTAATCTTGAAGGTTTTTAGGCGTTCCTACACCCAATCGTTGTATATAAAAAGATTAATACATTATTTTTAATGAATTAGTTTTAGTTTTATAGATTCAAAGAATTAGTGTTAGTTTAATAGATTCAAAGAATTAGATTTAATTTTATAGATTCAAAGAATTAGATTAAGTTGTATAGATTCAAATAATTAGATTTAGTTTTATAGATTCAAAGAATTAGATTTAGTTTTATAGATTCAAAGAATTGGATTTAGTTTTATAGATTCAAAGAATTAGATTTAGTTTTATAGATTCAAAGAATTAGATTTAGTTTTATAGATTAAAAGAATTAGTTTTAGTTTTATAGATTCAAAGAATTAGATTAAGTTTTATAGATTCAAAGAATTAGTTTTAGTTTTATAGATTCAAAGAATTAGATTTAGTTTTATAGATTCAAAGAATTAGATTTAGTTTTATAGATTCAAAGAATTAGTTTTAGTTTTATAGATTCAAAGAATTAGATTTAGTTTTATAGATTAAAAAATTTAATTTAGTTTTATAGATTCAAAGAATTAGTTTTTGTTTTATAGATTAAAGGAATTAGATTTAGGTTTATTGATTCAAAGAATTACATTTCGTTTTATAGATTAAAAGAATTAGATTTAGTTTTATAGATTCAAAGAATAAGATTTAGTTTTATAGAATAAAAGAATTATATTTAGTTTTATAGCTTCAAAGAATTAGATTTAGTTTTATTGATTCAAAGAATTACATTTCGTTTTATAGATTCAAAGAATTAGATTTAGTTTTATAGATTCAAAGAATTAAATTTAGTTTTATAGATTCAAAAATTTAGATTTAGTTTGATAGATTAATAGAATTAGTTTTAGTTTTATGGATTCAAAGAATTAGGCTTTGTTTTATTGATTCAATTAATTAAATTAAGTTTTATGGATTCAAAGATTTAGTTATAGTTTTATAGATTCAAAGAATTAGATTTAGTTTTATTGATTCAAAGAATTAGATTTAGTTTTATTGATTTAAAGAATTAGATTTAGCTTTATTGATTCAAAGAATTAGTTTTTGTTTTATAGATTAAATGATATTAGATTTAGTTTTATTGTATTCAAAGAATTAGATTTACTTTTATTGATTCAAAGAATTAGATTTAATTTGATAGATTCAAAGAATTAGATTTAGTTTTATAGATTCAAAGAATTAGTTTTATTTATTTAAAGAATTAGATTTAGTTTTATTGATTCAAAGAATTAGATTTAGTTTTATAGATTCAAAGAAGAATTTAAAGACCAACCAATGGCATAAATTATTGAATGAAATGTTTAAAATATATCTCTCTCAAATAAGACAGTAGCTTCAATAGCGTGATCAGTAATAGCAATAATAGTAGTAACATATAGTACAAATGTATAGTATTAGTATTAGTATTGGTATAACGTTTCGCTCTGTCAGAGTTGAGCTAATAAGTGCGATGATAAATATTTTACTATTTCGTTTCGTATATGTATCTATATATATATATATATATATTAATCTTGAAGGTTTTTAGGCGTTTTTACACCCAATCGTTGTATATAAAAAGATTAATACATTATTTTTAATGAATTAGTTTTAGTTTTATAGATTCAAAGAATTAGTGTTAGTTTAATAGATTCAAAGAATTAGATTTAATTTTATAGATTCAAAGAATTAGATTAAGTTGTATAGATTCAAAGAATCAGATTTAGTTTTATAGATTCAAAGGATTAGATTTAGTTTTATAGATTCAAAGAATTAGATTTAGTTTTATAGATTCAAAGAATTAGATTTAGTTTTATAGATTCAAAGAATTAGATTTAGTTTTATAGATTCAAAGAATTAGTTTTAGTTTTATAGATTCAAAGAATTAGATTTAGTTTTATAGATTAAAAAATTTAATTTAGTTTTATAGATTCAAAGAATTAGTTTTTGTTTTATAGATTAAAGGAATTAGATTTAGTTTTATTGATTCAAAAAATTAGTTTTACTTTTATAGATTCAAAGAATTAGATTTCGTTTTATAGATTAAAAGAATTAGATTTAGTTTTATAGATTCAAAAAATAAGATTTAGTTTTATAGATTAAAAGAATTATATTTAGTTTTATAGATTCAAAGAATTAGATTCAGTTTTATAGATTCAAAGAATATGATTTAGTTTTATAGATTCAAAGAATTATATTTAGTTTTATAGATTCAAAGATTTAGATTTAGTTTCATAGATTAATAGAATTAGTTTTAGTTTTATGGATTCAAAGAATTAGGCTTTGTTTTATTGATTCAATTAATTAAATTAAGTTTTATAGATTCAAAGATTTAGTTAAAGTTTTATAGATTCAAAGAATTAGTGTTAGTTTAATAGATTCAAAGAATTAGATTTAATTTTATAGATTCAAAGAATTAGATTTAGTTTTATAGATTCAAAGAATTAGATTTAGTTTTATAGATTCAAAGAATTAGATTTAGTTTTATAGATTCAAAGAATTAGATTTAGTTTTATAGATTCAAAGAATTAGATTTAGTTTTATAGATTCAAAGAATTAGATTTAGTTTTATAGATTCAAAGAATTAGTTTTAGTTTTATAGATTCAAAGAATTAGATTTAGTTTTATAGATTCAAAGAATTAGATTTAGTTTTATAGATTCAAAGAATTAGATTTAGTTTTATAGATTCAAAGAATTAGTTTTAGTTTTATAGATTCAAAGAATTAGATTTAGTTTTATAGATTAAAAAATTTAATTTAGTTTTATAGATTCAAAGAATTAGTTTTTGTTTTATAGATTAAAGGAATTAGATTTAGTTTTATTGATTCAAAGAATTAGATTTCGTTTTATAGATTAAAAGAATTAGATTTAGTTTTATAGATTCAAAGAATTAGATTTCGTTTTATAGATTAAAAGAATTAGATTTAGTTTTATAGATTCAAAAAATAAGATTTAGTTTCATAGATTAAAAGAATTAGATTCAGTTTTATAGATTCAAAGAATATGATTTAGTTTTATAGATTCAAAGAATTATATTTAGTTTTATAGATTCAAAGAATTAAATTTAGTTTTATAGATTAAAAGAATTAGATTTAGTTTTATAGATTAAAAGAATTAGATTTAGTTTTATAGATTCAAAGAATTAGATTTAGTTTTATAGATTCAAAGATTTAGATTTAGTTTCATAGATTAATAGAATTAGTTTTAGTTTTATAGATTCAAAGAATTAGTCTTTGTCTTATGGATTCAATTAATTAAATTAAGTTTAATAGATTCAAAGATTTAGTTATAGTGTTATAGATTCAAAGAATTAGATTTAGTTTTATAGATTAAAAGAATAAGATTTAGTTTTATAGATTCAAAGAATTAGTTTTTGTTTTATAGATTAAAGGAATTAGATTTAGTTTTATTGTATTCAAAAAATTAGATTTACTTTTATTGATTCAAAGTATTAGATTTAATTTGATAGATTCAAATAATTAGATTTAGTTTTATAGATTCAAAGAATTAGATTTAGTTTTATAGATTCAAAAAATTAGTTTTAGTTTTATAGATTCAAAGAATTAGGTTTAGTTTTATAGATTCACAGAATAAGTCTTAGTTTTATAGATTCAAAGAATTAGATTCAGTTTTATAGATTCAAAGAATTAGATGTAGTTTTATTGGTTCAAAGAATTGGTTTTAGTTTTATAGATTCAAAGAATTTGTTTTAGTTTTATAGATTCAAAGAATTAGATTTAGTTTTATAGATTCAAAGAATTAGATTTAGTTTTATAGATTCAAAGAATTAGATTTAGTTTTATAGATTCAAAGATTTAGATTTAGTTTTATAGATTGAAAGAATTATATTTAGTTTTATAGATTCAAAGAATTAGATTTAGTTTTATAGATTCAAAGAATTAGTTTTTGTTTTATAGATTCAAAGAATTAGATTTAGTTTTATAGATTCAAAGAATTAGATTTAGTTTTATAGATTCAAAGAATTATATTTAGTTTTATAGATTCAAAGAATTAGATTTAGTTTTATAGATTCAAAGAATTAGTTTTTGTTTTATAGATTCAAAGAATTAGATTAAGTTTTATAGATTCAAAGAATTAGATTTAGTTTTATAGATTCAAAGAATTAGATTTAGTTTTATAGATTCAAAGAATTAGATTTAGTTTTATAGATTCAAAGAATTAGTTTTTGTTTTATAGATTCAAAGAATTAGATTTAGTTTTATAGATTCAAAGAATTAGATTTAGTTTTATAGATTCAAAGAATTAGTCATAGTTTTATAGATTCAAAGAATTAGATTTAGTTTTATAGAGTCAAAGAATTAGATTTAGTTTTATAGATTCAAAGAATTAGATTTAGTTTTATAGATTCAAAGAATTAGTTTTTGTTTTATAGATTCAAAGAATTAGATTTAGTTTTATAGATTCAAAGAATTAGATTTAGTTTTATAGATTCAAAGAATTAGATTTAGTTTTATAGATTCAAAGAATTAGATTTAGTTTTATAGATTCAAAGAATTAGATTTAGTTTTATAGATTCAAAGAATTAGATTTAGTTTTATAGATTCAAAGAATTAGATTTAGTTTTATAGATTCAAAGAATTAGTTTTAGTTTTATAGATTCAAAGAATTAGATTTAGTTTTATAGATTCAAAGAATTAGATTTAGTTTTATAGATTCAAAGAATTATATTTAGTTTTATAGATTCAAAGAATTAGTTTTAGTTTTATAGATTCAAAGAATTAGATTTAGTTTTATAGATTAAAAAATTTAATTTAGTTTTATAGATTCAAAGAATTAGTTTTTGTTTTATAGATTAAAGGAATTAGATGTAGTTTTATTGATTCAAAGAATTAGATTTCGTTTTATAGATTAAAAGAATTAGATTTAGTTTTATAGATTCAAAGAATTAGATTTCGTTTTATAGATTAAAAGAATTAGATTTAGTTTTATAGATTCAAAAAATAAGATTTAGTTTCATAGATTAAAAGAATTAGATTCAGTTTTATAGATTCAAAGAATATGATTTAGTTTTATAGATTCAAAGAATTATATTTAGTTTTATAGATTCAAAGAATTAAATTTAGTTTTATAGATTAAAAGAATTAGATTTAGTTTTATAGATTAAAAGAATTAGATTTAGTTTTATAGATTCAAAGAATTAGATTTAGTTTTATAGATTTAAAGATTTAGATTTAGTTTCATAGATTAATAGAATTAGTTTTAGTTTTATAGATTCAAAGAATTAGTCTTTGTTTTATGGATTCAATTAATTAAATTAAGTTTAATAGATTCAAAGATTTAGTTATAGTGTTATAGATTCAAAGAATTAGATTTAGTTTTATAGATTAAAAGAATAAGATTTAGTTTTATAGATTCAAAGAATTAGTTTTTGTTTTATAGATTAAAGGAATTAGATTTAGTTTTATTGTATTCAAAAAATTAGATTTACTTTTATTGATTCAAAGAATTAGATTTAATTTGATAGATTCAAAGAATTAGATTTAGTTTTATAGATTCAAAGAATTAGTTTTAGTTTTATAGATTCAAAAAATTAGTTTTAGTTTTATAGATTCAAAGAATTAGGTTTAGTTTTATAGATTCACAGAATAAGTCTTAGTTTTATAGATTCAAAGAATTAGATTCAGTTTTATAGATTCAAAGAATTAGATGTAGTTTTATTGGTTCAAAGAATTGGTTTTAGTTTTATAGATTCAAAGAATTTGTTTTAGTTTTATAGATTCAAAGAATTAGATTTAGTTTTATAGATTCAAAGAATTAGATTTAGTTTTATAGATTCAAAGAATTAGATTTAGTTTTATAGATTCAAAGATTTAGATTTAGTTTTATAGATTGAAAGAATTATATTTAGTTTTATAGATTCAAAGAATTAGATTTAGTTTTATAGATTCAAAGAATTAGTTTTTGTTTTATAGATTCAAAGAATTAGATTTAGTTTTATAGATTCAAAGAATTAGATTTAGTTTTATAGATTCAAAGAATTATATTTAGTTTTATAGATTCAAAGAATTAGATTTAGTTTTATAGATTCAAAGAATTAGTTTTTGTTTTATAGATTCAAAGAATTAGATTAAGTTTTATAGATTCAAAGAATTAGATTTAGTTTTATAGATTCAAAGAATTAGATTTAGTTTTATAGATTCAAAGAATTAGATTTAGTTTTATAGATTCAAAGAATTAGATTTAGTTTTATAGATTCAAAGAATTAGATTTAGTTTTATAGATTCAAAGAATTAGATTTAGTTTTATAGATTCAAAGAATTAGTCATAGTTTTATAGATTCAAAGAATTAGATTTAGTTTTATAGAGTCAAAGAATTAGATTTAGTTTTATAGATTCAAAGAATTAGATTTAGTTTTATAGATTCAAAGAATTAGATTTAGTTTTATAGATTCAAAGAATTAGTCATAGTTTTATAGATTCAAAGAATTAGATTTAGTTTTATAGAGTCAAAGAATTAGATTTAGTTTTATAGATTCAAAGAATTACATTTAGTTTTATAGATTCAAAGAATTAGATTTAGTTTTATAGATTCAAAGAATTAGATTTAGTTTTATAGATTCAAAGAATTAGTTTTTGTTTTATAGATTCAAAGAATTAGATTTAGTTTTATAGATTCAAAGAAGAATTTAAAGACCAACCAATAGCATAAATTATTGAATTAAATGTTTAAAATATATCTCTCTCAAATAAGACAGTAGCTTCAATAGCGTGATCAGTAATAGCAGTAATAGTAGTAATATATAGTACAAATGTATAGTATTAGTATTAGTATTGGTATAACGTTTCGCTCTGTCAGAGTTGAGCAAATAAGTGCGATGATAAATATTTTACTATTTCGTTTCGTATATGTATATATATATATATGTGTGTGTGTGTGTGTGTGTGTGTGTGTGTGTGTGTGTGTGTGCATTAATCACGCATACCATCTTTCGCTGTTTTTAATTGATAAACTAAATCTTTTAAAACTAAGTAACTTCTGCCAGTCCGGAAATCAACTGGACATTAAAGATAAAGTATATAGGCTGCGTTTCCCAAGCCCATCTTCTGCGTTTCATAAAATTGGTGCAACAATCGAACGACTTACATTCGGTAAAGTCGTCGAAACATCCGTTGCACTGTACTACAAGAAATAGTTTGGTAAGCCGTCTTAGTTTTTTTTTTTAATCGATTTAAAGAAAATCTGCCACACTGATTCCACATAGTTTTTCATTTATCAAGTCAAGTTTTTCTAAAAGGTTAATAGAGGAAAACTCGTTTGCTTGCATTACAGCGACATTTTCCGCTTGGTTTGTGTTATTGTTACACCGATAAAAGTTTTTTTTTTAATAGAAAAAAATGTTCACACTCAATTTATTATATTGTTGACATGTTGCAATCATTAATCAATATAAATATGAACACCGGCATTCATTTACATTGGTATCTATTACAATATCTACTGATCAATGCTGCAGCTTCATGTTTTAATGCATGTAGGTTCGTTGTGCTGTATAAATAAGAATGCTTCCTTAAGCGTAATTGTTTAACAACATCCGTAGTATACCACACTACAATTACAACTAAAGAAAATCCGAATACAAACAAATATTATATTGCTATTGCTGATATTACCTCCAAGGTAAGATATAACAGTCGTAAATGCTCCTTCAGTAATCCAAACTATTCAATTAAAACACCACTTCTGGTGGGAGATGTCCTTTTCTCTTCGCCGCAACCTCTATCTCACAGAAGAGATGTTGCGAGTTTTTTTCTGCTTTATCGTTATTTTCATGGAAAGTGTTCGACTGAGCTTCAATCTATGGTCCCCCCTCGATAAACTTTCACAAGAAACACTAGACTAGCTGAAAACATTATCAATAATTTTCCACACTCTTTATCTGTGCCTAAACCTAAACGTAGATTCCATGAACAAAGCTTCTTTCTTAGAACTGCACGCCTGTGGAATTGTCTCCCGTTTTCCGGCTTTCCAGCTGTCTATAATATGGTTGTCTTCAAGTCCAACGTGAACAAGTTTCTGATGAGCCGTTCCACTTAAGTTAACAAATTTACCGAACTTCCATTACTATCGATTACTATATTGTCCTTTTGATTACTCTACACTCTTTAACCCTTATCCTTGAGTGGCCTATCGGCCTTGATAAGTGGTGACGCCTATGTAAAAAAACAAAAACAAGTCTCCTACCCTTCCCCACTTTTTTTCTACACTCCCACCTCTCTACTGGCTTCCTAATTTAAAGGTCTTGGATATGACCTTAAACTATATCCGATGGTGAGGTCCCAGCTTGCGGGCTTTGGGGAGTGTGGAGCTACTCTTTAATTGCTATTGCTCCCAGGTCCACTCTGACCTGGAGTGGTAGTACCTGTTAGGGTTCCAACTATGGGTTAAGTAGAAACTGACTTGAAAAAAATAAATATATTCTATTAAAAAATTGTTCTTCAAAACCACTGGATTCGGCATTAAATAACCCGAAAAGGGTTGATATGCCGTAAAACAAAAACAACCAAACTAAACTAAAACATCACTTACTATATACTATACGGAATTAACTAGCGAACATCCAGCACTAATTATATAATGGAATGTTATAAATAAAAATAGCACTTGTTAATCGTTTGAGATGAGGCTTCATAATTTCTTTTTCGCGGACTGTTATCCGCATCTTCATAGTTATTGTTGTTTCAATAAGTATCCACTGCACCACTAGGTGTATCAGAATTTTTGTAGGAATTTTTGACACCCCTAACACGAAACTGCGAATAAAATATAAAAATCTCGTAATTTCTCTGTTAAAAGTGGGTTATTTATTTTCTTTATGGATTATACTTCCAAAATAAACTATTAAAGTTGTTTTAAAAGTAATAGAAATATATATATTTTTAAACAGTAATGAATTTTCCGAACTCAATATTTTTCAATTTTAAAAATATAAAAATCTATCAAAATTTTTCTATTGATTCTATTTTTACGATATTTTCAGGGTCAATGTGAAATTTTATGTTCTTTCCAATAAACCGAATATAATGTTTTAGACAAACGTTTTTTTTTTTAATTCACGCCCCCCCCCCCATTTTCAAGTTTCTATTAAAAAGTAAATAATTAATTTACTCACCTAAAAGTAAATCATTAATTTACTCACAAATTGAAGAGAAAAGGTCAATAAATAATATATTCAAATTTAAAACAAAAAAAAACGTACTGTTTTTAGAATTTTACCTGTAAAGTTTGAAGTTTAAAACCTTTTTTTTTAAACCACGTTATTTATTTTTTCTTTTTTTTAATGGAACCTTTGTTCTTGGACCTTTAATTGAAAAGAAAATTAGGGCTTGAATTACATTTTTTGAGGAGTTATAAGCTTGGAAAGACAGGGGGTCGAATAATTCACGCCTCCCATTTCGAAATGTCTATTTAAAAGTAAATAATTAATTTATGTACCAAAGTCTTATATATCACAAATTGAAGAGAAAAGGTCAATAAATAATATATTCAAATTTAAAACATCAAAAAAAGAATTTTTTTTTTTTTAGAAATTTACCTGTAAAGTCTGAAGTTTAAAACCTTAAAAAACAAACAAAAAAACACGTTGTTTTTTTGTTGTTTCTTTCTTTTAATGAAACCTTGGTCCTTGCTCCTTTAATTGAAAATTAAATTAGGGCTTGAATTAGATTTTTCGAGTAGTTATAAGCTTGGAAAGATGGGGTGGAATTATTCACTATTTTCACGAAATTTCTGACACACCTACTGCACCACGGGCAGTAATTACGGAGGGTTCAGTTACAAGACTCATCATTACTATCCCACCGCGGTTAATCACCTGAAGAAGGTCAGATGATTAGTTGGTTGAAACGTGGTGAAATGAAAGCAACTATGAAGTCTGCAAAAAGGATCAAAACAGATAATATATTTTATTTTATTTAATGTGTGTAATTTTAACTCGGTAATCAATTTTTCATAACTATTTATAGTTTTAATTAATATTAAATTACCTTTATTAATTATGTGTTAATTTGTTTTTTTATTCCTTACTTATAATTTTTTATTGTTTTTTTTTTAACTTTAAACATTAAATTAATTTAAAACTTTTATATTCTTTGATTAAGTAATTACGCCGTTAATTTTTCTCATATAAATAGTAGAAAATAAATATTACGTTTAATAAACAGAAAGAAATACATAGGGTATTAAATTATAAACGGCAAATTTGGTTTTATACACTTAGTAAGCTAGACAATTATTAACACTCCCACTCCTTTACTAAAAGAAATCCTCCTCCCCTTCCTCAAGAAACTTATATGTCGAATGCATGTCACTCTTTTAGCCGTTTTCATATTCTTTACTTCCACATTTATTTTCCCGTTTCTTTCGTCTTTTTCTCTTCCTTTCACCCCCCTCTCCTTTATATTTCCCTTTTTCTTTTGACCTCCTATTCTATTTGGTTTTTCGATAAGCAAACACGTCACCCCCTTTTTTTTAAGTATTAGTTTTATAGATTCAAAGAATTACTCTTTGTTTTATAGATTCAAAGAATTATTTTTAATATTTAAGTAATTTGGTTGTTTTTGTCTTCATTCAAGATCTAGCTGAAACCACTGTCAGTAATTTTCCCCACTCTTTATCTGTGCCTAAATCCAAACGTAGATTCCATGAACATAGCTTCTTTCTTAGAAGTGCACGCCTGTGGACCTCTCTTCCGTTTGCCTGTTTCCCACCTGACTACAACTGGGATGTCTTCAAGTCCAACATAAATAAATTCCTGATAAACTGCCCCCTTAAATAAGACACTTTATCAGATCTCGATTATTAACGATTACTACGATATTGTCCCATTGATTACTGTACACGCAATAACCCTTATCCTCGAGTGGCCTCCGGACCTTGATAAGTGATGACTTCCATGTAAAATAAAATCTTACCAAAAAAAAAATAATAAAACCCAAAAAGAACTCCCGTTACCTGACGAGGTCATTAGTTATCAATAGGTCTAGTACAACAGCATATTCTTTTCATTGTTTTGACTCTCGAGTGTATATCCGTTAATATCTTATATGCTTTTTATATAGAGTGATGTAGTTCTCAGTTGATTAAGTGTGTCTGTGTCGGATATACACTCGATCGTAAAATCAATGAAAAGAATATGCTGTTGTCATAGCCATATTAATAACTGGGGCTATGACAACAGCATATTCTTTTCATAGTTTTGACTCACGAGTATATATCCGACACAGTTAGACACAATTAATCAACCGAGAACCACATCAGTCTATGTAAAAACATATAAGATATCAACGGATATATATATATATACCTGATAATCAAAACAAAGGGAAAATATTCTGTTGTCATAGCCCTAGTTATTAATAACTGACAGACCGAAACATTGTGATGAATGAAATAAATATATACAACCGGAAGTGTTTGTTTACTTAGTCATATTAATTTTTTGCATTTTTCATTTAATAAATGATTTCAGTAAGAGCTGAAAGATTTACTTAGCAACAGTAATTGAATGAAATACCTTTAACACATCGCTAATTAATGAGGACTCTTGAATCCATAATTGACGTTTGAATTCTTACGTCTTGAGTTCCATGTTATTTTAAGCTACTAATCAGAGGAAACAAATTATAATGTCATTTTTCTTTTATAAAATGTCAAGCTCGAACGACAGCACCACGATAATGGTTTACCACCGTTGTTCGAAATGAAATATACGTATAGAAATACACTATATTCTGTAGTAGTTTTTTTTCTATATCTTTATGAGTAGGGGTAATTCTGTGAAACCGCTGGAAGAGCTCGTTAACAAACAAATACAGAGATATGCACTAAAACTTCAAATGTAAACATATTTTTCCAATAACGAGAATGATTTCATTTTGTAGCAGGGAAGCAAATTTCGCTTTAGAACTGAATCTAAACTCTTGTTATGCAGGTTGTTAGTGTTGTTCCGCGATTTGCGTTCAAATATTAATTTCCTGTTTGTTGCAATGAAAGAACACTATATTTGGAATCGTGCCTTTTTGCCATGTTTATTGCTTCAAATAGATTTTTTCAATGGTTGCATATAAAAAAGTGAACAAAACCTTATATGCAATGTATATTATAGAATATTTGCACACACACATACACACAATATATATATACGTTTTATTGTTTTACATAAGCATTTATATGTCGCTACACATTCATGAGCATGTTTCGGTTAGCCAACTACAAGTAACTAGGGATCTCTTCATACAATGTTGCTCCTGGAAAAGTAGAATCCGTAATTTTTAAATATTACTTGGCTGCCCTCTTGCTCAATATCTGCGGTATTTTTTTCCGATTTTCATTACGGGCTCTACTTTTGTATAAGCAACATTGCCTGGAGAGGTCTCTTGTTTCTTGTAGCTGGCACGCACGCACACACACACAGATATATATATATATATATATATATATATATATATATATATATATACATATATATATATTCAAACAAATATTATTAAATGCAACGGAGGCACTTTGCTTTATGATCCTTTTTTTTTTAATTTTTCGATTTTTCGTATAGTCTTTTTTGTATCAAAATAAAAAATATTAATAAAAGTTCCGTAGTTGTTGTTGTAACGAGCTCTTTCGATTCGTCCACGAATCATCATCAAGGGTTGAAGTAAAAGTCCGAATGAGCGAAAATGAGAATCAAAAGTGAAAACTAAAATATACAGTAAATGACTATAAGTTAAAATATTTAGAGTCAATGAAAAGTCGATTAAAAGTAAAGGTCGATTACAAAATTTTAATCGACTTTTCATCGACTCTATAAACTTATCGCCATTTACTGTATATTTTAGTTTTCACTTTTAATTCTCATTTTCGCTCATTCGGACTTTTACTTCAACACCTGATGATGATTCGTAGACGAATCGAAAGCGTTCGTGACAGCAACAACTACGGAACTTTTATTAATATTTTTTATTTTGATATAAAAAAAAAAGACTATACGGAAAATCAAAAAAATTTTTTAAATCATAAAGCAAAGTGTCTCCGTTGCATTTAATAATATTTGCTTGAATGAAAAAATGCTGCCTAAATATATCAATTTAAATATATATATATATATATATATATATATATATATATATATATATATATATATATATATATTTCCCAGTTGAAACGCTTATTTACAATGTAGTTTATACCAAATTTATTGTTGAATCTAGTTTAATTTGTGCTCATTTTCCCTTTTTTTTAACATAGGCATCACCACATTATCAAGCCCAAGAGGTCACTCGAGGATAAGAGTTAAAGAGTGTACAGTAGAAATTGGACAATATAGTAACCGTTAGTAATGGAGATTCGGTAAATTTGTTAACTTATATGGAACGGTTCATCAAAACTTGTTTACGTTAGACTTGAAGACAACCATATTGTAGTCAGCTGGAAAGCGGGAAAACGGGAGACAATTCCACAGGCGTGCAGTTCTAAGAAAGAAGCTTTGTTCATGGAATCTACGTTTAGGTTTAGGCACATATAAAGAGTAGGGGGAATTATTGATAGTGTTTTCAGCTAGACGAGTGTTTCTTGTGAAAGTTTGGCGAGGGGGGGGGGACCATAGACTGAAGCCCAGTCGAACACTTTCCATGAAAATAACGATACATCAGAGACAAACTCGTAACATCTTTTCTGTGTGATGGAGGTTGCAGGGAAGAGAAAAGGACATCTCCTACGAGGCTACGAAGTCCATTTTGAACTCAAGGCAGAACGAGTCCTTTCTAGCAGCTCCTGCCCAGATGTGGCAACAGTATTCCATCCTTGCACGTACCTGGCTCTTATATAGATAGAGAATTGCATCAGCAGTGAGATATCTACTGGATCGATAGAAAGATCCCACTATTTTTCCAGCGGCCTTGGCAATAGATTTGATGTACGTGTTCAATTTAAGATCAGGAGTAACGGTCAAACCCAGAAGTTTGTCAAAACCTGAGGCCTCCTGAAGACGAGAGCCATTCATTTCAGTTGATGCCAGATGTGGATCAGAATGTTGATGATGTAAAGAGAAAAGCTTGGTTTTAGATGCATTAAAAGTAACCAACCACTCCTTTCCCCATTGTACTACGTGCTCAAGATCAGAGGAAAGAGAATTGGAGAGAACTTAGTCGTTTACTGTCTAAGATGTGCTACCATAAATGGTAGTGTCGTCAGCATAAATGTCTACAAATGATGTAAGGGTGTGATTTGGAAGATAATTAATGTAAATCAGGAAAAGAGTTGGGCCCAGGATGGACCCCTGAGGGACACCAGCATTAATACTGTGAGCTTCTGATTTTTGCCCCTCAACTACTACTCTTATGAACCTATCAGAAAGAAATGATTTAATAATTGAGAAGACATTTCCAACTATACCATAGCTCGAGATCTTGTAAAGTAAACCTTTATGCCATACTCTATCAAAGGCTTTAGATATGTCAAGAGCAATTGCCCTAGAAATATAGGTAAAAAAAAACACCTGTTAGGTAGCGAAGAATCATACATGTAATATTGTTAATTATATAATTTATTCCGTCCTTAATTCATGAAAATAAAGGAATATAGGTATGCTTACAAAATCCGAAAATTAGAAGAGAAATTTATTTTTCAGTTTATTACGTTATGTTTGAAACATCGGATTGTTGTTTCTGTTGCACTGTAGAGAACCTACTCTTGATTTTATAAAATTATTTTTTGTAATGTCTTCAATTGAAGTTTAATATGTAAAGCTCAATCATCATGATTGGATTGTGTTTTAAACCGACGCAATCATTTCGAACGCGCACCTGGTTGATCAAAGAACCTACTGTTGATTTTATACGTACGGTTCTTCTGCTTGTGCACATCCTTTCCTTGCCTCCATTTGTGAATTATTCCACGGATTTCTGCCTTTTGGATTACTTTGGACCATCTTCCAATTACGCGATTCCCTTAGATTTTACTTATGGAAATGGAAACTTGACCAGCTTTTTTGGATTTTTATTTTTGGATTTTACCGTTATTGAATGTTTTAGCCTTCACCAGACTATCCATTCACATGAAATCACCTTTTTCTTCGCCATATTCTCTCTGCTTCACTATTTGTTACTAAGTAATATCTATGACGTACTTGTAGTTTCATCAAATATTTTTGCAAGCAAAATCCGATCCCGCATTTTGCTAAATGCTACCCTCTGATAAGAAGAAGAGTATTTCTTCGAAACTCCGCGGATTAAGGACTATCCACTTATTTTGTGCTTCCTTTTTAAAATTTAATATGTCTTTAACTCTTTTTTGAAAGTGTTTTTAACATGTTTTATTAACTACTTGTTCTTATTATGAGCTCTATTTCCTATTTGGTTTTACACCTGGTTGTGATTACTTTATAAATATTAACTCTTAAATATTTATAATATACCAAAGTTTTGCCATCTTGGATTATTTTGGTAAACTTAACTGTAATACTTATTATATATATATATATATATATATATATATATATATATATATATATATATATATATATACAGGTTCTCCGTAAAGTTACTATACAGTCTTATTGTTTAATTGTATTATATTTGTATTAATAGTTAATATTTATTTTTATTTCTTTTGTGACAAATAAATATTTTAATACAATATCTTACTGTACTGTTAATATATTACAGGGTGTCTGTATAGTAACTTGTAAGGCTGTATAGTAACTTTACGGACACCCTGTATATATATATATATATATATATATATATATATATATACGGGTTTTTTTTTCAGAAGTCTTGGGCAATTTTAAGACTATATATCTACTGAACTATATATATAAGTTAAATATAAGTTACATCACTTGCAAACCAAATTTATCAAGTTCGAATTTAATATTAATTATTATTAGCAGTTTTGCTCGGCTTTGCTCGGGCCTTATGTATGTATTTTGTCTGTATTTCGTCTTATCCGCCCCCCCTCCTGCTACAAAGCTAAACGATGAAAACAAAATGCTGGCAACTAACGATAAAAGAAAAATGCCGGAAATTATTCTCTAGAGTAGATAAGCTTAGGACTTTATAAAAAAAAAAAGCTAGAACTTTTTTTTTCTTTAACAAAAAAAAATGTAAATTAGATATTTTTTACACATAGGAACGTTACGACTTTTATTCTATAGATAGGCACTCGACCAAGTTATCCGGAAATAGAAATCTTCTGTCGCTCTAGAAAGGCATATGCCAGCTAACAGTTGACAAAAAGACCGTGCACATGCATATAATATTAAAAAGTTTGACTCATGTCTAGGTAACCTACAACCTACATCTAAAATTTCAAATGTTTAGACTGAAAATTTGCGGATCAGTTTGGTAGCGTATGCAAAGGTCAACTCTTTCAACTCTAATCTCTAGGCAGCAACATTTCCCCCTAAAAATTTATTTAACAGCTTGCCGTATGTCTGAATACCCTTTATGTCAAATTTCACATGTTTAGACCAAAAATTGGCTGAATAATTTCGTAGATACTGCCGATGTCATTTTTTTTTAAACTTTAACCCCAATTTTTACCCTTTAACATTTATTGTTTTGGTCTCAAATCAAATTAAAATGTTTGATCCATGTCCAAATAACTTACATCTAAAATGTCAAGTGTTAAGATCCTAAATTGACGGAAGAGTTTGAGAGAGTTTTAAAAGGTACAAATCGTTGACCTTTGATCCCTTGACAGCCAAATTACTGGGCGAAAACCGATCAAAAAGATTTTTCCAAATCTCAATGCCCCTTATGTCAAATCTCGAGTCTGTAGACAGAAAATTGACAGTATAGTTTAGTAGGGAAATGTACACACAGACATAAAGACACACATACACACAAATAAATAGACAGACAATTTCCATTATATATGTTTTTCATAGTTTTGAGATATTTAATGTTTAAAAAGTTTTATGACTTGTTATGACTTAAACACCTTTATATATATATATATATAATTGTATCAGCATCTTATACAGGTAGATAATTATATCAACATTTTATACAGGTAGATAATTATATCAGCATCTTATATAGGTAGATAATTGTATCAGCATCTTATGCAGGTAGATAATTGTATCAGCATCTTATATATGTAGATAATTGTATCAGCATCTTATATATGTAGATAATTATATCAGTATCTTATATAGGTAGATAATTATATCAACCTTTTATACAGGTAGATAATTGTATCAGCATCTTATATAGGTAGATAATTGTATCAGCATCATATATATGTAGATAATTATATCAGCATCTTATATATGTAGATAATTGTATCAGAATTTTATACAGGTAGATAATTGTATCAGCATCTTATATAGGTAGATAATTGTATCAGCATCATGTATATGTAGATAATTATATCAGCATCTTATATATGTAGATAATTGTATCAGCATTTTATACAGGTAGATAATTGTATCAGCATCTTATATAGGTAGATAATTGTATCAGCATCATGTATATGTAGATAATTATATCAGCATCTTATATATGTAGATAATTATATCAGCATCATATATATGTAGATAATTATATCAGCATCATATATATGTAGATAATTATATCAGCATCTTATATATGTAGATAATTATATCAGCATCATATATATGTAGATAATTTTATCAGCATCTTATATATGTAGATAATTATATCAGCATCTTATATAGGTAGATAATTGTATCAGCATCATATATATGTAGATAATTGTATCAGCATCATATATATGTAGATAATTATATCAGCATCTTATATAGGTAGATAATTGTATCAGCATCATATATATGTAGATAATTTTATCAGCATCTTATATATGTAGATAATTGTATCAGCATCATATATATGTAGATAATTATATCAGCATCATATATAGGTAGATAATTATATCAGCATCTTATATATGTAGATAATTTTATCAGCATCATATATATGTAGATAATTGTATCAGCATCTTATATGGGTAGATAATTGTATCAGCATCATATATATGTAGATAATTGTATCCACATCTTATATATGTAGATAATTGTATCAGCATCATATATATGTAGATAATTGTATCACCATCTTATATAGGTAGATAATTGTATCAGCATCATATATATGTAGATAATTGTATCAGCATCTTATATAGGTAGATAATTGTATCAGCATCATATATATGTAGATAATTTTATCAGCATCATATATATGTAGATAATTTTATCAGCATCATATATATGTAGATAATTGTATCAGCATCATATATATGTAGATAATTGTATCAGCATCATATATATGTAGATAATTATATCAGCATCTTATATATGTAGATAATTGTATCAGCATTTTATACCGGTAGATAATTGTATCAGCATCTTATATAGGTAGATAATTGTATCAGCATCATGTATATGTAGATAATTATATCAGCATCTTATATAGGTAGATAATTGTATCAGCATCATATATATGTAGATAATTATATCAGCATCATATATATGTAGATAATTTTATCAGCATCTTATATATGTAGATAATTATATCAGCATCTTATATAGGTAGATAATTGTATCAGCATCATATATATGTAGATAATTATATCAGCATCATATATATGTAGATAATTTTATCAGCATCTTATATATGTAGATAATTATATCAGCATCTTATATAGGTAGATAATTGTATCAGCATCATATATATGTAGATAATTATATCAGCATCATATATATGTAGATAATTGTATCAGCATCTTATATATGTAGATAATTATATCAGCATCTTATATATGTAGATAATTGTATCAGCATCATATATATGTAGATAATTGTATCAGCATCATATATATGTAGATAATTTTATCAGCATCTTATATATGTAGATAATTATATCAGCATCTTATATATGTAGATAATTATATCAGCATCTTATATATGTAGATAATTATATCAGCATCTTATATATGTAGATAATTTTATCAGCATCTTATATATGTAGATAATTTTATCAGCATCTTATATATGTAGATAATTATATCAGCATCTTATATAGGTAGATACTTGTATCAGCATCATATATATGTAGATAATTATATCAGCATCTTATATATGTAGATAATTGTATCAGCATCTTATATATGAAGATAATTGTATCAGCATCTTATATATGTAGATAATTGTATCAGCATCATATATATGTAGATAATTATATCAGCATCTTATATATGAAGATAATTGTATCAGCATCTTATATATGAAGATAATTGTATCAGCATCTGATATAGGTAGATAATTGTATAAGCATCATATATATGTAGATAATTTTATCAGCATCTTATATATGTAGATAATTATATCAGCATCTTATATAGGTAGATAATTGTATCAGCATCATATATATGTAGATAATTATATCAGCATCTTATATATGTAGATAATTTTATCAGCATCTTATATATGTAGATAATTGTATCAGCATCATATATATGTAGATAATTGTATCAGCATCATATATATGTAGATAATTATATCAGCATCTTATATATGAAGATAATTGTATCAGCATCTTATATATGTAGATAATTGTATCAGCATCATATATATATGTAGATAATTGTATCAGCATCTTATATATGTAGAAAATTGTCTCAGCATCTTATATAGGTAGATAATTGTATCAGCATCATATATATGTAGATAATTGTATCAGCATCTTATATATGTAGATAATTGTATCAGCATCATATATATGTAGATAATTGCCTCAGCATCTTATATAGGTAGACAATTGTATCAGCATCTTATATAGGTAGACAATTGTATCAGCACCTTATATAGGTAGACAATTGTATCAGCATCTTATTTAGGTAGATAATTGTCTCAGCATCTTATATAGGTAGATAATTGTATCAGCATCTTATATATGTAGATAATTGTATCAGCATCTTTTATAGGTAGATAATTATATCAGCATCTTATATATGTAGATAATTGCCTCAGCATCTTATATAGGTAGACAATTGTATCAGCATCTTATATAGGTAGATAATTGTATCAGCATCTTATATTGGTAGATGATTGTATCATCATCATCTTATATAGGTAGATGATTGTATCATCATCTTATATAGGTAGACAATTGTATCAGCATCTTATATATGTAGATAATTGTATCAGCATCTTATATAGGTAGATAATTATATCAGCATCTTATATATGTAGATAATTGTATCAGCATCTTATATAGGTAGATAATTGTATCAGCATCTTATATAGGTAGATAATTGCCTCAGCATCTTATATAGGTAGATAATTGTATCAGCATCTTTTACAGGTAGATAATTGTATCAGCATCTTATATAGGTAGATAATTGTATCAGCATCTTATATAGGTAGATAATTGTATCAGCATCTTTTACAGGTAGATAATTGTATCAGCATCTTATATAGGTATATAATTGTATCAGGATCTTATATATGTAGATAATTGTATCAGCATCTTATATAGGTAGATAATTGTATTAGCATCTTTTACAGGTAGATAATTATATCAGCATCTTATATAGGTAGATAATTGTATCAGCATCTTTTACAGGTAGATAATTGTATCAGCATCTTATATAGGTAGATAATTGTATCAGCATATTATATAGGTAGATAATTGTATTAGCATCTTATATAGGTAGATAATTGTATCAGCATCTTATATATGTAGATAATTTCCTCAGCATCTTATATAGGTAGATAATTGTATCAGCATCTTTTACAGGTAGATAATTATATCAGCATCTTATATAGGTAGATAATTGTATCAGCATCTTTTACAGGTAGATAATTGTATCAGCATCTTATATAGGTAGATAATTGTATCAGCATCTTATATAGGTAGATAATTGTATCAGCATCTTATATAGGTAGATAATTGTATCAGCACCTTATATAGGTAGATAATTGTATCAGCATCTTTTACAGGTAGATAATATCCTCAGCATCTTATATATGTAGATAATTGTATCAGCATTTTTTACAGGTAGATACTTGTATCAGCATCTTATATAGGTAGATTATTGTATCAGCATCTTATTTTGTGTAATGTCTTCAATTAAAGCTTAATATGTAAATGATTGGATTGTGTTTTAAACCGACGCAATCATTTCGAACGCGCACCTGGTTGATCAAAGAATCTACTGTTGATTTTATACGTATGGATCTTCATCTTGTGTGGTCAAAAAACTTCTCAAATGCACTTGTGATGTTAGGCTGTATAAAAGTGTCAACTAGTGACAAAGAACGCCTCTTTCTTTTATAATAATAATATATATATATATATATATATATATATATATATATATATAAAGCCTGTGTATGTGCTTTCTTTATAGAAAGAAAGGTTAGAGAATGTACATGAAATATAAACGTATATTATTATGGAAGAGTTGTTGGGGGAGACAATGGAAGCTCTTCTGAATGTCTCATTGCAACTTTAAGACGAGTATAAAGTTATAGCCTCCTTGTAAATTTTCAAATATATCCTATTTTCATGAACTGAAATTCTATGTATAATATTTTTCTGAGAAATTAATGGAAGATTTTTTTCCAAATCTCCAAATGATATCTTAACTTAAGGGAGCTACGGACGCTGGACTTTCTTTTAAAACTTGGAATATATCACATATTTTTGAAATGTATAAAATCCTCTGAATCTCTACGTTACCACCTTGCGCTGAATATTTACGAGACCCATCTTTAAGCATGTTATGGCGACAGACCCACTCTTCAAAATTCGAATACGCATATATACATATGACACTAATTCAAAGGGTTTCCCAAACCTTCAACTTTTCTGGTTATATTAAAAGTCGAAATGAAAAGAGCGGATGCAACACAGAAACTAATGACATGTCACGAGAAAAGTAAAAAAGTAAATAATATTCGTATTCAATCCCGAACAACATCGGGTCTCCCTGTTGTATCAAACTTTAATATACTATTACCCATCCAATACAACAACTTACATCTGCATGTCTTATGTCTTTTCATAATAGTTTAACAAGTCGTGACACGTGATCAAACGGTCGCCAAACGTTTCATGTGCAGGCAGATGGTTACCGACCGCCTTTCATGTTGATAACATTTTCGAGAAAAACTTGTTTCTCATCAAACGAGTTGAAGATCAGTCTCAACTTGATTTACATAGTTATCTAGCTACACTGACGAGTTCTGATGCACTGAAATAATCCATTTGTGGATGACTCCAAATGATCACGAGCTTCCTGCGTTGAATGTTTCGGCGAAAAACGGATCCCCATTTGGCAAAATTAGGTCTTGACGAACTCTTATGAACATTCCCGGGCGTATCAAACACAAGATACGTCCATTAGATCTGATTTAACGATAAACATACTGTTTAAGATTTGAGCGTTACGGACAAATACTTATTATATTTAAAATATTCACGTAAGGGACAGCATAACCTATTGTTTCAAGCATAAGCATGACAGATTTACGGACATACAGAATTCTCACAGAGATATGGACGCATCTTAAGTAAAATACACTCATTGAAACTATGATTAGTAATAAAATGCCTCTAAAAACATAAGCGTGACAGACCGACAAAATTTAAAACATCAGCTTGACAAACTGATACAAACACATTTTTCAACTTCACTATTAAAGATTAACAGAATAATATTCCAAACATGCGTTTGACAGACTGGAAAAAAATATATTCCAAATTTATTTGATATAGAGCTTCATTTAGTTATGATCTGCCATATAATATAAAATCCGTTTCATTCAATCTGTTCGCTTAGCGTGAAAAATCCTATTTCAAATGAAACTGTGACAGGAAAACCAACTGACAGACAAAACTGCACAGCCAAATGCAAGAGCGCATCTAAAACTAACTTTCCTTTTTTTTGTTTTTTATTTTGTTTTTGTTTTTGTTTTTGCAGAAACTTTTTTAATGCCTGCTTTTTTTCTTACTTTCATTATTTCGTGTTTAAGCCGCAAGAAGAAAAATGTTTGGCACGTCACGACTAACAACAATCCTCGTTTTCGTGCATGTATTTTTTTTATATTGTTTGTCCATTTTTTATTGCCTTTCGCCACCACCACCATCACCACCACCATCACCACCACCTGTCAGTGTTTTCCATCCACAACCTTAATCGTACCCCCTCTTTATAAAAAAACGTCTGATATCCCCAGCCCTTCTTAGTGCTCAACTAGGCGAACCGAACGAGTGCGCTATCTCTATCCAGAGAACGGGGAGAGATTAAGAAACAGCTTGGATTGCTTTTTTTTTTTAAATTTTTATTTACATTTCCCTATTCAAGCAGCGCGACGCCATTGACGCAGTAGACAATTTAAGATTTTTTTTATCTGTTTAATTTTGTTGGACAACAAAAGAAAATTGGCGTTGGCTTGGGTCAATAAGTTCAATTTTGAAGGCTTGGGTCATTTCTATACACACATTTCACTTTGTTCGCCTCATAATATTGGCTTCCATGACAGTATACCAGCTCGATGCAAAAGTTTTTGCCGGCTTGTAGAGGAAGCATTTGAAACCGCTGTAATTTATTTTATGTATATTACTAATACTAAGGAATGTGATTGGTTAGCTAAACACAATTAAGATATAAAAAATAGTGGCAAACATAAACTCATGCATTTAGCCTGATGACTGCCTTTGTGAATGAAGCTTGAACGTTTCTGTGTAGCTTACTTTGTAACAGAGTGCGGACGTGCGTATGCAAATGCCCAGCCGTGTGCGAAGTGACGTCGCGGTAGGGAAAAATAAGAATACTATAAAAAGAACTTGAGCACAGATAACGTGAACGTTCGAGAGAACAGAGGTCAGAGAGGAATATAATCAAATTTCATTCGGGAAAGTACCCGGAAATAGATGTCGTTGCTATAACGGAAATCAGTGCGTCGAATAATTGCTTGTTTTTTGGTCCTTGCGACGCACTCTGCTACAACGTGTTGGGTCCCGAGGGTCTACATTTTTATGCTTGTATAAACGTGGGCAACTTTTGAATAAAATGACTATTTTAAATCATCTACTCTTGCAACAAAAATTCCACGCACAGTCACTCTTACATCGGATATCCATAGTCTATCAAGACTGAAAGGAGATACCATTTTTTTACTGTTTGGATTCATACATGTGTTTTGCATTGATTCATTTCCTCTTCTTGAAAAATACTAATTGTACTGCGTGAGATAATCACAAACAGCTCTCCGCAGTTTATGCTGTTTTTGTGCAGAATAGTATGAATTTAACGGAGATTCCCGAATTTTGACAACAAATTCTGGACTTGACTGAGATAGGTAGACGACAAATTGACCGATACGAAATGCTTTTGTCACTCACATTTTAATACCGAGAAAATGCCCAAATGAACCCCTAGCGCACTACTTTGCCCATGAAATAGAAACTGGAAAACGAGTGCAACTTGCTTCAGCTACCACCTTAGTCTTATTTGCCTTTGTGAGCAATGCCTTCTTTTGTAATAAAACAGACAACAACAACAGCAATAATAATAATAATAATAATAATAATAATAATAATAATAATAATAATAATGATAATAATAATAATAATAATAATGATGACGATGAAAATAATAAAAACCACAAATAATACCCATTAACTGAAAGAAAATCTTTTAAAAATACAAGTGAAACATTGCTTTCTTTTACGTAGTTAACGAAAAAAATGATTCTTTTTTTAATTGTTTGCTACTAACAAGAAAGAAGTTTTAGCTTTTCTCCGAGCATTTGATTACCTATGTACAAGAATCTGGAATCGTCGTAAGAACTGAAATGCTTTCGCGCGCTATTCTACTGAAGTATCGAATTTTTATTAAAATACGGCCAATGTGCTACTTTTTGACTGTTAATAAAATAAAATAACAATTTTTGAGTGCAGAGGAAATAAGTTTTGTCGTGGAATTTTGATGGTGAAATAAATCTCAACATTGCGTATTGGCTGTCGAGTAGTCAATCGGTCGGAGCAAGTCAGTTTGTCCAGCAAGTGATTGTTGTTCCGTCCGGCAGCTGAGCATATTCAATTGTTGGGTCTGCTCATTAAGGTTCACCATGAAAATATGTCAACAATTCGTCGGCTGAGCGAAACACGCCACTCCTTCTAAGTTTCCCATCATCACGAATTATGAAATAAAACCTATGAAACCGGATGCTTGATATAAATGTGATTATTAAGTTTGAGAATTTATTTATTTTTTATTTAGTGTTCTTTCTTTCTTCCTTTTACTCTGTCTCTCTCTTTCTCGCTTTCTCTCTTTTCATTCTTATCTTTTCGCTTTTATTATTTCTCTCTTTCATTTTTTTCTTTCTCTTTTGTTTTGTTCGTTTCTCGGTCGCCCGCTTTTCCCACCTAACCTTATCATTCTCTTACCCCCTTCCTCTCTCATTCTTCCGTGTACGTTACATTATAAACAATAATGGAAAAAATGAACAAGAAACAGATATATAACAAATAAATAATACCAAAGGCAAGATAAATTACTCTTTTACCTTCTTCGATACGTTTTTGCTGCGATAACTTATTTTAAAGCGTTTAATCAGTTTGAAACGTAAGTAGTATCGAGTGCTTAGGTTAAAACGACAATTAAAATGGCGGACATGAACCTGTCATTATCCAGTCTCGAATATTTCTCAAAACTCGAAAATATTTTAAAATACTGATAGAAATCCATCAGATAAATATCACTGTGACATTTATTGGGTG
Source organism: Euprymna scolopes (assembly GCF_053919585.1). NCBI lineage: Eukaryota > Metazoa > Mollusca > Cephalopoda > Sepiida > Sepiolidae > Euprymna > Euprymna scolopes. The sequence goes on from NC_136519.1 coordinate 1,451,536, forward strand.
GATATTTATCAGTATTGTGTTTTATTTTCGAGTTTTGATTGATTATTAAAACTCCAAAGTGACAGCCTCGTGTTTTCTATATCTGTTGTCGTTTTAATTTAAACATTCGACACTTGATAAACGTTTTCAAATATGATAAAACACCAAAAACCTTGTCCAGGTCGGTAGAAAAGTAATTATATTGCCTTTGGTAAAATTTATTTGTTATATATTTGTTTCTGGGCCACTTTTTCCGTTTTTCTTTTTTGTCTCTCATTCTTTCTTTCGGTAAAAGAGAGTGTTTCTTATTTTTCTTTTTGTTTTATTCTTTTTCTCATATTTTTTAGCGCAGCTGTATTTTCCGTTCTTCTTAGATAGCCCTCGGAGAAGTCAACCGAAATTTTTTCCCCTAGTTTAAAGCGCCAGTAGGGCAGCTAGAGAAAGGTGTGTCGGTATTTGCCTTGTCGTAAATAATTTGCCTGCTAATAGGGGAATTATTTACTGTTTGCGAATCATTTTTGCCTGCCATTTTACAATAATGCCTGTGTGTATAAAGGAATTTTGTTTACCTACCTATAGGAGAATTTTTGCAGACTTGGATTTGCTTCGTTTCGTTTCGTTCAAAATATTTACTAATTTATTTCATTTTATGTACGAAAACGAGACGAAACTTTTTATATCGTTTCGTTTCGTTCATTTTTGGTTTTGCTTCGTATATCTATAAGTATTTAATTACAACCAGAATGTGGCAAAAGTTACAAGTCTACAAAGCTTAACAAAAAACTATGAAACATAAAAAGTTATAACTAATGCAACACAAAAGTTGCATTTATTAATCAGGTTGCGTAATTTTAAAAGTAATTATATAAAAATTGTTAAATCAATCAAAATATTTCAATTTTACGTGATAACAACATCCAATGAACGTTAACTGCAATTTTTAGGTTGTCCTAGAAGATCACTCTAGCCTGCAAAAACTACTGAGGGATATTCCCCGGTAAGGGTACCTTAGGCGATTAGCAGTAAATTATTCGTTTCCCAAGAGAGAAGGTAAAGTTTGGGTGAATTGACCTCTTAGAACTACACATCATTATAGACATATATTAGTCAACAGGGAAAAAGTTATTTTAACAACAATCTTTACTCTGTTGGCCTTGGTGCTGATAGAATTAGGACTAGTATCTTAAATTTTGCTTGAAACAAGATTACCGACCTTGGTTTGGTATATAATTTTTAGATAATAAAAAAATCTTTTAGTAAACGAAATTAGTTTGCGGTTCATTTAGTTTTGGAATTTTATTCTAGAATTAGCACTTATTTTAGAATCGGCGTCAATGCCAGAAAATACCCCATCCCTAAATAACGCATACACTTTATCTTCTAGGACGGGGTGATGAATCGTCTAACAATCATCTGACGGATAAATCTATATATAAAAAAATACATTTGATTTTAAAAAGGGAATAATTTACACTATGCTAACATGTCTGACCGCGGAACTGATATTTTTGACTTCCGGCTTCCGACCTCCAACTTCCGACATAAACACACTCCGCCGAGTTATTGCAAATATCCTCGCTTTTTTTCTCCTTTTTCTTACTCCTGCAGATAAGGTATACCTCGAAAATTTGAGAACTTAATACCATTCTCATGCAACATATTAAGTTGGCAAATAAATATTTATGATTGAAAATTATTGAAATCTTTCAATATTGTCATTATTTTTTTACCTAACTTGGCTCGAGCACAACTGTGCTGTTCTACTAGACTGCACTATCATAGCTTTCAGATAACATTTTTTTTGTTGCTTAATTGTCTCGGTGTGTACACATGTTATGATTGTGGTCGGATATGCCTATCAAGCAAGCAGGTCTCTTACGTGACAAACCATGCAACTGGTAGCATTCATACAAATTAGGTCGCTAATTTGACACGCATCCTGATTACGTAGTTATATGTTCTTTTTTATGAGAATCTAGTTAGATGGACAAACATAATTTCGTGTCAAGTTAACTGAATACACACATATCAGTAGATGACTAGAAATCTATTTTTCTTTTTTTATTGCATTTATTTGATGGAATGAAGACAATAGTTTAGTGAAACAACAACTATGGAAGACAGTAATTACTGGCGATACAGTTAAAAGACTCAGCATTCCTATCCCGTCGCGGTTAATCACCTGAAGAAGGCCAGAGGATGAGTTAATCGAAACGTGTTGAAACAACAACAACTCTGAAAACGAGGATAACAGTTCGCCAATAAATAAATAAATAAATATACAAATTACTCATCGCAAAGGATTATAATAATAATAATAATAATAATAATAATAATAATAATAATAATAATATATAATATCATTCGGTCCCGACAATGAAAGACCAAATATGAACACAAACTTGGATTTATAAGACCAAAGAATTCAACTTTGATCGCTTTTCGAGGCCCATGGTTCAGTGGATAACGGAGTTGAATCTCTACGGTTCAAGATGATCATAGCGGTTTCAATCTTACCTAAAGCAGGCCAGAGATTAATTTGGCCGAAAACGTGGTGAAACAGCAACAACTATGGAAGGCAGTAATTACATTACTGAGGATGCACTTACAAAACTCGGCATTCCTATTCCATCGCGGTTAATCACCTGAAAAAGGCCAGACGATGAGTTGGCCGAAACGTAGCGAAACAACAATAACCATAAAGATGAGGATTACAGTCTGCAAAAAATAAATGAATGAATGAACTAGAAATCTGTTTTTCTTTTTGTTTCATTAGTTTGTTTAAAAAAAAAAGCAATAGATGAAATTGAATACAAAAACTTAGTATGATATCGATTTGGGATTTTTCGGAAGGAAGAATAATTTGATAGGAAATAATATTCACTTATAAGGCGTTTTGAAAACGTCTTGAATTTCTTATCAAGAAATTGTATTTATAAAGTTGTTATTTTTAAGCAAATTTAGGACATTTAGAGCTCAGTAACGCTATTATGCTATTATGCTATTAAATAAGCTTTGGTAATTAAAAATAATTAAAATAATGTGTGTATGTATAGTAGTTTATGAAATATTTGGCAATTAAGCTGCCAGAATCTTCTGAGTTTCACCTCATAGGAAATTGTCAGGCCTAAATTAACAGCAATGAAACACGTAAAATTCTGTGTATATTAATTGCGCTAAATTTCAGTGACTAAATTTTTATTTCTATGTTCATTTTTTTTTTTTTTTTGTAAATCCAAAACGTCGATGTGTTTTGACGTTTGTTTTGTGCATATAAAAACAACTAAAATATTATATATGCATTGTTGTTAGATGATAGCCAATGAGATTTTACCCTGAATTTGGGTTATTATTAAACATATATGCACACGTTATGTTAATTCCGGATGATCTTGAGTTAACTGTGACTTTGTTTGAATCTCCCGACCAGCAGTAATTATCATTCTCTGCACTGATGATTGCATAAAGATGAAACAATAATATCTGTAGATATAAAAAAATTGTTAAGATTCATTTAAAAATATAGTTATAAAGATCCCCTTAAGAAATTAAAGTAGAGCCCCCTGTAAATCGCCACTTATTCTCGTCTCCTCTTACCAACAGCGACTATAATTCATTTCTCGCATTGTAACAGCCTTCTAAATCTCTTTTACACACCTATCCCACACAATGCTTCAAGCAAACTACATATCAATCCTATATATATATATATATATATATATATATATATATATATATATATATATATACTAGCATGGGTGCCCGGCGTTGTTGGAGATGTGTGTTGAGCAAAAAAAAGAGAAAGTGGTAGTAGGAAGGCGGGTTCGAACCCGTACCGCGAAGGAGGAAAAGAAAGGGAGAGAAACCCGACGTCTTTGCTATTATGACCAGCGCCAAACCGGAAGTGACGTAGGTTTGAATTAAGGTTAGACAATCAAAAAGAGGGGATGACTTTCAAAAATATCGGTGAAAAAAAGCGAGACCTCCCTGTAGAAAAGTGCCCAGTTGAGGGTAAAGAAATTAATGTTTCGGTATTTGTCGTCTGAAGGGTCGAGCTTCAAAACGATACTTATCTTGTGAAAATCCGTCACCTCTGTCGAACGTTTAGGCAGACATGCAAACAGACATACATACATTTATATATTGGTAGCCCAAATTTTCGACCCAAACCGATTAAAAAGCTTGACCTATCTTTGAATACCCTTTATGTAAAATTTTAAATGTTTAGACCAGAAATTGTCTGAGTAATTTGGTAGAGACCGCAGAGGTCAACTTTTTTAAAACTTTGACCCCTATTATGATCACTTAACATTTATTGTTTTGGTCTCAAATCAAGTTATTAAGTTAGATCCATGTTCAAGGAATCTATATCTAAAATTTCAAGTGTTTAGACCCAAAATTGTCGGAGGAGTTTCGTAGAGATCTCAAAGGTCAAATCGTTTAACTTTGACCCCTTAACAGCCAAATTTCTGGCCGAAATTTTCCAAATCTCAGTACCTTGTATATCAAATTTCGAGTCTGTAGACTGAAAATTGACAGAGTTATTGCGTAGGGAAATGTACACACACACACGCAGACACACACACAGACACACAGATACACAGACACGTTCATTTTTATAGATAGATAGATAGATAGATAGATAGATAGATCAAAGTTTATAAATGCCATAAATAATTCAAGACATACGAGATGATGTATCTAAACGAAGATTTTATTTAAACTTAATTCCAGGCATTTCCCTAATGAAATAAATTTTCTTGGTATAAAATATGTTTTCTTATATCAACAGGAAATCTATTAAACCAACCGAATGTTTTTTTATCATTGCATTTAATAACACGGATGTTCTCTTTTGCGCTAATTTTATGTGATAATTAACTTTATCACAAGTTAATTACATATCATATCTACATAATGTATGGGTGAGCAAAACGATACCGAACTGAAAAATTACCACACATGAAATCGTTTACTCCGTCAATCGTTGATTCCACTTCGTAAGATATTCACAGTAAGAACTCATCTTCTACCACAACAAAAATGACTTTCATTTTTCCTTCAATGCGATTAACGGCAGATTGAATTCCCACAAGCAAAACGTTTTTCCAAAAGATTTATATCTGCGCGATACGTTGTCGCTGGACTGCTCCCGTTCTGATTATAATTTGTTTATTCTTTAAATAAAATGCCAGGAAATACTTATCATACACTAATCTACCGTAAGTAATCAAACGTAGTTTATAGCATTTATCAATGTTAGTACCACCATAGTGTTCTTCATCTTTTGACTGGAATACATTCCCGTCTCATTAATTCCTACTCTCAATTGACTCGATCTTGATAACTAAGGCCCTGTCGGTGGGGTATTAGAATACGCCGACTGCTCCCCTGTAGAAGGTAAAAGTCCCTCAATAGGGGTCCTGGATATGACCTTAAACTATATCCAGTGGTGAGGCCCCAGCTTGTGGGCTTTGGGGAGTGTGGAGCCACCCTTTAATTGCCATTGCTCCCAGGTCCACTCTGACCCGGAGTGGTAGTACCTGTTAGGGTCCCAACTATGGGTTGAATAGAAACCGACGTGAAAACAACAAATATATTCTATCAAAAAAATCTTTCTTCAAAATCTTTGGATTCGGCATTAAATAACCCGAAAAGGGTTGATATGCCGTACAACAAAAACAACCAACCAACCAACTTGATAATTAATGGCCATGATGTAAGAAAATAATTTTTTCTCACACTAATTTAACGCGCATTGCAAATCCTCGTTAGATAAGATAAACATAAAAATATTACGTCTTGTGGTAACGTGTAAATGTTACGTGTTCGAACCTCACTTAGGGCAGAGGTATTTTTACTCTGGTTTTCAAATCCCCGGCTTACATGCACATGTTACACCAATGTGTCACGATAGACTACAAAGCAACTAAATGGCTATATTATATCAAAGGAACTTTGTGAGTTCCTTCTCTATTGGCTCCAAAACGGCTGAGCTGATTTGATAAAACTACACATGAAGGTACTTTATGTACCTGGCAGTGGTATTAGATAGGTTTTGTATCGGAACATCTGTAATAAGTATCGATAATCGATATAATTCGATGAAACAAAGAACAGACGATTTTGACCAAAGTTAACACCTTACAGAGCCTAACATCACAAGTGTATTTGAGAAGTTTTATTACCACACAAACCGAAAGGCCCAACATATCAAATCAACAGTAGCTTTTTTGATATGACAGGGGCGCGTTCGAAATGAATGTTTCTGTTTAGAGCCCAATTGCACCATGATACTTGACTTTTCCATTTTGAACTTCCATACAAGCCATTATATATATTAAAAATATAAAATCAACAGTAGGTTCTCTACAGTGCAATGTAAACTACAATGTATTGTGGACTAAGCCACTGTGGGGAGGCATGTGAAGATTTATCTCGGTGCACCGCGATGGGCTCCCAATTAAAGCGGGCAATCAATCGATTTTATTGAAAAATAACGATTTCACTGATTATATGACAAGAACAATATGGAAGTGTGAAACATTTATTGATCATCATTCGATCCTGGGCAACATCGTGTCTTCATGTTAGAATTAATATATTATGCTAATATAAATATATTATAATATATTAAAATAATATATCATTCATACACAGTAGTGTTTGAATGTATGGTTAAGTGGCAGTTTTAGTCATTTAGAACTGCTTTAAAGCTTCAGCGCTCACTAATTTTTCGACTAAATTTCAAACAATTATTACAGTTTATAGATCACCTTCTCAGCTATATTGTGAAAAAAAAATTCTATTTTCGTTCAGTAAAACAAAAATTATGATGAATTTAGTGGTGTTCAAAATCGTAAAAAAACATAAGGACGTGATCGACGTTTTTTATGACTGGTTTCCATAGCAACCACGTCGCTTCGGCGACTAGTGTTATTCACTGCTGTCACGAAACAGAAAAGTAACAAGTGAAACAGGCAGAATGAAAGAATTAAAGGGAGATAATTGGGGGATTTTATTGAACCTGACATTGTTATTACATATGTGTGTGCTATGTTTATGGGGACAAAAAATAAGACCGAAATTAAACAAAGGACAAGCGAATTTATTGGAAGCTTGGTAAAATCATGGATTACAATAGAAAAATACGAGCATGAAAAGTAATATGGTTAAGCTCAAACATGGAAAAGGAAAGGACTAGTTGTTAAAACTGGAAAAGAAAAGAACAAGATATTTTAATAAAAAAATATAATAAATTTATAACTTTAAATATCGCAGCATTAAGAATTTTTTAAATTCAATTTATGACATTATATAATCAATTCTTAATGCTACAATATTTCAAGTTACGAATTTATTATATTTTTTACTAGAATATCTTGTCCTTTTCTTTTCCCGTTTTAACAACTAGTCCTTTATTTTTCCATGTTTAAGCTTAAGCATATTACTTTTCATGCTCGCATTTTTCTATTGTAATATATTATACTTAATATAAAACATAATTTGTTGTAGAACATTTTTTCTGCAATGAATTGTTTGAATTTAATGCATTTTTAAATTATAATGGTTTATTCACCTGAACATGAAGTTTACAGAAAAATGTTTCGGTGGTTCTCAGCAGATTTCAGAAGAGAATTTATATTCCAAGATCAATAATAACTGATTCATTTAAAAAATAAATTATAAATAAAGTATAGAGAAATATATACTTTTCATATATATGTTTGATATTTTTTTCCAAATTGCCACTATTAATTAAGCTCAATATAAATGGAATTACCCTTTCAGAGTTGGGTCTCATAGAATATATATATATCTGAGTTAGGAGCTAGAACTGCCTACCTGTGGAACTCTGTTCTGCTGACTACTTTTCGGCTGACTACAACATGATAGCCTTCAAGTCCAATGTAAACAAATTCTTGTTAAGCACTCCCCTTAAATAATCACATTCCAAACAATTTACATTAATAACGATTACTTCACTACCACTTAAAATTCATTAATCCTTATCCCTGAGTGGCCTTGATACGTGGCGACTCTCTTGTAAAACAAACTAAAAAAAACGCTGGATAGTTTCGATCGTATATAATTTAAATTTAACACAGTACTTAATACGTTTATCAAAACTACATAGTTTATTAAAACTTAGTATAACTTTTCAATAAATAAGAGTAAAAATAAAGCGAGTGTGTAAAGAAAATGGAGATAGTTAACGTTATTATGTTACAACCCGTGACGTCATATAATTACTTGTTAATTAATTAACTTACTTAATTTATTTCCTTTTAATTTTATATATCCTGTTAATTACGATGGTTTACTCATTTCCCAGCTTCACATGGTTCGCATATCCGCATCTGAATTTTTTTCCCCCAATGGAAATGATACGGATAAGTTTCTCTAGTGAAAAATACTGTAGGTAAATGTTTTTCTTTTTCTTTTCTTTTTTTTTTTCAAACTGTTTCCATATGTCTTTCACCTGGAGGCTGCATTAATTCAATTAGCTTAAATCTAGAAGAGGGCGTCATTTCTAAACAAGGTGCTTGATGATGTCTTAAGGAAAGAGCTCGTCGTGGTTGCTTGTATTTTTAGAAGAGCATTTTTTTAAACCAAAGTTTTACGTTTATTTATTTTAACTTCATGTTGTAACCTTACAAGTCAACACATAAAGAACAAATTGAGTGGTATAATAAATAAAAATGTATTAGCAAAATTACGTTACAGAAGTACACGTCATTATTCTGAGGCTATAACTGTCACGAATCACTACCCGATAAAGTATTAGATATACTGTATATTTCGGCGTGTAAGGCGACCGTCAGATAAGATACAAAATTGGAGTAAATTTGAATAAATTTAACATATATCGGTTGTATAAGACGACTGCTAAATCACGAAACCGTGTTTGTTTAGCCTAGACTAGAGATTGCAACATCCGGTATTTTATGAAATATTGATGATTTCTTAACTTTAAGGGTCGTCTTATACGCTGAAATATACGGTAACTATATTTATACCTCTGTGAAAGTCCATTATTTCTAATATAGGTATACCAGGTTACCCCATAACACTCGCGTTGACCTAACGTTTTAGAACCTGTCAACCCTAGCAATCCTCGGTATTTCTTTTATATTTCTCCTCCTTTTTTTTATTTTTAATGTTTTTTCTCTAGTTCTTTCGTTTTATTTCTTATTCTCTTTTAAGGGTCTAAATTAGGCATTTTTGTATTAGTGCATACCAAATTCAGATCGGCAGTGTCTCTGTCATTTTGAGAAGGATTTGTTTGCTTTCAATCTGAGGCATAGTCTTGTGCAATTCTACGAGGTCAACCTTCCCAGGTTTTGCCTTCTCACCCTTTACTTTATTGCTAATCGCTTGAGATTCCGAAAAATACTGGCGGCATTATTTGCTTGGCAAAAGTGTTTTCCTCTAAAACGCCGGTTTCAAATTTCACTTTCTAACCTCGTGTCCCCTCTTCGTACCGTGGGAGGGGGGGATAAAAATGTTCTTTGTCTATTAGGCCCTGTCGGTTTTACGCCAATCTTTTAATATCTTTCCTTCTTTGCTTTGTCTTTCGGTCATTCCATCTTTTTTACACCATTTAACTTTTTTTTTACTTATCTAAGTCCGGATGCCCCTCGAGGATAAGGGTTATTGAGTGTAGAGTAGTCAATGGGATAATATAGTAGTAATCGTTAGAAGTTGAAATTTGGTAAATTGGATTACTTAAGGGAACGGTTCATCAAGAATTTGTTAAAATTGAACTTGAAGATAACCATATTGTAGTCAGCTGGAAAAAAGGAAAACGGAAGAGAGTTCCACAGGCGTACAGTTTTAAGACAGAAACTTTGTTCATGGAATCTGCGTTTAGGTTTAGGCACAGATAAAGAGTGGGGATAATTATTGATAGGGGTTTCAGCTAGACGAGTGTTTTTCGTGAAAGTTTTGCGAAGGGGGACCATAGATTGGAGCTCAGACGAGCACTTGTCATGAAAATAATGATAAAACAGAGACAAACACGCCACGTCTTTTCTGTGGGAATGAGGTTGCAGGGAAGAGAAAAGAGCATTCCCTACTAGGCTACGAAGTCTATTTTAAACTCTTGTCAAGGCAGAACAAGCTGCTTCTAGCTGCTCCTGCCCAGATGTGGAAACAGTACTCCATAGTTGGTCGTACTTGGCTTTTATATAGATAGAGAATTGCATCAGCGGGGAGATTTCTACTAGAATGGTAGAAGGATCCCACCATTTTTCCAGGAACCGTCTTCTGATCCTGCTCTCCAAAATTGCTACGATCTTCATCTTAAGCAAATACACTCCTTCTTCTCCAGGTTCCGTAGTTTTCGTTGTTTATTTTTTAGCTTCAACCGTTCTTCCCGCTCTGCAATTCTTTCATAATAGTAGTCGTTACAGGTCCACACTTGGAACTCAAACGTGGTATGCAGAATATGTTGCAAGGTCCAGAAAACAAGTGATAACTCGACTCATGTATTTCTGTCGGCACAACAGACATTTACTTTCACTTCTTTAAAGTGATCCCTGGTTTGCGCATACGTTCTTCTTTATATAATCTTTTTCCTTGCCGTGACGTCATCTTGCACGGTCATCTGCATACAGCTGCCATACTCGCGTCCGCGTTCTGTTACATTATCAGTCTTTAGTTTTTCAAGCTTGTCTTCTAGCCTCTGTCATTCGTCCACTACATATTTTAGTATCTACATTTCGTTCGCCGCGTCTTTTATACTGCTTTTACGTTTCGACCGTTCATTTTGTTCGGTTTAATTCATATTTTAAGATCTGTCATTTACTACTTTTTGTCTATCCCTTTTTAAGCTCTATATAAGCCATTATATTTCTTTCATGTCGTAGTTCAAATATTATATTTCAACCACCTCGTCATTCAACCACTAGATTACGTCCACCTTGTCGTTCAGCAACAACTTTTCGTCCACCTAGTAATTCACTACAACTGGTCTACCTAGTTGTTACAGTCAGTATAACTGGTCGCATCTTTTAGACTTTATTTTTTATCCATCCTTGTTTCTCTATATATTTTCTATTTTGTCTTTCCCATCTTACAAGTCACCCCTCTCTCTTTTCAGTGTTCAGTCCGTACCTCCCGTCCTTTTCGTACATTTCATACGCCTTGCCTTTCCTTTCAACTCATACTTTTTGACTGTATTGCCTTTCAGTTTGTAACTTTTGTCACTTTGTCTTTCAGCCTCGACTTCCTCAACTTTCATTGTCCTCATTCGATCAGCATCACCGTTCAGCCACTACCTTAATTCTTTCGATTATTTCAGCCTCTATCTTTCACCCACATCATATTTTAGGCTGTATCGTTAGTCCCGCTCATCTTTCAAGGTCTACATTTTAATTGCTCATCTTTTCAACAATTACCTTTCCTCTAATTCATTGCGTCTCTACTGTTCGTCCGCGTCGTTGTTCCCCTCATCGTTCAATCCTTACCTCCGTTCACTCAGTCGTTCAGCCACTACTTTAAGGCTTACATTGCTGTTAAATGACGTTCACTCGTTTATCTCGTTGTTAAGTGACTCGTTTCCGTCTGTTTTCAGCCACTAACTCCCTTGTTCATAGCTACTAAGACCTGTCTTATCTGTCACTCAGCCGTTACCTAAAGTCCTTCAATCACAACCTCTCGTTTACCTCGTGGTTCAGACACTACGCGCCGCTTACCTAGTAATAGGCTCTACGTTTCTTCCACCTCATCTTTTAGTGCGTACCTCCTGTCCATCTCGTTTTTCAGCCATTACCTTTTGTCCGCTGCATCGGTCACCCGTTAACTTTCACCAACCCCGTCCTTCAGCCACTATCTACCGTCTACCAAATCATTAAGACACTACATCCTATCAACCTAGTATTTCAGCCAATATATCCAGTCCAATTAGTCGTTCAGCCACTACCTTTTATCCACCTAATCTTTTAGGCAAAACATTTTGTCTACCTGGTCTTTCAATCTTTATCGTTTGCCCGTCTCGTCTTTCAGCAATTACATTCCACCCACCTTGGCATTCAGCCAGACCTTTTATCTGCCTCATCTTTCAACCTCTACCGCTCTTCCACATATAACATACAATCCTTGTTGTTCAGAATTTCGATCTTTCGTGCGCTTTTAAGACGTAAATCTTAGAACAGATAAATCGATAGTTAAGCTTAGTTAAATAGATTTTCAGTTAAAATAATCATCTTTTCTTTCTTCATAAATGTGTGAATCTCATTTGCTAGAAAATCATTTTGACAGCAGCGCTCGGAAAAATAGGGGCTGCCAAGTTACGCACCGCTTATCAGTTGCAAATAGAAATACAAACTGGGTAAAATATTCTGTGATGAAAGGTAATTAGCAAAAGATATTCAACCGAACATCGCAATTAAACTGATTAATGTACAATTAAAATCCTATATATATGATACATCAATTTCATGTCTGTTTATTTGTTGGATATTTCTTAAACGTTTCACGGTTTTATATTGATTCAAATTCGATTGCACAGAAAATTCTGGAATTCGTCACCCGTCGCCAAACAGATGACGAGATCAATAAAAACACATGGCGAGTTTGAATATTCAAAATATCAGCGTTTTTCAATTCGACAAAATTTCCCAGTCGGATTATAAGTAATAACGGCTAAATTATTAGGTACCTCATCTAAAATATATTAAGTTTTATTTTCACAACGTTTCGGTCGATGTAACCTCCGACCTTCTTCGGTTGTATCATGTCAAACTCGGGAATTTTTTTCTGACGAACTCGGAAATCTTTCTATCAAATAGAATTTCGAATAGAACCACTTATTTAATCTACGAGGGTAGTATGTTCTCGTTACGTCAGCCATAATTTTCTTAAGCAATTTGCAATTATATTTTCGCACTGATTATTTAACTTTCAAACTCCAGAAGAGTGTAATTTTACCACTCAATTTTACCAAATACTCTATCCACTGCACCATGGGTCCTTCTGAAAGTTGAAGGTTCAATCCTCAGTGCGGGTGATGCTAAGAATACAACAGCGAAATGTTAAGGCTTCTACCTGATCATGGCTAACAAATAAGAATATGCTGTCCCCGTAGTTCGGAAGTCCGTGCACATTCCCGACTTCGACTGAAAATTTCTCAAGTTCGCCAGAAAGATTTCTGAGTTCGACAAGATTTATCTGAAAGATAACGATGGTTACACCGTCTAAAAGGTTGTGAAAATAATACTCAAGATGAGAACAGTAATAAAAAAAACATACGAATAATCAACACTGATCTAAAGAAAATCAGAAACGTAATTAAAAGAATTTAGTTTGAAAAGAAATCTGAAATTAAACTTAGTTGCTCGAGGTTTTATCAGTTTAGTTAAATGAATGTCGAATGGCAATTAAACTTTGTTTGCTTACGATAAGCGACCACACGTTTCTAAGCTATTTCGGTAGAAGCGTATCGAGACGAATGATTACACTTAATTTTGCTTATCTCGAAGAGAGGCACGGAAAGAGATAAAACGATCACAGATGAACGGAAGTTATCATTAATGTCGAGCCCATACAAGACGCATACCACTTTTTCACTCTTTTTCACCCAAAACAAGGCATGTTGTCACTTGGAACTTAAGGGGCTACTATTAAGGATTTGGTCTAACAGGTTAACCTGGGGGTGTTGAGCAACGAGATATTTGCTTACATTACATTTAATCTTCTGCGTGTTAGTACAGTCATAAAAGTAAGAAATAAAGAGGAGGTTTCCAAGTCTAACAGTTCGAGGGAAGAAACCATCGGTGTGAACAACAACTTCCGTCATCAAGGAACATCAATAATGAAGACGTAGAACTTTGCTGTTTGTCAAGTAAGTCGGTGCATTTACGTCGAAGAGGCACAAGTGATATGGGTTTATCAGAGCACATTCTATTAAAGTACTTGTCAAACAGTCAAAGATGCGACATTGAAGCGATGGGACAAATGTTGGAGCTTGATTGACAGTGCTGGACCTATTGGACGTTATATATATATATATATATATATATATATATATATATATATATTTAGTAATGTGATTGATAATTTTATATATATATATATATATATATATATATATATATATATATATATATATATATATATATAATAAAAGCAGAGGTGTAAAGTAGAAATTTACAAATGCTTTTTATTATTCGGCAGAATACTCCAAAGCTGGTAGCTAGATGTTCCTTAATCCGCGGAGTTTCAAAGAATGTTAATTATTCTCATCAGAGGAAAAACAAAATAGTCCAGTAGTCACGCTAAAAACTTTTTAAACATTTCTATGTATTTGCTGGTTGCTGCATAGGATGATTTATTTGATTTTGGAATTTGCTTTTTCCGTTATTAGTAAATTCACCCTCAAAGCTTTTCTGTATATATATATATATATATATATATATATATATATATATATATATATATATATATATATATATATATATATATATACAAATTTACATGGGTGCGACACTGAAAATGCTAATATTTTGGACAAATGGCCAGTTAAACCCAGAAGTTCTCGTCAGGTAACTTAATAAATAGTCGCATGTCCAGTGTTGCGAGCATGTACATTTGTTTATATATCTATATCTATATATCTACAGCTATATATCTATATATCTATCTATATATATTTATATATATTTATATATATTATATATATACATATATATATACATATATATACACACATATATATATATATATATATATATATATATATATATATATATATATATATATATATATTGGTGCACGTCACCAATTGAAAACGAATAAAGAAAAGTTATAAGCTTTTACACTTTTCGTATTCGTTTTTATACATTTCCATTCATATATATATATATATATATATATATATATATATATATATATATATATATATATATATATACAATAATATACAATAACTTACTAGCTATCTCTACCTATTGTGCATTATTGAAGTAAATACTGAAAATTTACGCATAAAATTACATCTTCGTATATTAATTTATGTGATTAAATGAAGTAGTCATATATATATATATATATATATATATATATATATATATATATATATCTTTATTCAATTGGCAAAATTTTAGAATAATTATAATTGGTTCACTTCTTTATAATATATATATATATATATATATATATATATATATATATATATATATATATATATATATATATATATATATATATATTCTCCTTTGAGTATGCCATGGATGCTATCCTTGGATATTTATTATTCTTGATATTCATCAATGATTTCCCTAATAACATTGTCTCCGAGATATGCATATTTGCTGATGGCACCATGCTTTATGGTACATACGAGGGGAAAACAAATGAACAAAGCCAACGGCTGAAATCTTAAAAGCAGACTAACAGTCTAAAGTGGGATAGGGAAGTAAGTAGACGGTAATATTAAATTCTGTCAAAACTAAGCTTCTTTCCTTTCACAACTACAAGACATCTTCTCACCCATTGATTATCATGACATAATAAGCTACCTTAAATATCTTCGTACAAACTACTCAGCTTAACAATCACAAACAACATGACTAGGAACAAATGTATTGAGGATATCGCCACGGTTTCTGTGAAGAAAGGTTCTCTCTAAATATTACTCACACTTGTGAGCATCCTATCTCTCTACAAAGCTTCATTCAATCATGTATGGAGTGTTGTTGCCACATCTAGACTGATGCATCTGCGACTAATCCCTCGCTTTTAGTCCAAAAAAGAGAGTTTCTAACGTAATAGGTCCCGCACTATTAAGCAAACTCTAACTCCTGTCTAATCACCGAAATATTGTATCCTTGTGCCTGTTTTATAAGCATTTTAATGGAATGTGTTATGATGAATCTGTGGCCCATATGCTCCCTCAAAGTTAATACCCTCGATTAACCCGAAAAACAGCAAAATCTCGCTCCTTCACTGCAGAGATCCATAAATACCGGGAAGACTTCTACTTTAATAGCTTCTTCCTTCGAACTATTAGACTTTGGAATTCTCTCTCGGTGTCTTGCTTTCCTGACTGTACTTGCACACAGATATTTAAGTGCAATATGAACAGACATCTTGCTACTCAACTCTCTACATAATGCTTCTGTATATTTGATCTCACATGGTTCAAGTGGCATTATGCTTTGTTTGGTGTGAA
>NC_136519.1:1472688-1530188 GCF_053919585.1 Euprymna scolopes
TAGCAAACCAATCCCAAACAGTTCTTTCAGCTATAGCGTTTTCCCCATATACGGCACAAATATCCCCTTGATCACTTAACTCGCTTTTGGACCTCGATTAAAGGCGAAAAGAAAGTGTCGATAATGTGATTTTTTATCTACTGGACAATTCATTTGACGGTTCTGAAAAACAAGAAAAATTATATGAGCAAAAAACGATGGCCATTTTCTTGTAGAACAGAATACGTGCTTTCTAATGATAACACTTTCCAAATATCAAAACTTGTTTTAGAACAAAATTTTTTTTTTAACGGCGGGAACTACTGCAACAACCTGATATATGGACGTCATTACATCAGTTTGAAGGAGAAAGAGGTAAATTAATTAATTCAACCCTGAACAAAGATTAATAGATTCGTGTGTGTGTGTGTGTGTGTGTGAGAGAGAGAGAGAGAGAGAGAGAGAGAGAGAGAGGGTAGCATTAGTTTCAGAATAAATAACTGTATCGGTCTATAATGCAAATTTTATCGTAGATGTTAACCACTATAATTTACATAACTACATAATGTAGTAAAGACTACCTCGTGTAAATGAACATTGCAATAAAAATCGGTATGCAACTCCAAACCTCTTTCGACTTTTACACTTTTGTTACCTAACAAGACCCAAAGGCAACTCGAGGATAAGGCATAATAAATGTAAGGTAGTAGTGCAGTAATCACTAATGTTGTAAATTGGGTAAAATTTGATTTTTTATGTAGATGGCTCATCAAGAACTTGTTTACATTAGATTTGAAGGTTACCATGTTGTATTCAACCGAGAAGCAGGTTGTTGCGTTGTGGGGGTCCATATAGATCTAACGAGTGTATATAAGTTTGTATATACGTGTCACAGTCATCTATATGACGTGTATATATACTTGTGTTCGTCTATGACCGTCTAGCGTTGTGATTTTCTAATTTAAAGTTCTTTTGTGTGTGTGTGTGTACATTTAATTACAGTTTTTACGGAACAAGAAAATACATAAATACTTTTACAACAAAAGCGACGAATAACACTTATATGGGGTTGCGACATCGAACCAAATCGGGAAGATATCTGGTCCATCGTTGATCTCATTTGACAGAAAGCTGCAATGAAAACTCTTCCCAAAAACATGACAGACCTCGGGTTTTATTTTTGGCAACTTTTATTTCCAATGTTCCTTAATTGGAAAGCTGCCGCTGGTCCTAAACCAACGCATTCTGATCCCCTCTACGGGGAGCCATTACTGTGCTACTCGAGTCGCTCTCTCTCTCTCTCTCTCTCCAAATCTTTAACTGCGTATGCTCCTCTCGATTCCGATCTCTCTCCCAAATCTTTTCACAAAACTCTAACTAAAGTCCACGTCACTTTGCAATGACTTCTGTAATCGACCTCTAGAGTCAACAGATGGTAGAGATCAATTTATTTTAATGTTTATATTCTACATTCTTTAAATTATAACATAAATAATTTTCTCTGGAAATATTCATTTTGCTATGATAACATACTATTTTCACTAATATTACAACAATCATAATAATCGACGATTATAATTTGTTTTCGGTGTTTTCCGGTAGACTAACAATGCAAGGCCAGTGGAACAGTGTTCCAACGACGGGCAGTCTGGTAAAGAAACTTTGTTCATGGAATCTGCGTTTAAGCGTAAAACAAAAAGAACGTAATTTTGCGACAATGTTCGGTAGATTTCGAAAGATAATTTTGTAAAAAAAAAACAAAAAAAAAAAAAACTAGGTCATAAAAAATAGGTAGATGTCACAATGTCCACCAGTATTTAATGTCTCGAGTTGTTTTTGCACTCTTTTGTAAAAGTGTAATGATATGTAGAAGCATGAATTTTATACACGGCAAACACCGCCACCACCACCATCGCCACCACCGCCACCGCCATCATGAGTTGTTGAGTTTGGGTGGTCGACGCCTAATCTATTGTGGTCACCACTAATAGCCTCCGCATTGGATCACACGAAATCGTAAGGGTGTCATTAGTCTACTGATATTTAAATAACGGAATGAAATGGTGTCAATGCCTGACTGTAATTTTGACACGGAAGAGGGTTGGGTTTTGCTACCCCCCCCCAACCATCTGGTAAAGTCTCAAAGCGACGTGGGAAGGGGGTTTCTTTGATGTAATTTTACTTCAAATTATTCTTATGTGGAATATATTTACGTTTGTATACATGCTTTTGATATATATATATATATATATATATATATATATATATATATATATATATATATATATATATATATATATATATATATGGATTTATATGTATATATATGGATTTATTCATTTATTCAATAAGGATATACATCTGTAATTGGTGTAAAGTAAATACGGACTTCTTCCATTCATTATATTCTCATCCCAGCTTTGATATCCTAATTAATTTGCCAAATTTCCCACCACCAATAGCAACACGTTTCCTTGAATCACCACTTAAACAGAGTAGAGACTGTATTTCTCACAGAGGATTTTGTATTTACTTGTTTTGTTTTTTGTTTTTAATATTGCGATACTGCTTTGCACTAAATAAGGACCTACAAAACTTTGCAAAAAATCTCCACTCCTCGGATTTCAAAGAACTTTCTCCTACATTTTCTCTGTTGTCGTATTTTCATTTATTTCTTTTCTTTTTTTTTTCTTTTTTCACTTGGCTATTTTATATTTTTATATTTGTGAACTTATGTTTATATCAATTTTATTCCCCTATTTTTATTCGCCTATATTTAATAACTTTGTATTTTTTATACCTTTATAATTTATTATATTTATTATCTATTATGACTCTATAATTTTTATCTTTTTATATCCATTTATCCCATATTCTTTTATAAAATGTATTATTACGTTATGATATTATTATATCTATTTATCCCATATTCTTTTATATTATGTATTATTACTTTACATAATATTTTATCTATTTATCCCATATTTTTATATTATGTATTATTGCTTTATAATATTATTATATCTATTTATCCCATATTTTTATATTATGTATTATTGCTTTATAATATTATTATATCTATTTATCCCATATTTTTATATTATGTATTATTACTTTATAATATTATTATATCTATTTATCCCATATTCTTTTGTATTTTTATGCCTTATTCTACCATCTCTTTATCCCCCATCTTATTTGCTTAAAAACCTTTTTCTTATTTATCCCTTATAATTTATCCCTTATAATTTATCCCTTATAATTTATCCCTTATAATTTATCCCCTCACATTTATTATCTCACTATTAGTCCTAATAATAATTTTTAACTGTTTTAATTTCAGATACCCGTTTTAAAATACAACGGTATAACATAAGCCCCCTATTACAAGTAAATCTCTTCTGTACCTATAATCCATTAATACATATGATTAAATAATCTCAATTAACTTATCCTCGATTCTCCCCGAGAGTTTAATCACCCATATTGTCAATATGTATTAAATTCACCATGACAGATATGATAAACTCCTACCTGCATTATTTAATAAAAGCTATATTCCTCCTATATCACGGCGATCAATTTGGTTCCTCCAAACAGCATCCATATTTTGTTTCGCTCCTTATGTAGCTATTGCTAGACGTCGCATCCCTATTATGTTACTTAGCATATTCTTTCCTCTTCTGATGAGAAACATTAGGCTTCGAAATACCATGGTATAAAAAGTCTACACTTACCCTATACCTCTAATTGATGTTTACCTTTATTGAATAAATGAATAAATCTATATATATATATATATATATATATATATATATATATTACTATGTAGTTTTATACCTTCATTTTCTTGCTTTATTTCTCTCTCTCTCTCTCTCTCTCTCTCTCTCTCTCTCTTTATATATATATATATAATTATTTTTTACTATAATAATTAATTAAATACCTACATTATATATATATATATATATAAGATAACCCAGATATAAGAGACCCGAATAAAAAAAACGGGTATAAAAGAGGTTTTATCTGGTCCCAAATGAGAGCCTGTGTTAATGTACAGTGTAACCCGGTTATAAGAACCCCAGATATAAGTGTAACCCGGATATAAGAGAGCTGTATGGACCGGCGATTAAGTCGCCTATATCCGGGTTACACTATATATATATATATATATATATATATATATATATATATATATATATATATTAATAGGGTGCGCTGCGTTGTCCGGCGATGCCCGGTCGTAAAATATGTTTAAGTATATTTTTTACTTAAAGCAGGTTTCATAGTTATCATTAAAAAGCCAATTCTCTATTGTTTATTATGTTGTACCGACTATTTTTTTAATTATTTTTTATTGATGAATTCGTAATCTTGTCTGTTTATTTGTTTGTTTCGTTGATCAAGATTTGATTAACATATACAAAAGGTAGACTGTTTCAAAAATTAATTTCGATCCTGAAAACAGATTCGATTCACAGCTGTTCACAGAGAGGCACATTTAAATAACACAGAAACCTCTCTTTATCTTTTTTCATTCTTTCTCTTTCTCTCTCTCTCTCTCTCTCTCTCTCTCTCTCTCTCTCTCTTTCTGATATATATGTGTGTGTGTGTGTGTGTGTACTTGTGTGTTATAATTGAAAAAACGATGCGGCCTATATTCCGAAATTCTGCCGGTTAACATACCAAGGTCAATCACTTTAATTAAAGTCATCACCATCATAGCCTTTCACTCCATCCATCTCGACGTCCATCGTCAGCAGTTTCCGTGACATCCACATCGGAGCATACCTTGCTTAGGTGACAGTCTGTGCGTATGCGTGCGATAGTCTACACGTCGGCTCCAAAGGGACACTAGGCCCGATTAAGTGTTACCCACTTTTTCCCAGGAGTTCAGTCCGCTAGGATGTCTTCTTTCGGTGCCGGAAAGACCTCGTTGTTGTTGTCTTTGGCTGACTCATTTCACCAACGCAGACGGAAAGACGCTGGTGTTGTTTGTCCGAGGCCTGTGGCAGTGGCAAAGCTCATACGGGATGGTAATCGCTGCGCTACCTCTTGATGTATAAAACGTGGGTGACGATTATCGTCGCTCTATCGCTATTGCTTCTCGAAGAATCTGCAGCGGAGTGGTTCTGGATATCCTATAGACAGATGGCAAGTTATGCGATTTCAGGTTGCTGGTAATTATTAATAATTGGTGAGTTCGACGTTGGTTGATCTTTGTGGTATGAGTGGATCGAACCCATGTCGCTGCGCAGTATTCTGGGGTCGAGTAGCCAAAGCTGACAGGCATAGCATCTGTGCCTCGGCTCTCTAAGATGGTATATCCAGAGTCGTGAGCAGGCTGTTGCACGACAATAGATTCTTTTATCAGAGTAAATACAGTTTTAGATAAAAATTGATCCCATTATCATTTTCAACTAAATTATTTTACTTGAAAAAAAAAATAATATTAATGCATTAAGTTATAGAAAGATTCATCACAAATATTTCATAATTAATGAATTTGCTTTAAAAATCAAATTCTGTACAAAAAGATATTCGTTATTTGAGAGGTACGTATTTTATCTACTTTGAATTAAAAACAAAAACTGCGCCAGTATCAAAATGTAAGCTTTAATAGATTTTCACATTTTAGAATAACATATCGAAAGTTTAAAGTGTAATGATGTTTCTGAAGTTTGGAGATGAGGATTAGTTATTCGTATTATTTGGATTCTTTGGACATATTGAGTGTCATTTCGCAATGTTTGGAAATTCCGTCCAAATTCCCGAGTTCGACAGAAACATACTCGAGTGCGACAAGATACACCGGAAGAAGATCGGAGGTAACATAGACCAAACATTGTGAAAATCTCACTCAAGGTGAAAACAGTAGTCCAATGAATCTAAATAAGATAAATAAAAAAAATGTAATGTTTTAAATTTATATTTTTACGTGTTTTAAATAACTAAAAGTGTTAAAAACCAACTTTTTGTTTCGTTTAAAACTCAACTCCTTTCGAGTTTTTACGCTGACCTAATATTACATTCAAGGGCACATAGTCTTAAAGTTTACCAATTAAACTTTCAAAATTATATTAACCCCATTCTCAAAAAAAAAAAAAAAAAAAAAAAAAAACGTTGCGTAGAAATTTTAAAAATGAGGGATGGGGTAAAAATGAAAGCGATGGTTCTCAGGCAACTTCGTCTAAATATCCTAAGTATATCAGGTATGTCTAAACACAGCCCGCAAAACACGTGGTATCCCCGCTAGTATAGGTAAAAAATATGCCTTGGGTGCCATCACCTAGAATTAAAAAAAACATTTAGTACTCCAGGTTTTGTTGACATATTTTCAGCTATCGACGGACGGATAGGAAAGATTAAAAATGAAGCGCTTTAAACTATGAATGTATATTTACGCAGAACTAACAGGTTTTATCGACTTACTCTTGCCAAGGTCGAGTTCAGCATGAAGCACCTGATGGATTTCGAAAGATACATCGGAGGACACGCTGTGAGAATAAAATCCAAGATGAGAACAATAATAGTACGAATAATCCAAACAAAAAAATAACTTAAACAAAAATATTAAATTAAACTTATTTATATAAAATAAAGCTGTAGTGTTTTTTTGTGTGTTTTTCTCATGGAGTTCACCACTTATCAAGGCCCAAGGGCCACTCGGGGATTGTGTTATTGTGTGTACAGTAATCAATGGGATAGTGTAGTAATAGTATTAGAGAATTGATAAAGTTTCATTATTAAGGGGGGTGGTTCATCAGAAATTTGTTTGTGTTGGACTTGAAGACATCCAGGTTGAAGTCGGGAGGGAAACAGACAAGCAGAACAGAGTTCCACAGGCGTGCAGTTCTAAGAAAGAAGCTTTGTCCATGGAATCTACGTTTTGATTTAGGCACAGATAAGGAGTGGGTAAAATTATTGACGGTTGTTTCAGTGTTGTTTTCTTTTAAGGCGGCACTTTTATCGTTTCATTCTGTTGTGTTTAGCAATAAGCATTGGATACTCCATTAATAGATGAGATTTTACTGGCAGTTTACAGACGCATTTACAGCAATTATTTATAAGGCAAAGAATGCTGACTATGAAAACAAAACACGTTGGAAAGATAAACAACTTCCGACAAGAACCATTTTTAATTAGTAGATTGTTTGCATTAAGTTTCCAACGAATCTTGTCTTTTAAACAAACTATCAAATAATTCTCTTTTTTTTTCATATTTATTCAGTCTGTTAATTAGAATGTTAATTAGAATGTTAATTAGAATGTTAATTAGAATTTAATTAGAATGTTAATTAGAATGTTAATTAGAATGTTAATTAGAATTTAATTAGAATGTTAATTAGAATGTTAATTAGAATGTTAATTAGAATGTTAATTAGAATGTTAATTAGAATTTAATTAGAATGTTAATTAGAATGTTAATTAGAATGTTAATTAGAATGTTAATTAGAATTTAATTAGAATGTTAATTAGAATGTTAATTAGAATGTTAATTAGAATTTAATTAGAATGTTAATTAGAATGTTAATTAGAATGTTAATTAGAATTTAATTAGAATTTAATTAGAATGTTAATTAGAATGTTAATTAGAATTTAATTAGAATGTTAATTAGAATGTTAATTAGAATGTTAATTAGAATTTAATTAGAATGTTAATTAGAATGTTAATTAGAATTTAATTAGAATGTTAATTAGAATGTTAATTAGAATGTTAATTAGAATGTTAATTAGAATTTAATTAGAATGTTAATTAGAATGTTAATTAGAATGTTAATTAGAATGTTAATTAGAATTTAATTAGAATGTTAATTAGAATGTTAATTAGAATGTTAATTAGAATGTTAATTAGAATTTAATTAGAATGTTAATTAGAATTTAATTAGAATGTTAATTAGAATGCCAAATACGGACTATGGTAAGATATGAACCTCTATATCCTGCCGGCTAGGAAAAGAAACAAGTTATTGTCAAGCAATCGTTTATAATTAAATATCTGAAATACGTATTCCGTTTCAATATTTACACGATCAACTACATTCCTACCGAAGATTTGGAGGACTGAATCGTAGATTATTTTTTCAGTCAGGAGTAGGGATTTTTTTTTTTTTTTCGGAGTCGACTCCTACTTCACGATTCCTGGAAGAAAATGTCGATTGTCGACTACTTTCCAAAATCGACAATCGACAATATTTGTAGGACTCGTAAAGTAGGGACCAACTTCGGATTAGAAAAAGTAAATAATTCGGAATCGGGCTAGGAACAAAGTGAACTGTCACTACACCTTCATGATTATTATATTCTAAGGTGATTTTTCTATTTTTCCGAGTCTAGAGTTCACCTTTTGTGATGTTTGCGTGTAATTTTTAACGCAATAAAAACCGACATTTTGTCCAATTTTACCCTTGTGGAAAGGTAAGTAAATGGAACGAATAGTAGGTTTTATTCAGTCAATAAGACTTGGCGGATTGTGATAGATGGGTTGATCGTCTATTTTTGCAGGATTCGATATTGGGGGTCGAGGTCGGGCTTTTTACGCCTCCTCACACTTTTGGTTCGATAGAATGATATTTTTTATTGAGATCTGATATCTCCACTCAACTCAATACGGCAAAATCCTAACGAACTGCAAGCACTTGTGCCTCCACGACGTAAACACCCTCGACAAACCCGACACGCAGCTAAATCCCACCCCCACACAGTAGAGATCCCTAGATGCAAATGATCTTTCTACTCCAGTAGTTTCTTCCCCAGAACCGCTAGACTCTGGAATTTCATTCCAGGTCCCTGCTTCCCCAACTGTACTGACGTGCAGAAGTTCAATTGTAACGTGAACCGACATCTTGCAGCCCAAATCCCTACATAGTACCTAGTAGTTGTTGCCCCTGATAGTAGCTCCCTACACCAAAGTGGCAGTGTGCCTTGTTTGGGGTAAAAATGTAATAAAAAAAATAAATGAATAAATAATCATGCTGACACGCCGCTTCACGTTAGATCACCGGTTAAGCATCGTTGAGCCTGGTCAGAACTAAAGTGGGAGGCTATTTGGGAATACCAGGTGCTGTATGTGTTTTCCGCTTATTCAGTCATTGTTTACACTCGTCCTTTTCACTGGAGTCAGGCAGTGCCTACTTAGGAAAAAATACCAGGTGCTGTATGTGTTTTCCGCTTATTCAGTCATTGTTTACAGTCGTCCTTTTCACTGGAATCAGGCAGTGCCTACTTAGGAAAGGTATGGTTTACGCATATCTTACATCACATTTACATGCGCAGGTAGCCTTACATAAGGTACCTATAGTCACTTGAGACAGTTAAGAACTGAGGCTACATGTTTTCTATCAGACAAACAAGTATTAACAAAATATCGCAAATTTCTAGGAAAATATGTATAACTGGTTTTACCTACGCGGCATCGTCTGGTATTGTTTTTGCTTGCAATTTGCTTGTTTTTTTTAACTATCCTGCTTTTGATTTTTTTTTTCAAAGTATACTTCAAAGAGAAATAGCTCTGTATTGACGAATGCAGAGCGATGTCTCTTTTTTTAAATATGGCTTCCGTATAGAAATAAATCTGAACCGATCCAAGAATTTTTCTCGGATGAATTAATTAAATATCATTGTTTTGTACAACAAATTTTCCTCGTTAAAACTAACGAACCAAAATCCAATATTGATTTTGTTCGAAAAAGAAAATCTTAATGAAAAAAATCTAGAAAAGAGACTGGCTTGACTTTATATATTACATTTCAGCAAATTTCCTACCCAACCGAATCAATTCAATTTGACCACATTGTAATGTTATTGGCAGTTGTGTTAATACATACCTCCAGCTGTGGATGAAATAGCAATTTGTGTTTAACGACTAATGAATAGTTTCAAATGGTTATTTCAATTCAGCAAATCAAATAGCGCCAAAATGTTTAATAGACTATAAAACAAGAATGCCAAAAAGTATTAACAGTAGTAGCAGACCTAACCAACTTTTATGACGCATTCAGCGCCAAAATGCTTATATTTCTTTTATTATTATTATTATTATTATTATTATTATTATTATTATTATTAGTAGTAGTAGTAGTAGTAGTAGTAGTAGTAGTAGTAGTAGTAGAAGTAGAACTTGGTACTTATGCAGAATATGACCCGAGCTATTTTCAGATGGGATTTTCGATTTAAATTCAGTTTTTACAGTATACTTTGTTTATTAACTTGTCAAGTGAAAGTATAGAATAGTTTTCAAAATTCTTTTTCCTCATGTTGAAAACGGATTTCTAACAAAGACCGTTATCATTTCTGCATAAGTACCGAATTTCTTTATTAGTAACTTGAACTTTACTCCTCCGTGATATAAACGATGTTCCAAGGGTTCTTCACGCAAAATTTGGTGCAGATTTTGGTAATATCTTTGGAACATATAACTGTTTCTAAGACAACAGTAGTTAGGCATGATATCAAAGAAATAAAGTAAAGACAATATCTTTATCTTGTCTTTGTCATCAATAGTTTCATTGCTACAAAATCAATATTACATGATTCGAGTTCATTAGTTTGTGGATTTTTCCAGGAAAGAGATGCCATTCGATTTAATTCCCTCCGAAAAATACTTTGTCCTGACCAGAATAATTTTCGAACGACCGCAAAATAAGCGTAATTCTGCATTCGTTCAGTTTGATTGAAACAATATAAATCACACCAAAAGGGTATGGTTTAAAAAAAAAAGGATAGTAAAACAAATATTAAATAAATATAATAAAGGACTGTGATGGCTCGGAACAGCTAGTAGATCATACGTTCTTGGCAATGAACTCTTCAAATTTTACTTCCTCTGCCAATTTTTACTCATCACGTATAGTTATTTCAGCTAACACAGTTATTTTCAACCAAAGTATTAGGATTAATACAGAAAATAATAAGGAAATCCTCAACAAGTATTAAGTAATAATATAAACAGGGTAATTAAGCAATCGCTAGATTTAGTTAGAAAGTCCGTGGGATCTCGTTACTTATTGTTCTTTTCATAAGATAACGGTCGATTTCGATATTTAGATACTATAAAATTATAAATGATAAATAAACTAACATTTACGGTACTGTCATGGTTTCACCCTGTGACACACCATAATGCAGCGAATAATTCATATTAAATTTTGTGCAATTCTAATCAGTAATTTTGGAGACTATGTGTTTCTTGTATTATTAGTATTATTAGCACTTGGAGTAATAACATATGTACGAACTCGGAATATATCTCAAAGATAGATATCTCATAGATAGAATAGATACCTTAAAGATTCTTCATGCGAAATTTTATGCAATTCTGCTGCGTATTTGTTATAATTGATATGCCATAAAACATCCAAACATTACAATTGAAGCTTTGGTAACTGAAGGCGAAATAATATTCATTCTATTAATGTGTGATTATTATATTTTTAATGCTCCATCCAATTTACATTTTTTAAAACTAATGTACCGTCTCTCAACACACACACACAAACCACACATACGTACCACACATACACACACACACACACACACAGACATATATATATATATATATATATATATATATATATATATATATATATATATATATATATATATATATATATATATATAAGAAATTACTCGGTCAATTTTTGGTCTACAGATGTAAAACATGATGACTTTTTGCCTGTTTCTAACGGGCTTAAATGCCTAGTTGTTCCATATTTCTTTATGCTTTTTTTACATGGTAGTCACCGCTTATCAAGGCCCGGAAGCCACTCGGGGATAAGGGTTATTACGTATACAGTAATCAATGGGATAATATCGTAGTAATCGTTAGTATTGGAGATTTAATAAAGTGTCTTACTTAAGGGGCGATTCATCAGAAATTTGTTTATTTTGGACTTGAAGACATTAAAGTTGTAGTCAGGTGGGAAACAGGCAAACAGAAGAGAGTTCCACATGCGTGCACTTCTAAGAAAGATGTTTTGTTCATGGGATCTACGTTTTGATTTATGCGCACAGATAAAGAGTGGGGAAAATTATTGACAGTGGTTTTAGCTAGACGGGTGTTTTTCGTGAAAGATTGGCGAGGGGGACCAGAGATTGGAGCTTAGACGCGCACTTACCATGGAAATAACGATAAAACGAAGACAGGCTCGCAACGTCTCTTCTGTGCTGTAGACGAACTTTGTTGCAAGGTTGTTATCAGCAGTGTATGTCCGCAATTTTCTGCATCTGCAATCTCACATCTGATGTTTCCCTTACATCTCCCTACTTTTTTAAAACAATCATCCGCAACTTTACATTTGGACTTTCCCTCTATCACTCTTATAACAAAAACCTATCAGTACTTATATTTTTACGATATTTCCAGCCAAATGATGATTCCTGTTATTACAAGATATCCAGCTACGGAATAGATGGAGATGTCCTCTCAATTATCAAATGCTTTCTCTCTAATAGGTTTATAAAAGTAGTCATCGATAAGCAGAAATCAGAAGCCCATAGTATCAACACTGGTGTCCCTCAGAGTTCCATCCTGGGCCCAACTCTCTTTTTTAGTTTCATCAATGATCTCTAAAATTATATTCTTAGATCATTCGTGTATATTTATGCAGACTACACTATCATCTATGGCAATTACATATAGCTCTCTGATTCTCTCTCTACTGATATCGATCATGTAGTGCAATGAAGAAAACTGTGGCTGGTAATTTGAATGAATCTAAAATCAAGTTTTTCCCTTTCGCTCATAAACTCTCTGGCGCCCATCTAGCTCCAACTGAAATGAACGACATTGGGAAGCCCCATGTTTTCAGAGGATTCCAGGACTAACCTTCATTCCTGGACACATATATCAAATCTGTTTTTAAGATCGCCGGAAGAATGGTTGGATCAGTCTATCTCTCCAGTAGATATCTGCACTGTATGAGGGCCAAGTATGTCCTAGAATAGAATACTGCTGCCGCATTTGGACAGGCACTGCTCAGAGACTCTATCCGGCTTTGATAGAGTTCAAAATTAACTTCAAAACCTAATAGGTGATGTCCTTTTTTTTCCGGCATCTTCTTTCCCGAACATGTTTCAGATCTATCGTTAAGTGCTCCTCTGAGCTTCAATCTATACTTCAACCCACAACTCTCTATCTGTCGCTAAATCTAAACACAAATTCCACGGACAAAGCTTCTTTCCGACGACTGACCTTTTGTGGAATTCTGCTCCACTTACCTGCTTTCTAGCTGACTTTTTTTTTTTTTTTTTTTTTTACAAAGTGATCACCACTTATCAAGGCCCGGAAGCCACTCAGGGATAAGGGTTATTGCAAGTACATTAAGTTAGTGAGGAGATTTGCTGAAGTGTTTACTTAAGGGGGCAGTTCATTAGGAATTTGTTAACATTGGACTTGAAGACATCCAAATTGTAGTCCGGAGGGAAGCAGGCAGACGGAACAGAGTTCCACAGGCGTGCAGTTCTAAGAAAGAAGCTTTGTTCATGGAATCCGCGTTTTGATTTAGGCACAGATATAGAGTGGGGGAAATTTTTCACAGTGGATTCAGCTAGACGGGTGTTTCTCGTGAAAGATTGGCGAGGGGGGACCAGAGATTGGAGTTCAGACGAGCACCTGCCATGGAAATAACGATAAAACAAGGACAGGCTCGCAACGTCTCTTCTGTGGGAGAGAGGTTGCAGGGTAGAGAAAAAGGCATCCCCCACTAAGCCACGAAGTCTATTTTGTACTCTGTCAAGGCAGGATAGGCTGTTTTTAGCAGCTCCTGCCCAGATATGGCAACAGTATTCCATCCTTGGACGTACTTGGCTTTTATATAGATAGAGAATTGCATCAGTAGTGAGATATCTTCTGGAGCGGTAGAAGGATCCCACCATCTTTCCAGCGACCTTGGCAACAGACTTGATGTATGTGTTCCATTTCAGATCAGGAGTAAAGGTCAAACCCAAAAGCTTGTCAAAACACGGAGCCTCACCCAGACGAGAGCCATCCATCACAATTGATGCCAGATGGGGATCAGAGCGTTGATGATGTAAGGATAGGAGTTTTGTTTTGGCTACAATCTGGTTGTCTTCCTGCAATGTACACAAGTTCTTGTCATCCCATCCTAACAAATAATCAAAATATGCCCTATTTTCCTCACTAACGTCTACTATGCTGTTGGTCCCGGTGACCTCTTTACACTCATTAACCCTTATGCTCGAGTTGCCTTTGAGCCCTTTGTATTCTGCCTATTGTGACTGTGTTTAAGATATCGATTTGTTTCATAGACCCCTAGCAACAAAGGATTAATTCACTTTTATGGCAATCTGTCAAAATAAAAAAATATCTAATTAATCATGTGGTCTCCTAGTCACCATTGCTTAGTAGGATGGCTTGCGAGTGTGTTTTATATACTTCAAAAGAAAAGAAAGAAAAAAAGGACAAGAAAAAATGTCTTTAACTCAGTCACACGAAATATTGCTTAAATATGAGAATAACCACCGAACATCCGTGTTATCATGTTTCATTTTCAACTCGCATATATATATATATATATATATATATATATATATATGTGTGTGTGTGTGTGTGTACACACTTAGTGGAATGATAAAATTGTCGCCTTAGGAAAGGCGATATGATTCCATTTTCCTTTGATGAAAACCGGTTTTCTTTTTTGGTTACAGAGCATCTACTAGTTGGCCAGTTGTGTACAAATCCCAAGTGCGATAGGAGCTTTCTATCATGTCCGAAAGTTACACAATGTTAAACGAATGCGATCGGAGATGCGTGCCTTTACAACTCATGCTCTCTACCGATCCAACTAATGACAACAGGACCATTGTCAGTATCCTCAAAATGCATCGCTGGATTGTCACGAATAGCAGGGGCCTGCCCAGGAGTATGAAAAATAAAATTTCCGGCCACGGTTATGGTTTGACTGAGAATAGAACACCGATCTCCCGGACTATATTATTAAACTTTTAACATTATGCAAAAGGAAAAGAAAAAAAATCTCATGTTCTATTGCCAAAGAATGTCGAAATAAATCAGACATAAACGATCTATTTTCCTGTCTGTCTTTAAACACATTCATAACAATTAGTCTTCAGAAAAAAACATGTCTGCGAATGAAACGTGAAAATAAATAAAATTCCAACTCGATACATGTGCAATTTGGAAACTCTACTAATTGACTAACTTCCCAACTGTTCTTGTGTTTTAAGTTAATCATCAAAAAATAAATTTTGCGTTTTCGCCGCCTGAAAATGAATCTGAAACGGAAAGAACTGTCAGTTTAGCTTATCATTCAGCGACATTTATTTGAGGGGGGGGTGAACAAATGTTCTACCTCGTTAAGTTCGTGATGTTTTCCAAAGATTTTCGTTCTACTCAAAATCTTTCAAGTCTGAGGAAGACAAGAACATAAAAGAAATTCAGAGATTAAATTTCAATGTTAGGCACCAATGTCAAGCAATCATGAAGTTCCCTTCCGAGAACATAAGATCCGACCCCCCACCTCCACAAAGAAACAAATATTTGGAAACTTACCAAAGAACCCTACCAAACACTTCAGGAAATGGCAGAGGTAGTGCATATCATCATAATTTTTTTCATCATTATAATTTGAACCATCATAATAATTAGCATCATCATCATGAATTGAACCACCATCATAACTAGCACAATTATCAAAATATTTGCATCATCCAAAATTGCACAATTATCATAATTGTTATCATAATTTACAACTTCATCAATGTGTGAAACATCATCATAAGTTGCAACATCATAATAATTTTCAACATCATCATAATTTGTAACATTATCATAATTTGTAACATTATCATTAGTACAATCATAAAAAATTAAAACATCATAATTTAAAATCTTATCAATGGTTTCACTACTTGTAAAATTTGCACAGTCGTCATTATTCGAACCATCATACAAAATTTGAACTATCATCATAATTTATTAATTGACATGACCTCTATGGTACCAGTGTACAAGAATTCTGGTGAAAGGACTGACCTTTTCAATTATCGCCTTATCAATCTCCTCCCCCTCTCTTCCCCCAAATCTTTGAGACAATCAATCAAGCACTAGTCCATCAACTTGCAAAAGCTAATTTTCTCTCTGACAGACAGTATGGATTTATGCAATGTCGTTCTTCTGCAGATATTTTAACAGTCATCTCTGAATGCATATATCATGCACTGAAAAAGGCCGGCAAAGCCAGGGCTGTAGTCCTTGATATATTCAGAGCTTTTGGCAAAGTTTGGCATGAAGGGCTGCTAATGAAAATCAAATCATTCGGTATAACTGGACATATACTAAATATAATTAGATCCTTCTTAGACAATAGGTATCTATGGACGTACACCCAAACAGTATAACATTAATGCAGGAGTGCTTCAGGGCTTGATCCTTGAATCACTATGATTCCTGATATTCATTTACGACCTCCTTGATAATATCGTGTCTGATGATACAACGCTCTTTAACATGCATAAGGGAAGAATGCATGTACACAAATCTAAGACAATGGCAGGATACTTAAAAAATGACATCCAGACCATAGTGGAGTGGGGCTGTAAATGGATGATAACACTTAATGCTAGTAAGACTAAGCTGCTCTGCTTTACCAACTAGATGGAATCTTTCCAATCACTGATATATGTGACACCCTACCTGAGAATTCTTTCTTCAAACTCCTCGGCTTAACATTTACAAGCAATATGAACTTAAACAAATGCGTTGAAAAAATTCCAAAAAAGCTCTTTATCATGCTAAAAGACTATTCACACCTTTATCATGCTAAAAGACTATTCACACCTTTATCATGCTAAAAGACTATTCACACTTTTATCATGCTAAAAGACTATTCACACTTTTATCATGCTAAAAGACTATTCACACCTTTATCATGCTAAAAGACTATTCACACCTTTATCATGCTAAAAGACTATTCACACCTTTATCATGCTAAAAGACTATTCACACCTTTATCATGCTAAAAGACTATTCACACCTTTATCATACTAAAAGACTATTCACACCTTTATCATACTAAAAGACTATTCACACCTTTATCATGCTAAAAGACTATTCACACCTTTATCATGCTAAAAGACTATTCACACCTTTATCATACTAAAAGACTATTCACACCTTTATCATGCTAAAAGACTATTCACACCTTTATCATACTAAAAGACTATTCACACCTTTATCATGCTAAAAGACTATTCACACCTTTATCATGCTAAAAGACTATTCACACCTTTATCATGCTAAAAGACTATTCACACTTTTATCATGCTAAAAGACTATTCGCACCTGAGAGTATCCTGTACTTCCACAAGGCCACAATTGGCCTATGTATAGAACATTGTTGCCACATCTGGACTGGTGCATCTACCACTAGCCTCTCCCTCTTGGATAGGGTTCAAAAAAGAATCTACAATCTAATAGGTCCCATATTGTAAAATAAATTTCAACCCCTGTCCTATTACCGCAGTGTTGCATCCATGTGCCTGTTTTACAAGTATTTTAATGGAATGTGCTCTGATGAACTCGTTTCTCTTGTGCCTCTTGATGTACATATTCCTGACAAACCTGCGTAGCAACAAAATCACACTCCTTCACTGTGGAGGTCCCTTAGTACCAGAAAATTTTCTATTGTAATAATTTCTGCCTTCAAACAGCTAGACTTTGGAATACCCTTCCTGCTACCTGCTTCCCTGGCACTACTGATATGCAGAAGTTTAAATGTAACATAAACCAGCTTTGTTAATCTTTCCTTGGCATGGTCTCAAATAGTAACCCCTTACGTCCAAGTGATGATACGCTTTGTTGAACATGAGTAAAAAAAAATATACCATCAAAATAATTAGAACCATAATCATAATATGCACAAGCATTATAATTTGCACTATCATCATAATTTTCAGCATCATCATTATTTGGAACATCATCATAACTGGCAACACCATTATAATAGCACACTCATCATAATTTGCACTATCATCATAATTTTCAGCATCATCATTATTTGGAACATCATCATAACTGGCAACACCATTATAATAGCACACTCATCATAATTTGCACTATCATCATAATTTGCACTATAATGATAATTAGTACTATAATCATAATTTTAAACATCGTCATAGTTTGCATTATCATAATAATTTGCAACTTCATCATTATTTCTCCCATCATCATTATTTGCTCTATCGTCTTAATTTGCACCATCCTAATGGTTTGCACCATCATCATAATTTCCACTGTCAATATAATTTGCACTATAATTATAATTTTCAACATCATCATAATTTTCAACATCATCATAATTTGCATTTTAATCATAATTTTCAACATCATTATTATTTGCGCCATCATTATCATTTACACTATCATCATAATTTTCACTATAGTCATAATTTTCAGCATCATCATAATTTGCATTATCATCATAATTTGCATTATCATCATAATTTGCACTATCGTCATAATTTGCACCATCAGCATAATTTACACAATTATCATTTTAAACATCATCATAATTTGCATCATTATCATAATCTGAAAAATTATCATAATTTAACAAATAAAGAAGTTAACGTGACTGGAAATTGAAACTGATATCTTGAAATGTTTTGTCTGAGATTCTTTGCAACTGAGATATTTCGATTTGTTTTATAAATATTGCAATAAAAACAATACATGTAAAATATTTAATATATATGCATAAATATATATATATATATATATATATATATATATATATATATATATATATATATATATTTATTTATTTATACAGGGTGACCAAAAAAAAACAAAAGCTAAATGGAGGCCATCTAGAACATATGCTGTACAACGGAGAAAAAAAGACCAAAGACCCTAGTGTTTTGATGTGATGTTTTGAATATAATAAACTAGTTATGACCAAAGTTTCATTTCATTCGGACAAAACACTAAGAAACGGGTCCTAATTAGAGTTGGGGCCCGTTTTCTGGGGGTCACCCTGTGTATATATAATGTATTAATAACGTGAATCTGTATACTTTAATTCTACTATTATGTTTTAATATACATTGCTTGTTTTTTATAAATTTGATTGATTGTCACAAGAAAGAGAGATCTATATGTGCAATCAGAATTTTTGATAACATTCAAACGACTTTCAAAATTTTCTATTTCCTACAAATTTGCGTTCTTTATCATGTGACCATCTTCGACCAATCAGGGCTTTGCGTCTCTCAGACCACCCACGTCTCTCCTTAACAATAGAACACTTGCTGCAAAAGCAGTTTTGCGCAGTTTTTTTTTTTTGCTGAACTTGGATACTGTAAGAGACTTCCAAGCGATGGCTTTTGGAATATTTTCAACATTCCATGAGTCAACAGGTTATGAGACGTGATCAAGAGTTTCAAACACAGTAATGAAGGGAAACTTGAAAGCTTGCATTAAATCTGATATCTACTTGCGCTGACAGGTGCTAAACTCACATTTCAACATGAAATGGTTTATACTTATTTTTATAATATTACATAATCAGCAAGTTTCAAAACAAACAAGTGATTAAAACATTAGTAACACATCAGAGCACAACTTCCGGAATTATGCTAAGTGTGGCCGTGCCCTTTTGATGGAAACAAGGAATGAATCAGAAACCTCAAAATATAAAGATTTTGACCAGTTTTTATCCAACCTGTGCCATTCTATTTGATCTTTTTACCTGACTGTCTGGTTGCAAAACCTCTGCTCAATTCTTGCTACATCTTCTTATTGTAGTAGGAGATGCCCTTTTCCCTTCCCTACCACCTCTTTTCAATAGAAAAGACGTTGCGAGCCTCTCTCTACTATATCGTTATTTTCATGGCAATTGCTCGTCTGAGCTCTAATATATTGTCCCCCCTTTCACGAAAACCACTCATCTACCTTAAACCATTATCAATAATTTCCCCACTCTTTATCTGTGCTTGAATCTAAACGTGGATTCCATCTTTCTTAGAACTGCACGCGAAGAGA
The DNA here is from genome assembly GCF_053919585.1 of Euprymna scolopes. Taxonomy (NCBI): domain Eukaryota; kingdom Metazoa; phylum Mollusca; class Cephalopoda; order Sepiida; family Sepiolidae; genus Euprymna; species Euprymna scolopes. Next base: position 1,492,697 of record NC_136519.1, read on the forward strand.
CAACTTCTGGAATTATGCTAGGTGTGGCCGAGCTTTATTTATGTAAACTAAGAATAAATCAAAACATCAAAATATAAAGATAAATGGTTTTCCCATCAGTATCACATCAGAAGACAACTTCCGGAATCGTGCTAACCTTATTCATGGAAATAAGAGATGAATCAAAAGGCTCAAAATATTAGATTGAGAAGAAAGTTCTCGCGGAATTTTTAATTTTGATTTCAAATGATGTATTTTCAAATAAGTTTTCGTTATAATACCTTTACTTTATATATTATTTTAAAGAGTGTTTTTCGCTCTATCTAATCGTTCAAATTACAATCGTTTAAAACAATTATGTCTTCTATTCAGAACGTTGAATACAAAATGAAAAAAAAAAGAAATTCGCACATTTTTCTTATTTCAATTCAAGTTGACCGAAAAGCTGCTGAAACAGCTCGCAATATCAATGAAGCATTTGGTCCAGGAACCACTACTGAACGCACAGCACAATGGTGGTATCAGAAATTTTGTTGCAGCGACGAGAGACTTGAAGATGATGAGCACAGTGGTCGGCCGTTGGATGTTGATAACGATCAATTTAGTGCCTTAGTTGAAGCCAATCCATGCACAAATGTTCGAGAACTTCTGAATCTGAATTAGATGTAATGTATACTCTGATTTCCAACCAATTGATAGGAAAGACAAGTTGATAAATGTGTGCCTCACGAACTGCATGACAATCAGAAGAAAGGCTGTTATGAAGTGTCCTCTTTCCTTCTTTTACACAACAAGAACAACCAATCTCTCGACCGGGTTGTGACTTGCAATTAAAAGATTGTTCTTTATGACAACTGGGGATGCTCAGCTTAGATGCCACCAAAACTCCACTGCAGCCGTAGTTGCAGCAAAAAAGGGTGATGCTAACTGTTTGTTGGTCTGCAACCGATCTCATTACAATGGAAAAGTACTGTGAACAAATGGATGAAATGCACCAGAAGCTTCGACAACAACACCCAGCATTAGTCAACAGAAAAGGCCCAATTCTCCTTCACAACAATGCCCGACCACAGATTGCTAAATTAAACCTGCAAAAGTTGAACGAATTGGACTATGAAACTTAGCCTCATCCGCCATAGTCTCCATGCTTCTTACCTACTGACTACCACTTTTTCAAGCATCTCGACAACATTCTGTGTGAAAAATGCTTCAAAAATCTAAGCGATATCAAAAACGTGTTCAACGACTTCATCACCAGCCGAATGCAAAATTTTTACATTACTGACACAAATATACACTTGTTTTGCATTGGTAAAAGTGTGTTGATTCTGACGGTGTCTATTTCGATCAATAAATTTTTATTTGAGCCGAGATATGTACATCTGATTTTAAAAGTTAAAAACTGCAAGAACTTTCTTCTCAAGCTGATATAAAGACTTTGACCAGTGATTCCCAAACCTGTGACATTCTACTTAATCTCTTTACCTGACTTTTAGTTGAGGCTGGTGGATAAAATCTGGTCAATTATTCCCACATCTTGTAGCAGGGGATACTATTTTCTTTTCCCTGCAACTTCTTTCCCACAGATGAAACATCGAGAGCCTGTCTGTGCTCTATCGTCTTTTATGGCAAGTGCTTGTCACCCTTGCCAAAATTTCATGAAAAACACTCGTCTAGCTAAAACCACTATCAATAATTTACCTAATTCTTTCTCTGTACCTAAACCTAAACGTAGATTTCATGAACAAAGTTTCTTTCCTATGGAAATCTGTTCCGTTTGTCTGCTTTCCAGCTGACTTCAATATGGTCATTTTTCAAGTTCAATGTAAACAAGTTCTTGGTTAGCCATCCCCTTAAGTAATCCAGTTTTCAAAATTTTCACTACTAACGATTACTATGATATTTTCCCATTGACTACCGTACACTCATTAACCCTTATCCTTGAGTGGCCTCCAGGCCTTGATAAGAGGTAACTCTTTTGTAAAAAATATATCTTTTTTTCTTTTTTTTACATAGGCATCACCACTTATTAAAGCCCAAAAGCCACTCGAGGATAAGGGTTAAAGTCTGTACAGTAATCAATTGGACAATATTGTAATCGTTAGTAATGAAAATTTGGTAAATTTCTTAAGTGAAACGGCTCATCAAGAATTTGTTTATGTTGGACTTGAAGACAACCATATTGTAGTCAGCTGGGAAGCAGGAACACGGAAGACAGTTCCACGGGCGTGCAGTTCTAAGAAAGAAGCTTTGTTCATGGAATCTATGTTTAAGTTAAGGCACAGATAAAGAGTGGGGGGAATTATTGATGTTTTCAGCTAGACGAGTGTTTCTTGTGAAAGTTTGGTGAGGGAGGACGATAGATTGAAGCTCAGTCGAGCATTTGCCATGAAAATAACGATAAAGCAAATACAAACTCGCAACATCTCTTCTGTGAGAAAAAGGTTGCAGGGAAGAGAAAAGGACATCTCCTACGAGACTATGAAGTCTATTTTGAACTCTATCAAGGCAGGATAAGTCCTTTTTAGCAGCTCCTGTCCAGATATGGCAACAGTATTCCATCCTTGGACGTACCTGTCTCTTATATAGATAGAGAATTGCATCAACAGTGAGATATCTACTGGATCGATAGAAGGATCCAACCATTTTTTCAGCAGCCTTGGCAACGTTTTGATGTATGCGTTCCATTTCAGATCAGGAGTAAAGGTCAAAACCAGAAGCTTGTCAAAACATGAAGCCTCCCTAAAACGAGAGCCATTCATTTCAATTGATACCAGATGGAGATCAGAGCGTTGATGATGTAAAAATAAAAGCTTGGTTTTAGATGCATTAAAAGTAACCAGCCACTTCTTTCCCCATTATACCATGTGCTCAAGATCAGAGGAAAGAGAATTGGAGAGAACTTGATCATTTACGGTCTTAGATGTGCTATCATAGATGGTAGTGTCATCAGCATAAATGCCTATGAATGATGTAAGGATGTGATTTAGAAGATCATTAATGTAGATCAGGAAAAGAGTTGGGCCCAGGATTGACCCCTGCGGGACTCCAGCATTAATACTGTGAGCTTCTGATTTCTGCCCATCAACCACTACTCTTATGAACCTATCAGAGAGAAATGATTTAATAATTGAGAAGACATTTCCAGCTATACCGAAGCTGGAGATCTTGTGAAGTAAACCTTTATGCCATACCTTATCCAAGAACAATTGCCCTAGAAAGGTTGCCTCCATCGAGAGATTCACTAATCCTATGAGATATAACAGTAAGCACAACTGCAGAATGGAAATCATATTGCATGTCACTAAGAAGGTTATTTTTGCTGAGGTGGTTGATTACTTCTCTATTTAACACAGATTCTAGTAACTTACTCATGACACACAGGAGACTTATTGGCCTGTACTGAGAGGGGGATGAGCAATCACCTGAATTCTTAAATACAGAGCATACTGATGAGATTGTCTAGGGTGATGGGAAGCAATTCTCCTTAAGACAACGCTTAAACAGTTTTTTAAGTATGGGAGCTAGTTCTAGTTGAAGCATTCTTAGCACTATAATAGGGATGCCGTTATTTCTGGTTGAAGTTTTTTGAGTACTATAATTGGAATACCATCAGGGCCGGTTGCTTTACTGGAATCAAGTGTTTTGATTAGCTTGGCAAGGGAATATCTTATTGACTATTTCGAAAATCTCTTCTGCCGCATGATTCTAACCAATCAATGAAAACTTAAGATTCCTAACCCCTTCATTTTCTCTTTAACACAATGGTTGATCATCATATTAATACTGCTTTCGGGTGAACTGCTGAAAATAAAGATACAGGGATTAAGTAGAAAACTCTTGTAATCAATGAGTCATTGGGGCGATTCAAATTCTATTACTGTAAGAAAGTTAAAAATTTCAATTAATCACATTCTCGTCGGTTCCAGATTTTCAGCACATAATTTCTGTAAAATATTAAATGGTCATTGCGTTTAAGACTAGACAATTGATTTACAGACGTGTAGCACATCAGATGATACCTTCTCAAATCACGATAAGTACGAGATTTCATTAATAGTCCCTCTCTTTGCACACTCACATACATACATACATACATACATACATACATACATACATACATACATACACACACAGGGTTGGAGCTTGGTTATTACTGCGGGACCTATTAAATTACTGTTATTAAATTAGTGTCGTGAGACCAGAACTTATTTATATCATGGCTTCTTCCAGTACTATATTACAATGTGAGATAACACTCTCAGGGGGGAGTATCATTATACCGTAGAATCAGTGAGAATCAGCAGGAGTACTAGTAATACACACGTCTACCCATAATGGACATCACCGAATGGAAAGTTTTGCTTACCCTTTATTCTATCCTTGTAACCTTTTGGCTAATATATTTTTCTTAAACCTAATCCATGTTCTGTGTTTTCCTTCTGAGGTCCCAATATTGGGTCCACATCAATTAGACACTCTTATTTGGATGCTGACGTGAACCTATTTTTTCAAGTTCACTATTGAAAATTAAAAATGACTTTAGAAACAAATATTCTAACATCTTTTAGAATTGCTTTTCCAAGTACAGCATTTCACTTAAATCTTGCTTCCCTGAGTGTTAAAAAACTGCTTCTGTGGTACCAGTTTACAAGAATTCTAGCAAAAGAAGTGATCCAATAAACTATCACCCCTCTTTTCACCAAAATATTTGAGTCTATAATTAATCAAGCTCTAGTCCACCAACTTACAGTTGCAAAACTATTGTCTGACCAGCAATATGGATTTAGGCAAGTCTATTCTACTGCAGATATCCTAACTGTAATCTCTGAATGTATATACCATGCACTGAATAAGGCAGGAGAGTGGATGACAGTAATCCTAGATATATCTAAGGCTTTTGACAAGGTATGGAACAATGGTCTTCTCATAAAAATCAAATTCTATAGTATTACTGGATAAATACTTAACATAATTAAATCCTTTATAAATAAGAGAAGAATCCAGGTTGTTATTGATGGTTGTACATCAAAACAATATGATATAAATGTATGGACCTCAGGGGTCGATCCATTGATCTCTATTATTCCTGATGTTCATAAATGACCTCCTTAATTAAATTGCCTCTGAGATGGGCATATTTGCTGACGACATCATGCTCTATAACAGGCATGAGGGGAAACAAATGAATACATATCTAAGGAAATTTTTGTTGCAGAGCATCTGCTAGTTGGCCAGTTGTGTGCAAATCCTAAAAGTGATATGAGCCGTTTATCATGTCTGAAAGTGACACAATATTCAACAAACGAGATCAGAGATGATAACAGGACCATTGCCGGCACCCTCAAAATGCAAATTCGGATAACAGAGACGTGCCCAGGGTGATAAAAACAACGTTTCGGGTCACGGTTATGCTTTTTGGTGTGGTTTTAAGTGAGAGCCACATCATGCCATCTCACATTTTCGAAGTCGGCTTGAAAGTCAACACCAAAGTGTACTCGGATATACGGAAGAGTGTGGTGATCCGTTTTTGTAATCAAGTGGCCGCTGGTGCACCCTACATGTGGTAGAAGGACTTGGCATCAGCCCACAAGTCCAAAGAGACCCAAAACTTTCACAAGAAACACTCGTCTAGCTGTAAACACTATCAATAATTCCCCCCACTCTTTATCTGTGCCTAAACCTAAACGTAGACTCCATGAACAAAGCTTTTTATTAGAACTGCACGCCTGTGGAATTGTCTTCCGTTTTCCTGCTTTCCGGCTGACTACAATATGGTTGTCTTCAAGTCTAACGTAAATAAGTTCTTGATGAGCCGTTCCATATAAGTTATCAAATTTAACAAATTTTCATTACTAATGATTATTATATTGTCCAATTTCTACTGTACACTCTTTAACCCTTATCCTTGAGTGGCCTCTTTGCCTTGATAATGTGGTGATGCCTATGTAAAAAAAAAAAAAGAAAAAGTCCAATGTGAACAAGTTCTAATTGATTCGTCCCCCTAAGTAATCCAAGTTACAAAATTCCCACTGTTTACTATGCTAAAATCACAATGACTAATGTATACCTATTAACCTTATCCTCGAGTGGCCTCTGGGCCTTGATAAGTGGTGACACCCTTGTAAAAAAAAAAAAAAAAAGGCTTAGTTTTAGGAGTGCTACGACTTTGGACCCTTCTTTTACTGGCCTCTTCTCCTATAACTTGAATCAGCTGGACTGCTTCGTTTGGTCATATGTCGAGAACATCACCAACACACAATACTACAGCTAGTCTGATCATCCCCATCTGCCGAGTATTTGCCGAGCATCCACCAGCGCTTGTGGAAAAAGCAGGCTCCCATTCCAGACTGGTATTGAGGCAGTGATTGAGGCTGAAGGCAGCTACATTGAATAGATATCAGCTCTATAACATAATCAAGTTTCCTGAATTGATTTTTTCAATAAAAGTTTAAAATAAAGCTGTAGTTTTGTCTTCTTTAGGGTGACATTTTTATCGGTTCATTCTTTATGTCAGGACAACCTGCTGATTTCACACATTTTTTCTTTTGTTTGTTTAAAAAAAGAAAATAAAAAAATCTTTAGAACATTTTTTTATTTTTTTCACAAGAAAACAATAAAACCTGTTTTCGTGCCTTTCTTGCTTGCACCTCTATTGACAAACAAAGGAAGTAAAAAAAAAGGTTTCACCAATAATTTCGATGACATGCAAAGAGATTAAAATATGCGGTGAGACGACAACTATGGAAGGCAATAATTACTGTGGATACGGTTAAAGAAACTTAGCATTCCTATCTCGTTGTGGTGAACCACCTGAACAATGCCAGAGGAATAGTTCACCGAAACGTCGTCAAAAAACAACTATGAAGATGAGGATAACAGTTCACAAATAAACAAATATACAAATTAATCATATCAAAGGATTCCAATATATAATATATAATTGTAGGTATTTGTTGTGCATTTTTCACGTTTTATCTGGCCATACAAACAGAAATTTACCCTTTATATAATAGTTGGCCTAAATATTATTATTTTTATTGGAATCCTTTGAGATGAGTAATTTGTATATTTATTTATTTATTTGCAGATTATCCATATCTTCATGGTTGTTTTTGTTTTACCAACCGTGCTCACCCTTTCGAACCAGTGGAATAGTGGATAGATGCGTTGAATCTCTTTGGCTTCAGATCAGCATTGTCTGAAAATAGCGGTTTTAATCTTATGCAAAGCAGGCCAGAGATTTAGTTGACCAAACATAGTAAAACAACAACAACTATGGAAGGCAGTAATTACTGAGGATACAGTTACAAGACTCAGGATTCCTATCCCATCGCAGTTAATCATCTGAAGAAGGCGAGATGATGAGTTATCTGAGACGTGGTGAAACAACAACAACCATAAAGATGAGGATAACAGTCCACAAATAAACTGCATAATAAACGCCTGATGACTCTAAAACTATTGGTGGAAATTGAAGCAACTTAACCGGATTTGTCATCATAGAATCAAAATTAGAGTTACTACTAATAATATCATTATAATATCATTGTAATATCATTATAGTATCATCATAATATCATCATAATATCATTGTAATATGATTATAATATCATTATAGTGTCATTATATCATTTTGATATCATTATAATATCATTGTAATATCATTATAGTGTCATTATAATATCATTTTAATATTATAATATTATTATAGTGTCATTTTAATATCATTTTAATATCATTATAATATTATTTTAATATCATTTTAATATCATTATAATATCATTTTAATATCATTATAGTGTCATTATAATATCATTTTAATAGCATTATAATATTATTATATTATTATAATATCATTATAGTGTCAGTATAATATCATTGTAATATCATCATTGTGTCATTATAATATCATTACTATAAATGATTTTAAAGATTCAACTTCTGCATGTATTGGGCAAAATTTCTGTAGCATGAAATTGTCTTTGAATGCCTATGTGTTAGAGATAGTCAAAATTAAAATAGTATCAAAGAGGTAGTTAGATTGTAATGATGATACGATTCTAATATTTTTCGATTCCGATACAATTACTGATTATGTTCTAAATTCCCGATTCCAATACAATTACTGCTTCGGATTCCTTTAAAATCTCTTAATATTGAGACAAAATTTCACTAGTTAATAACTGAAAAACGCCATATAATATGTGCATATTTTTACACGAGCGTAAAAATACATTTGTAGGGGGGGGGGGAGGTGAGTGATCCATGGATGTTAGTTTTATTGATAATTTAAAATCAATAAATATTTATCATTTTTTATTTAATTCATACTAGCAAATGAAATGTAAATTTTAACAAACAAACAAAAAACAAAACACAATTAAAAGCATCTTTTTTTGTGACATCGGAAAATAGACTCAATATTTTTCGAATCTGATACCAATTCTGATAGCTTGAAAATTTGTTTTTTTTTCGATTTCTGATTCTGATTAATCGTCCCAACATTAGTAAGTTACCCTTTATTACAGGGTAAACTTCATGAAATCTTTAATAGAATTCAGAATCCTTTCTGCAAGCCCATCATATTAAGTACAAATAAACTTCAATCTACGCCTGGCTTGTTCACTCAACTTCACCCATAAATATCCAACAGTCTTTGTTTTGTTGCTGTTCAACGATATGTAGAGACACTTCAGAAATCATCTCATCAGAAAAAAACGATAAGTGACTCTTTTTACAGAGTTATTTCCCTTTCACTGCTTCGACTTCTCCATGCACAGAGAGAGGCACGGGCTAGGCATAAAAAGAAGAAGGAGCGACAGAATAGCGTCCAGTTAAGAGGGTAAAAGCTACCTGTTTCGCTTACGCTTCAGAATATATTCAATGGTATATTTTCAAACGTGAATTAATCCACCGAAAACTCACTGAAAACATATTTTGCTAAAGACAAAATAGATGCATTTGGACAAAATCCAACATTTTCTTGAATGTTCTTTGCGTTTTTCATTGCACTTTATGCGTCCTTCAATTGTCTTAGAGAAAAACATGATTGCAGGTACTGTTTGAGTGCATTGTGTGTTTTAAAGAATCTGGTCGCTTCCCTGAATATTTTAGCAAATAAATAATCTATTTACCTTCTATGCAGGAGGTTAGACATAAGTTTAAGTGAGGTTTTAAAAATTTAGCGCACTAGGTAAAGTACATTGTAGCCCACAAAGAATGCTTGAAAAGTCCGATTATCATTCCCGTTAAGCGCGCCTCAGGCAGTTAGTAATAAACTAAGCACTTTTCAGGGAGGAGGTAAAGCCTTGCAGACTGGACACCCTACGACTGAACGGAACAGTAGACAGTATGTGAGTAAAAAGGTGCTCGTGTGCTTATATTTGATCCTTAATCGTCAAAATGTATGAGCGATGTTTCTGGCAAAGGGGGAAAATCACTACTTTTTAAGTCCGCTTTGTTTAATGAGTTTAGTGTGTTAGGATTTTTGATCCATTCCTAACATTCATAATCCTTTAACTGTCAGACTAGCCATCCAACTAACCCGTATATTTGAATTTGTATTTTTATCTTAATAACTAGCAAGGTGACGTGTCATGGCTCGGATAAAAGTGTAACTTCAATCCTTCCCTCTTCCCCCTCCCGTTTTCCTCCTCTTCTCTTTCTCTTCTTCGTTCAGCTCATTTCTTATTCTGGACGCACACACACACACACACACACACACACACACACACACACACACACACAGAAATAACTAAAAAAATAAAAATTAAAGTTACAGAGTTATTTCCCTTTAGTTTTTGGCTGGAAAACTAACTACATGATATTAAAAGATGCGTGTCCATCTTGATAATATTAAATGGTATAAATGACAAGGCATGAAGCCATTTGATGTAAGGAGCTAACAAGAACGAAAACTGAATATTGCAAAGACAGGAGGTGCTTATTTATTTTAGTCTTGAAAAGACTATGATTGTAGGTAGAAGGAAAACAGTGAGCAGGAAGAGAATTCCACAACCTTGAAATGCTTGGAAAGAAACTACTGGAATAAGAAGTATTTCAATAAGGTATCAAAACAGCGAATTGATGGAGACCAATAGACCAACGGGTCAAATGAGCTGAAACAAAGGAAGCAGAGACGATTCTGAGAAACACATCATAATTATTTGTAGGAAAGACTGAGACGAGCAACATCACGTCTGTGGGAGAGAGGTTGCAGTGGAGAAGAAAGTTTGGGACTAATCAGATACGTTTTTGCAATTTATCAAAAATCTTCAAATTGAACAGAGATTTATCAGCACAAAAATGACAGCAGTACTTTTTATATGGTCTGATCGATTTGTAGAGATCAAGAATAGCCTCCGGTGTGAGAACGTTTTTTAGATTGACAGAAATAACCGAGTCAGTTTGAAAAACTAATATTTTAGTGGAATCAAATAACTTTTGAATACTCGTTATAATTAACTTCGTCACCCTTCAACCAATTAGTGAGTGTATCATTGCACTATTGCTACCTGAATGAAATAAAAGCTGTTACACTTTAATTGGATCCCATTAGCTTTAACTGTCTGAACAGAATAAGTATTTTCCAGCTCATTGACACAAAAAGGTCAACGTTATAAAATTGTCTGAAGGTTTTAAACTTCCTGTTAGAAAAACCTACGTTTGATACTAATATTTAATTTTACTTTCCTTTTCTTTCCTTTTTTTTTGCCTGATTTATTTGTTTAAAAGCTATTTAACTAACCAGTAATTTATAACCGTTTTTTATTACAAAACAAGCAAAGGCGCCTGGGATTGCCCTGTCGTAAAAAATATTGTGACAGCGTTGCCCGGTCGTAAAATGCGTTTAAATATGTGTTTTAATTTAAAAAAAAAAAATTAACTCACATAACTGAAGCTACTAAGCGAACGCACTATCGATGGGACGACGAGCATACAGATGTTATCACATTGCAAATTTGGCTGTTTAAAACGAAAGAACGAGACGACGGTTCGCGCATGCACGATTTGCACTGTTAAAAGCAAAGTTTTTTATTTGACCCCTTCAAACAAAACGACATTTCTATATGAAATAATTGCCGATATTTTCCAATCTTTCCATATTATGTGTCCGAGAGATGGCTCTTTCTAATGGTACCACATTTGTGTCTGTCTGATGCGGATAACAAAAGTTTTTAGTGAACACACAAACACACACACTAACACAGATATTTGCCCTTTATATAATAGATTGACACTTAGATTCATATAAGTTCCAACCCCCGTTTGATTGATAAAATGTTCATGTTTGAATGAATAAAACAATACTTCTATTATGGAACCAAAAGTGAGAGAATGAACTTGCCAAGCTAAATATAATGGAACATCCGGATTTGTTATGAATCAACATTCTGGCTTCTGGTATCAGTCTGATTTGTTCTCTGTAGCCCTAGGAGGTCCATCCTTCCAAGCCTTGCCTCCCGGCTCTCGGGAGGAGCAAGTTCATCATTTTTTTTTTTTTTTTTGCCTGAGGGCCCTCACCATGTAATGCTGACAGGATTACTCAGGCATATTTTTAGCAGGGCCGAAGTAGTCCTTCTTTTGGAGAACTGATTAATTTTTCCACCTTCCGACCTTGTGTGACATCCTCTTGCGGAGCGATGTAAATATCAACCTGTTTTGTTCTTGCTCAACTGTTAAGGCCGCTGAACACTGACTACATAAAATACTTATATGTGGTCCACATAATAGTTTTACCGACTAAAAAAATATATACATCAACTGAGATTCAGTCGAACTCATTGGATTCTTGTTTTAGTGAAACAAATTCGATCCAACGTTTATTTACAGAAAAAAGAACCAACCTAGTTTTTCGTTTATTTCATTTTCTTTCGGCTAAAATGTAAAGCTGTTTGTGTAAACAAATGGAACAATCCTCGATAATTGACAGTGTTTATATAAACATTGAGAATTTGATTAATCACGGCTGGTGAACGACAGAAGAATAATGAGAAGCGCTGACCCTCTACTAAACGATCTAGTTTCAATCTCGGTTCGAAGCACATGGTTTTATAGCCACACTGAAGAGTTATGAACCTGAGTACGGTTCACTGGAGAGAACTCTAGTAAAGTGCTATATTACAAACGGACACCAATCTTTGGTTGCCTGTGTCGCATGCTGCATGGAACTCAGCGTTTTAGGAGAGATGATATAAGTAGAGGCTGAAGGGAGTCTGACATAGGCGACCAGAAATTGGTCCTCTTTGTTTTCGGATTTGAAACTGACGGTACTGATGTTTGTCTTCTGTTGCACACACACACACACACACACAAACACACACACACACACACACACACACACACACACATATATATATATATATATATATATATATATATATATATATATATTCTTCTTGGCAGTACTTCGAAAACGAAGATTCTATGAAGGGGGGGTGTTCCACGTCGGCTGCAGGCACGTTGTGGGTGACGAGCCTGATGCGAGACAAGCAAGTTCGGCCACAACGGCTGCAGTCAAAAGTCACGTCAGGTGTGGCTTCTGAGGTTTCCCGAATCTTTCTCCTGCAGCGCTTCTCCCTCAGATTCTCCTCTGTGCGGGAGTTCTCAAAGGAGGCGATAGCCTGGTGGACAGTATATCGCCAGGTAACACGGTCAGCAGCGAGAGCAGACCGCTGGAGGTGGTCAATGTGGCAGACACCGAGGGACTTCTTCAGAGAGTCTTTATGTCTTTTTTTCGGTGCCCCTCTGTCACGACGGCCATTAGAGAGTTCGCCATATAGGACTATCTTGGGCAGGCGATGATCCTCCAGGATCAATATATATATATATATATATATATATATATATATATATATATATATATATATATATATATATATATATATATATATATATATATATATATACAGTGATGATCATATTTATTGGCACGGTAAAATAAAAGTTAAATTTTGTCTAATAAATTCTAAAAAAGGGATTAAATTAAAGAAAATAACAAAGTATATTATGTATTTTTAACTGGCCTTTCCGATGCAGCAATCGGATTTTAGAAAAAATAAATAACAAAGGAACAACAAACATAATTGCAAAAAACCCTTGTTCAAAATTATTGGCACGATTTATTTAATAATCAATTGTATAGCCTTTGGCCTTGATTACCTTCCTCAGTCGCTTTTCATAGTTTACAACCAAGTTGTTGCACTCTTCAGTAGTAATTTTAGCCCACTCTTCCTGACAATAATCCTCCAATTGAATAAGATTCTTAGGCTTCCTTTGCATTACCCTCAATTTTAATGTTCTCCATAAATTTTCAATTGGATTAAGGTCTGGGCTTTGTGATGGCCACTCCAAAACATTAATATGATTGTCCTCAAGCCATTTCTTAGTCAGTTTAGCCGAATGCCTTGGATCATTATCTTGCATGAACCACCAACGACGACCAAGTGAGAGCTCTTTAGCAGAGTCTTTCAGGTTTTCATCCAATATTTTAACATAATCTTCCTTTTTTATGCTACCTGTGACCTTAACAAGTCGCCCTGGTCCAGAGGCAGCAAAGGATCCCCAAAACATCAAACTGCCTCCACCGTGCTTCACTGTGGGTATGGTGTTCTTAGGCAGGAAAGCTTCGCCAGATTTTCTGTAAATATAAGACACTTTATTATGGCCAAATAACTCTATTTTCGTTTCGTCAGTCCATAGAACACGTTTCCAGAATGCAACATCTTTATCAATATGACGTTTTTCATAGGCTAGCCTTGCTTTCAGGTGCATAGGCTTCAATAAGGGAGTCTTTCTCGGACGACATGCTTTTAAACCAGCTCTCTTCAAAACTCTACCAACTGTATGTCGAGATACATTCACTCCAGAGGTGCTCTGTTCATCAACAATCTCCTCAACAGAGATCCTTGGGTTTTGTTTTACTTGTCGAACAATTTTCCGTTCATCTCTTGGGGAAAGAATCCTTTTTCTCCCTCTACCCTCTAAACTCATAACGTGGCCTTGCGATTTGAACTTGTTTATTATGGCTCTAACAGTGGATTTGGGAAGGTTTAGCTTCTTTGAAATCTTATCATAGCCCTCCCCATTGGTATGGCATGCTACAACAAGCTTCCTGACGTCTTCGCTGTGTTCCTTAGTTTTAACCATGGCGATTGAAAATTATAATTTAGTCACTTATAATAGTTTAAATAAATCGCTATCTAAAAATTATCTGAAAAAAATTATTCACTGAATTAGCGTTAAACAAGCATAATATGGCTATAAAAAAGTTCAGAAAGCACGTAAACCGGAAATTGATTGATATTATACTGATACTAAAAGAAAAACAAAGCCGTGCCAATAATTTTGAACAAGGGTTTTTTGCAATTATGTTTGTTGTTCCTTTGTTATTTATTTTTTCTAAAATCCGATTGCTGCATCGGAAAGGCCAGTTAAAAATACATAATATACTTTGTTATTTTCTTTAATTTAATCCCTTTTTTAGAATTTATTAGACAAAATTTAACTTTTATTTTACCGTGCCAATAAATATGATCATCACTGTATATATATATATATATATATATATATATATATATATATATATATATATATATATATATATGTATGTATATATATATATATATGTATGTATATATATATATATATATATATATATATATATATATATATATATATATTAGAGTAAAAATCGGGAGTTGTGGAAATATTATATACTATAGAAATAGTAGTTGTATTTCCAATAAACTGGTCTATATTAAACCACCCTGTCGTGTCGCCGATTGTAAATTCCAGTAAGACTAATAATTATCAACACATTTAAAATAAAACATTTTTGTATCTTCCCAAAACATTTTCTTTTTATCGAGAAAGGCGTATCTCAAAATTTTTATAATAAATAATACGCATCCCATTATTTTACATGCGAATGCGCATTAATAAAAGTCTATACGACGTGAGTGATGCATTCTATGAAGTTGTATCGCCATACACGTACATCATAATTTTATACTGAAATACACGAATCCCATCATTTTAGATAATGATTTATGTGTCTCATAAGTATATACAGTCGCAAATGCGTCTCATAATTTTATATGGAGTGACATATATGAGAGAAACTATGTACAGAGAGACACATATCTCATAACTATGTATAGCCAGACACGTAAGTCATAATTCCATACAAAAAGCACGCATGTCACAATCTTATACAAAAAAAACGCGCATGTTATAATTTTATACCAAAGGACACCCATGTCATAATTCCATACAAAGAACACACGTTATAATTTTATACAAAATTTATGTCATAATTTCATGCATATAATGCACGCATGTCATAATGTTATACAAATAGTCACGTATGTAATAATTTTATACAAAAAGTCACGCATGTCATAATTTTATACAAAAGGCACTCATGTTATAATTTTATACAAAAGTCATGTCAGAATTTTATACAAAAAGGCACGTACATCATAATTTTTTCATAGAACCATTATGTCATAAATTTATGCGAAGATACGGGCACATCATTTTATATAGATACATAAATCGATATGCCAAAGGGGATGCTGTCTGGGTGAAGCCGCCAGGAAACCGATGTACTGACAAGTATAAACAGGGCACAGTGACCGATGTGGTGAGTCAGCAGTGTCCAGGTTGATAGCGTACCGTGTCACGTTAGGGACCTACGGCCGGCGACACATGTACCACCTCCAGTGGACGATGAGAGTGACTCTGACTCTGAGACGAGTGAGCCATCGCTTTGGTTTGCACCATCCTTATCAAGCAGTGACTCTGATATCAGTAGCCTCCACGGAGATGAAGCCTTTCCCGACCATCAGGCGGTGGATGAGAGCGCACGCGAAGACGAGAACAGCACTGTCCCCCTTCGCAGAAGCACCCGACGGCGGCGATCGCCACCCCCCTGCCGTCTCTGTGATCATGAGATCAGGGGGGAGTGTGGAGAAAGAAGTGGCTTACCGTTAAAGCGGCTGCGCGTTTGTGCATGCAAAGCACAAATTGAGCAAGATGGCGCCCGCATGCGTTTATGTGGAAAAAAGTCTCGTGGAATCTCGGGGAATCTCGGAGAATCTCGTACCCTGATTCCATAAATAACGAGGAAAGCGGGAGGACAGACGATTTTTAGTCACTAAAGCGAACGGACGTGTGTAAAAGAAGAGGTAGAAGAAAAGAGTGTGGTGAACGAAACAAACAACGACTCGGTTGAAAGTAGAGTTGTAACGAACACAGCCATATTTTGTTTTAGAGAGAGGGACGCATTTAAAAGTTTTAATGAATGTACCATGAATGAAACCGATAATAAACAGATGCTTATTAATTCCGGTAATCCTGCAGGGCGGAAGTAATTGTATAATTTATCGTTTGGAAAATTCTTGTCAGACAATTACTGAAAATGCTACACAAGTTAGCTAATGAGCACTAGACGTTTTGCCGGGTTATTTTTCATGCGATTAAACCTTCAAATCTAAGGGTGTTACCATAAAAGGCAGCCAGGCAGCACGTGCCTCAAATAATAATGTAACTGAGAAGGAAACAAGTCATTATTCGTTATATAAAAAACACTATATAAACTGATATAAACACATTAGTTTGCTGTTTCTGACTTGTCCTTTAATCTGTTATAGGCAACTAAAACTGAATGAAAAACATCTACTTAATAAAAATAAACCACTGAAAATAATTTATGTGATTACGCAGTTAATTAAATCTCACAAATCACAACAACATAAAAATAATTATGTAAGAAAAGACGTCCGAAAGAGTTACCAGTTCGAAGGAACTTTTTTAAAATAGAAATCATACCGCTAGAAAAAATTAGCAACAATGTATTGGATTGTGTGGAAGTTTGGTCGCATCCAGCCTTTACTCCAGACGTGTGAGCGTGTCAATGACTCGCGTCATAGCTTCTTCCATTGCAATTGTCTAATAACGACATCCTCTAGGGTTTCCCCTGGGCTTCGGGAACAACCAAAAGTCACAGGAAGTAATGTCTGGATTATAAGTAGGGCGAGGAAACTGTCTTGATGCCCATCTTAGTCAAATATTCTATGACCAGAATAGATGTGTGGACTGGTGAACTGGAACGAATTTTGCATAAATCGTTCGTGATTTCCTCACGAATAGTTGTGTGTACACTTCCCAAACTGATATCGAACTGTGCACTTATTTTCTCTATAGATACACGGCAGTCTTTATCCATGAAATTCTTTATTTGGCCAATCAACTCTGGTGTTCTGACTTCCCTATCACCATCCCTCACAGATTCCCTGCCTTCCTCGAATTTTTTATGCCACTCAAAAACTGATGTTGGATTCATGCAACATAGTCCAAAAGCAGTCTAATGTATTCCACACGTTTCTGTGGCATTTTTTTTTCAAGTTTAAAAGCGAATTTAATTGCATATCGTTCTTCTAAAGTGCCCTCACGTCCAGATTGCATTTTTTTAAATTCACTAGATGTGATAATCAGGCTTTAATAAATTGTATTCCAATTCCTGCTGTAGCTGTTCATTTGGACGTAAAATCATAAAAATGGGTCAGTCATCTCATAAGATGTACAACGATAACATACCGAATTTTCAAGATTCTATGACAATTTAAAATGTCTGTACAAAAACGTCTGCAAACTTATTGGTGGCACCTCTTATTTTCATTATTTTCCATTGTATATTCTACGTAACAATAAAAATATTTTTTCTTGAAATTACCATACGATGATTTTTGTTTCTTCTGATTGTTTGAGTTTTAAACATTGACCAGCTTTTTTGCCATGCACAAAAAAAGCAAATCACGAAATTTTCGTCCGGCATCTTCTAGTGGTTTGTATACGACCAGCAGTACGTTTTCTGCATAAATATCGAATTGTGTAGTGATATTGCCTATTCAAGATGGCCGCCATCAATTATACAAATTAGACTTTTGTGATTTATCATATTTTGAACGTTTAGCGAGTATGCAACAATATCAACCTGCATCATAAGTGTCCAGCATCGTTCGTAATGTTATTATTTGTTACATGATGGGAAATTGTTTTTTTCATGTTTGTACAAACTCATATACAAATTATGATTATGACAATCTATTAATTGTTATAGTTGGGCATTATCCATGATGATTTAGTTGGAATCTTTTTTATACAAGGAAGAGTGTCACCACTTATCAAGGTCCGAAGGCCACTCGAGGATAAAGGTTAAGGAGTGTACGGTGGTCACAAAGATAACAGTGCAGTGATAGTGGTGGAAATTAGATAGAATTAGATTATTTAAGGGGGCATATAAACAATAATTTGTTTGCATTGGACTTGAAGACTGCCATGTTGTAATCAGTGTGAAAGCAGGCTAGTTAGACAGAAGTCTATAGAAAGGCAGTTCTATGAAAGAAACTGTTCACGGAACCTTATTAACCAAGCATTTTGAGATAATTTTATTTTGTGTATTTTATTGTTATCCACTTTTTATTCTTTGCCTCTGCAAATTTTCGAAGCTCCACGCACACACCAGCATTGTTATAAACGTTTTCTTTTGTACATTTTGCTTCAACCAAATCACTTTTTTCTTTACCTTGTTTACATTTTTTCCCGATTTTGACTAATATTTTTGTCCATACTATTTAAGTTTAACTGAATTTATTCTCATTAAACACACGCGTAATTATAGATTAAGTTATTCTCATGCATATTCATCGCCAATCACAGAACTAAATTTAGTTGTTATTCAGATTATTGTTCAATAAGGACCTCCAAAATGTTGTGTACTACGTCATCATACTAAACAAAAAACAAGACGTCATCATTTCGTGTGTGTACTGTAATTTCTATGGAAGAGCATTAGCACTATAAAATTTATTTGGCAGTAACGTTATTTTACTATGGGATTTTCAAATTTACATTTATATTGATTTAGAAAAAATTGATAATTGAATATTTATGTATTTATTAATCCGTTTTGGCTTATATTTTCCCCTATACATCTAAACAAAATTTAAAAAGTTAATATAAATATTTAGCTGCATACTATCAGAATTTACAATAATTGTGTTATTATAGAGTTTAATAAATAATGAAAATATTAAATAAAAACTATAGACATCAAATAAATCGTAGATAATAAAAAATGGTACTATGTTCTTATATTACCGTATTTTCAAGTTACATTCAAGTTACACGGTATTTTTTAATCAAATTGTTAGGTGAAATTACAAAATAGTTACAAAACTACCACCCCTTCCTATGTTAGGAATTGCTTTTTAAATAGTAACGTTATTATTTTAGAACGGTAAAATAAATGCATAAGTTCACAAAAAGTAATTTCTCATCTATTACGAAAAACAACTAGTTTGTGTTAATGATTTGAAGATATGAGAAAATAGGTCTATACATTAAATGATAAATTTATCAGAAATTTCTGAATAAATAAATAAAATGTACAATAAAAAATGTATAAAAAACAATATAAGACTTACCTTTTGTAAAACAAATTGGTTTTTAATAACGAACTAGACAAACGATAAAATTAATTTTAACCTGTTCTATTGATACATGTATATACAAAGTTGCTCCTTACAGGCTTCCGTATTTTTTGGAAAAAAAGCGTTAATTTTTATTTCAACTTGTCATTTAAAATAATCAAATCGAAACGAATTTTTATAGTCGATTTTTCTTTTGCAATTTTTATTATCTCAAGTGTCGTATATTATATTATATGAATATATTTTTATAATATTGGAAACCTGTTATATAAAAAAATATGTTTAAACTTAATATCGCGTAATATTTGAATTTAATATCATTTAAAGCTTTTTAAAAAAATAATTATTTTTTAGAATTCTGTTTTTGTTTTTGTTGTAATTCAAATAATTATATTACTGAGAAAAAAAAATCAAGATAAATTGTTTATTTTATTTTTTTTTTTAACATAATAGTATTGATTTTATGTCCAATCTTATTTACAACTTTAAGGTAAGTGAAAAAAATGACGGGATTTTATATATATATATATATATATATATATATATATATATATATATATATATTTAAATAAGGGAGTAGTCACCAACAATGTGTATTTTTTAACATTATTTTATTATTCCGTGTCTTGGTTTTTCATTGAGAATTATGTTTGGATCATTGTAATAATGTTTTTAAGTCATTGAAATCGTTTACGTACGTTTCAGACGGTCAGATGCGTCCTCGTCAGAAATTATTTTCAAATGTGTAAAAATGGCGATTTTCTAGTTAGTTTGAAGTTTTTCCAAGGGGTGGAGGCTTGTAAGTGTTTATTATACATTGGTATGCTGAATTTTTATTGCTTTTATATATATATATATATATATATATATATATATATATATATATATATATATATATATATATATATATATATATATATAAAATCCCGTCATTTTTTTCACTTACCTTTTCGCGTATATATATATACATATATATATATATATATATATATATATATATATATATATATATATATATATATATATATATATATATATATATAACTATTTTTTTTATTATTTGATCTTTCCAGCTTAAAAAAATGCTGGCATTTTTATCGACCTACATTTATTTTTTTTAAATTTTCGTAACATAAAATATGAGTGCAGGGGTAGAACACCTAAAAAAATTCCTCTTAATATATTTAACGAAACCTACTTTTTTATGTAAGTTTATTTAATAATTTAATAAATATCGTGACTATAATTTAATTTTGCTAGATTTTTAAAACATGGGTGTGCGAACGGCTTAAAAAACGTCACTACATAGGAACGGTGTTTTAAAGCGTCGATAATGCAAAGACAATTTTTGTCTCACATTTTTATTATTTTTGTATGCTTTAAAATTTTTTAAAAAATATTAGCAGCTTATTTGAAGCTTCTATTTTTAAATGGTAAAAAGTTAGGATGATAATATTACATTAAATTACAATTACATCGTGTAACATACAGGGGGGTTAAAACTGCGGCGCGCGTTGGAAGGCCCTATTGTTCAAAATTATTAGATTCCTCATAATATTGCGAAGTAAAATAGAATGTCAATGAATAAAAAAATAATGAATAAAATAATAATGAATATAACAATAACTTGTTGCATATCTTAATTTTTATGAATAATTAATACAACGTGTCTTATTAGTTGATAATAAAAAGCTATGCTTGCACATGTATTAATTTTAAAGAAGAATTAATAAGACGTTTGTATTGGTTGATAATAATAAAAACCATCTTTGCACGTGTATTAATTTTTATGAATAATTAATTAAAACCCACGCAATCATTGTTATGGCTATATTATACTATAAAACCTACGCAGCCATTGTTATGGCTATATCGTACTATAAAACCTACGCAGCCATTGTTATGGCTATATCATACTATAAAACCTACGCAGCCATTGTTATGGCTATATCGTACTATAAAACCTACGCAGCCATTGTCGACTTGAAGAGAGAGAGAGAGAGAGAGAGAGAGAGATAGATAGATAGATAGAGAGAGAGAGAGAGAGAGAGAGATTGTATATTTGTTTTTGTTTTGCCATATTATTTTTTTTTATGAATTCAATTATTTATACGACAGTGCATTTTTTCGTAAATTCGAGTTGGGAACAATTTTCTCTTTTACCAATTTTATACCCCTAGCTAGATTTAGTCACTCTGATATCGTAGACGACGTAACACGTGTCAGTTGATTATATATATATATATATATATATATATATATATATATATACATATTTATATATATATATATGTATATATATATATAGAATAAATGACAAAAGCTTTATATTCCAAAGTACATAATGTTGACAATTTTATATTTTATTCCTTTACATCAATTGATTTATACAGTTCTTGACAGTATCTGTTTCGTAGCGCAAAATCAATCACTTAATTATTATATCAATTAGTGAATCTATTATGCCCTTAACTCATCAGAAGAAATCACAACAATCAATCCACGAAAAGGAATTAAAATGTGATATGACATGGTGAGAATCTGAAATTTGGAAGAGAAGCTTCAGTTACCTTTATATTTTTCAATTACGCCATCTTGGATTATATATATATATATATATATATATATATATATATATATATATATATATATATATATATATATATATATAATTACTAGAATTGATGTGCAGTAATTTGGCTTTGTTTCGTAGTTCTTCTTCTTTAGAGAATTGTCCAAAAAGTAAGTTTTAAGTTGATTGTTATTTTGTTATTTGAAAATAAAAGTTGGAATTAATTTCTAACATTATTCATTTTTTCCGACTTTGATTTAAAAACTTTTCTACTTACTTACTGATTCTTTATAGAAGGATACCGAACATCTTTATGTAAAAGTGTTTCGGTAAAACGATCTGGATTCGAACTTGTTGCACCCACTGAGCCGCCGTCACCTCGCTGTTTCTGCTGATGTTAATATCGGCTTGAACTGGCAACTCCCATTCGATCTATACTACCATATTTACTGGGCAACTTCACGTGACCCTTCCTGTTTTAACACCTGATACTAAAAAAGTAATCGGTAAAACCAATGCCACCAACAGGATTAATCAGATTCAAAGAATCACATGCTGATTCATAGAAAAAAAAAACAAATACGAGTCCTACGTTGTCTTCCTATTGAGTTTATTACTATATTTAGTATTAGGCTAGGATATGTACATGTTTAACACATGCCGACATCCTAAGAAGAAATGAGACAGCAACTAAAGGCACGCAATAGTGAGAATGGTCCACCTGATAGTGATGTAAAACCACTATATCTGAGACCCTCCCTCATGGTTCACAAAGCACAGTGAGTGCAATGGCAGACACTAAAGTAGTGGGAGTAGGAATGGGCGATCAGAAGCTGCTATGGCTGTATAATACTATAGAACGTGCGCAACCATTGTCGACTTGAAGAGAAGGACCATACAGCGTAGCACTACCATTGTTAAGCTTAGTATCATTAGGAATTTAAATTGCATTTTTTTCGTTTAGAAATGATACAAAGCTTATTCAGACTATCTATCAATATATTTATAAATGTGAGAATGTGTGTGTGAGGACACTTCTCAACCGATATACTCAACGAATTTTTTATCTACATACTTAAAATTTAGTATATAGTGTATTTCATCCGGAAAAAAAGAGCTGCTAAGTAATCAACATTAAAAAAATGGTTCTGTCTGTTTGTCAACCGTTTCACGAGGTTTGGAAACGCTTTTTAAAGATTATGGCAAGCTGAGATAATGGTTATCGTACTTGACCCACAGTATAGGTTTTGGTTTCGATCTCAGCTCAAGTACTTTTTTTACTCACAAGAAATGAACTGTTTAGAAAAAGCATAATACACGCATGCACATGTTTCAGTTTATTTTTTTCCTCATTTTTTAAAGAAATTTAATGCTACACTTAATACCAGGCAACGCCGTGTGCATCTTCTAGTATATCTATAAAAGTCAGAATGTGTGTGTGAGGATATTTCTCAACCTATATACTCAACGAATTTTTCATCTACAGACTTGAAATTTACTATATAGGCTAATCAGACACGTGGAAAACCTTTTAATCCGTTTTCATCCAGAAAAAAGTAGCAATGGGGTTAAAATTGAAACTTTGGTACTTGAGGATCATCGGATTTTTATCTGTTTGTTAACTGTTTCATAAAGTTTGAAAACATTTTTTAAGGAATTTAACGCTGAGCTTAATATCGGGCAACGCCGGTACATCTTCTAGTACTATAGACATCTACTACTCAACCGGAATCACTTGAAAAATATTACAGAATTTAATGATAATGGCGCATACTGTTAATAAAAACAGCAACTATTTCTATAACTGCATGATTCAAAGGTACGAAAGGATGAAAAGAAGGTTGAGCAATTTTTAAAAGTCAGAAAAATAAAATAACCTAAAATTACTTCTGTGATTTACGATGAGAATATTTAAAAAAATATGTCAGTAGACGTCGAAACGTCAAATGTTAAAGGTCATTACAATCTTCCGTAACAAAAAAGTATAATTTGCTTAAATGAATGTTTGCTGTGTCGATTAAATATATTGTGAAATCTGACAAATAACTGAAATATATTTTTCAACAACTACGCCTTCTTTTTGTCCAACGCCCAAAATATCTTGAGCAAATCTCATTCCTGCTATTTTATGCATAAACATTTTTTAACCTTTTTAGAATAAAATAGAGAATACATATTAACATTAGCAGGGTTATATGTTCCAGTACAGAGCCCACCTTTTGCAGGATGTCAGGTTATGCAATATCTTTTGTAAACGATGAGTTTGTTCTTTTGGTTTGTTTGCTTTACGACATATCGACCGTTTTTGTCGATAGTTCTCCGTTTCGCCCGAACACAAGAAGCTGTGATGGATGAGACACGCCGCAGACCACCAAACAGTCACCATAACGTTTTTTTGCGCAATTTCGGCTTCGGGGAGAGTCGTTTAGCTTCTTCGGCATACAACTGTGCCGAACGTCGCCAGTTGTCGTAGAGGATCCACTTCTCATCACACGTCAGAATCCGCTCGTGAAACGGATCGTTTTTGTTGTGCAGATGGAGCGTAGAAGACGCATCAAAACGATGATTTTTTTTATTATCGTTCAATTCATGCTGCACCCATTTAGCCATCTTTTTTTTTTTACTTCCCTATTTGCTTTAAATGGCGAACGACTGCTGGGTGGCCGACCTCGAGTTCAGCAGCAACTTCTGATGGGGTTTTGCGAGGATCGACTTCAATGAAGGCTTTCAAATATAATTGCAGTCGACCTACCAGGACCGTTTTCATCTTCATGGCCCTTGTCACCATTGCGAAATTTCTTGAACCACCGTTGTGTCATACGTTCGTTCGTGGCTCCTGGGCCAAACTCATCGTTTATATCACCAGCTGACTCGGCAACTTTTCGGCCTTGTATGAACTAGAACAAGAAAATCGTGCGGATTTTAATTTTTTCCATTCTGTGGAGAAACCTGCGAAAAACGTGAATGAAGAGATTGAAAACGGTAACGATAAAAACAAATAACACGATTCAATAGAGCGAAAAACATGCTTCAAAATGACATATACAATGGCTATATATATATCAATGAAATTACTCAGAAATCATACATAAAAGTAACATATGTGAAAAAAACGATCTTGTTTTCGTGCCAACCTAATAAATCCCGACCAAATATTTAAAATAACATAATATTCGAAGGCACAATAATGCCAACAACTATATACTTGATCATGCAGGAAATGGTGCATATTCTCATTGTGATGCTAATCTAAGTCGTACTACTTAGCTGAATACTTTACCAGGTCAGATGAATCATTGCTCTCGAATCCGATAAGACCAAGAGATTGAAAGATCAAGAGATTAAAAGGCTGCCGACAAATTGACGAAATGCACCAGAAGCTCAGAAGCTCCAACGTATGTGCCCGAAATTGTCCAACATGAAGGGGCCATATTTATTTTAATTGGAATTCGTTCTTGAGACGAGTATTATTTATTAATTTATTTTGGAATGCGGACTATTATTCTCAGTTTTCTTACAACTAAGGAAGATGAGAATAATAGTCTTTCTCAGCAATTACTCCATCCATAGTTGTGGATAAATTAATGAAGGGATAAATTCTTCTCCATAACAACGCTCGACCGCATGTTGCTCAACTCACCCTGCAAAAGCTGAACGAATTTGGCTACGAAACTCTGCCTCATCCGCCATATTCACCGGACCTCTCGCCCACAGATTATCACTTTTTCAAGCATCTTGACAACTTCCTGCGCGAAAAATGCTTCAAAAGCCGAGATGATGCCGAATCGACCTTTAATGACTTTATCGCTTCCAGAACTCCGGATTTCTATGCTAATGGGTTGAATAAACTTGTTTCTCATTAGCAAAATGTGTGTGAAACAACAACTATGATGGTGAAGATAGCAGTCCTCAAACAAACAAATAAATATTGTTTTAATTCTTTATAATCTTCCTACAACGTTTCATGGAACCGCCGACTTAAGCAAGTGCATCTTATATCAGGTCGGTGCAAATAATTTTTTCTAAAAGAGATTTTTAAAAAATGCATGATGATAATTCGTAAACATATAACCATGATTAATTTATAGTTTTGTTAAAATATCATGTATATTTAAGTGCATTATTCTCGCCCATGTTAATTTGAAAACGACGTTCTGTGATCGACAAAAAGGGAGCCATCTTCCATCATGATAATGCTCGTCTCACACAGTACTACTAACCAAAGATCTTCTAGGAGAGTTTGGTTGGAAATTTTATCTTAACTATTCACATTTTTCTGATTAAGTCCCCTCGGATTATCACTTATTCTGAAGATTACATCACCTTTTAGATAGTCTTGGGTTAGCATACCGAAAGGATGTTGAATATGAATTAGGTTCATATTTCACATCAAAACATACAGAATATTACAAACAATTTATAAAAACACAGCTTTTCGTTTTCAAGGTGCAATGTTAAATCATCAAAACTTTTTGCGCCGTTTTAATAAAACTCTTTACAGAGTTTCGTATGTTTTTTTTATTTAATCCATTGGGTTGGATTTTTCTCGTTCCGTCAGCCACTATAGGATAGAAGTCTTAAGTAGTTTTTATTTTATTTTATTTTCAATTTTACTTGTATCGCGTTTATCTGTTGTGTCACGTGCATAAACCAGTATACATCCGTTGTCGTTGGGAATCCAGTTCGACAAGACGCACCTGAAGAAGGTCAGAGGTTACATCGGCCGAAATGTTGTAGAAAAAAACAATGACATTCAAAATGAGAACAGTAGTGTGAGTCATCTCATACAAAGATGTTGTGTTTTTGGTTTTTTGTTTTTGTTATTTTCTTTTTGTTTTAGCATTAAATAGTCGAAACTTGTTTCGTTTCTTGTGAGAATAGACAAACCAAAACCAAACCAAAACCAAACCACAGTAAACCAAACCAACCTGTATCTTAATTACTTATTACAGTTGTATATAAACATATGAGACAAGCCCGGCATTATGAGACTGCCTAGGGTGTATTGATGGCATCAAGATTAAGAGGATCGTGCAGTGCCCGTGATAAAGCACTCCTTTATATGCGATATTATCCACTGACACACAACGTCTCAAAATTCCGTCTTTATCTAAGCAGATATCTTGGTGTGACGGTTAAAAGCTGAACATACTTACGAATTGCGCCACTGATGTTTTTTTACCTTGACCTTAATAGGTTACTCTTTTCGTTTATAACTTATTTTATTAAATACGCTTTTAATAGATGAGCTTGAAAGCTTGAAAATGTAGCTTTACAAGCCGGTAATAAACAAAACAAATGGCATAAATAAAAAAAAATGTATTAGCAAAAGAATGATGCAGAAGTACACGTCATGATTCTGGTACCATAACTGCCACGAATCACTACTTAATAACGTGAGAGATGTAACTATATTTATAGTTTTTGAGCAAACCAATATCAATAATTTCCCTCACTCATTATCTGTGCCTAAACTTAAAAAACGTAAATGTAGATTCTACGAGCAAAGCTTCTTTCTTAGGACTGCACGCCTGAGGAACTCTGATCCGTTTCTCTGCTTTTCAGGTCGTCTTTAAATCCAATGTGAGCTAGTTATTGATGAGTCGTCCTCTTAAGTTATCCAAGTTACCAAATTTCTACTACTAACGATTACGATATTGTCCCATTGACTACCGTACACTCTTTAACCTTTATCCACGAGTGCCCTCCGAGCTTTGATAAGTGGCGACTCCTGTGTAAAAGTAAATCTATTATCCTGAAAGAGGAATATAAGCCAACCACACAAAACTGAGTCACTTAGAATTTGAAGGAGACTGAGTTTTGCTTTTTCTTTCTTTTTTTTTTTGTTTTTTTTTTTTTTTTTTTTACAAAAAGATTACCACAGATCAGGGCACATAAGGGTTAATGGATAAGGTTAATGTATGTATTGTAGTCATTGGGTGAGTTGCGTAATAATCATTTGTATTTAGTATAATCAGATTATTTACGAGGGCGGTTCAATAACGGTTAATAATTTTTACGTTGGATTTGAAGACGACGATATTATAGTCAGCTGGAAAGCAGACCAGTGTAACAGAATTTGACAAGCGGGTAGTTTTCTGAAAGAAGCTGTTTTCATGGAATCCATGTTTAGGTTTTGCCACCTTTAGAGAGTGGGGGATTGGAAGTATGAGAAGAGTCGGAGTTAGATATTTATTTTAGACAAGACGACGAATAATACTACATATTTTAAGACTTAAAATAAGAAGTCGGTGCCTGATATTTTGAAAGCCTTAGAATTCTTGGAATCAGAGCAGAAGTCATAAGAATGCTATGAGTTTGAGTGAGATTGAAAAAATCCAACTCCAATTATTACTGAATATTGAAAGATTTTAAAATAAGGATGCGGACATTTGGGAATCCAAACAATTGAAGTCCAAGTCGAAGCTTATAATTCCAGACTGGTGGAACACAAACTTTTCGGTAAATAATTGGACCCTGACCGATGGTCCATTTTTTTTTGTTGTTTTTTTTTCCTTTCGTCTAAATAAGACGTCATAATAAATTTCTCCCCCTCATTTTACTCCCCTTCCTACCCTGACTCTCTCTCCCTCTCTCTTCCTCCCCCCCCCCTCTCTCTCTCTCTCTCTCTCTTTCTTGCATTAATCATTTTTTCGGTAAATAACTGGACCCTGACTGATGGTCCATTTTTTGTTTTTGTTTTTTCCTTTCGTCTAAATAAGACGTCATATTAAATCCCCCCCTCATTTCACTCCCTTTCTCACCCTGACTCTCTCTCCCTTCCTCCTTCCCTCTCTCTTTCTTTTTCACTCTCTTTCTTGCATAAATCATTTTTTCTGAAGTCATAAAGTGTAGCAAGTTTTCTACCATGTTTTATATGTGACGTTATTTATCCCAGACAATACCTATCGGAAAAACAGGTTACAGTCAATAGACTGCATCGATCTGAAACTTATCATGGCTTATTTATTGATTATCCTGGTGGGAAAATTTTGTAAGGTAAATTGATTTTCGAAAGGTATAAAAAATTGTTTGTCTTGTTAAGTACATAATATATATATATATATATATATATATATATATATATATATATATATATATATATATATATATATATATACTTCAGAATAAAATTATCTAGCAATCAACTGGTATGGAAACCTGTACAAACTATTTGCTAATATTTTCTCCTCTGAAGAGATGGTAGACATCGAAATCCTATAGGATAACGAGTTATAATATTTCTAATGTATTCTTTGTCTTACATTGAATAATAAAAATCTTTTGATATGAAATTTAAATATTTCACGTCATAATTTTTTTTAATTTATTGATTGACTAAAATTTTATATATATATATGTGTGTGTGTGTGTGTGTGTGTATGTGTGTGTGCGCGTGTGTGCGTTTTATTCTTGTATTACCGTTAGTTACATACACTTCCTTCAGGTTTTTACCAATTACCATTTTTGCTATATATATATATATATATATATATATATATATATATATATATATATATATATATATATATATATATTTATATATATACATATATATATACATATATATATATATATATGTATATATATACCTTCACCTGGTAAATTTCATGTTTTTAAATTTTCACACTTTTGCACGGATTTTCCCCGGCTTAAACCTAAATATAAAGTTTCGCATTAGTTCGAATACCCTATATATTAAGTTCTATGTCTGTAGAACAAGAACTGACTGAGGAGTTTGGTAGGCAAATTTTTTAAAACAAATATATATACGCATACATAAATATATATATATAGAAAGATGTTCGTGTTTACTATAACCTTTTTAATGCAATTATTACGCAAGTATACATCATGTAGAATATCTGCATGAATATAATTATACGTAATTGTTAACTAAAAATCGTCATCCCATAAGAAAACTGAAAAACTAATAGGAAATAAAGTAAAATTAATGCTTGAAACAATTTGTAAATTAGCTAGGTCTTTTGCAGATGAATGCAATTCCGTAACCCGTATAAAACAAAGTTGTCTTTTCTTTTTAAATAAATAGAAAAAAGGTTTTTTAATATGAATATTAATATACAAAAAACAAATTTATAGGAGTAATATATATATATATATATATATATATATATATATATATAAATTTATAGGATTAACATATATACATATATATATATATATATATATATATATAGTATGAGTATATATATATATATATATATATATATATAGTATGAGTATATATATATATATATATATATATATATATATATATATATGTGCTTTCTTTATTATTTCGAAATAATTAATTAATATTTATTACATAATATTACACAGGATGGCCTACTCAAAAATAGCCGAGAAAATTGAAACAGAACGGCTTATATATATATATATATATATATATATATATATATATATATATATATATATATATATATATATATATATATATAAACTGAATTGAATGGGCAAAGGATGAAAAGAGGCGAGAGAAATGCATAAATAACTAAGGTATGCTATATGTTCAGTTAATTAGAAATTACGACTAATTAGAAACAAGGTAACACAATCCCAGAATTAAGGTTTAATTAAATCATGTATTTCGTCGTAAAAATATTCGCTTATGGCATTGGAGACCAGGATCCAATCTTCTGTAGAGTCATCTTAAAACCCTGCTTGATTCCATCTTTCTAAACTCATTATTATAGGGTGAAGATAAAATGTAAGTGCAGTAATCCTGGAAAAAGAGTGATTCTCTCCCTTACATCTCGGTTTGTCCTCAACTACGATTGGCCACATTGGGGTTTTTTCGTCAGCCTCTTAAGTCTCACTTTTCTTATTTTATCTTTTAATCCTCATATTTGATGTTTCTGACAAAGGGGAAAAAACTACTGATTTCTGGTTCGGAATCTATCCACCTAACAGTTATCGTTGGCTAATTTCTGGCTCTGAAATAGCATTTTTAGCTCCTTACATTAAGTGGTTTCATGCTTGTCTGGGACGATTCCCATAAAAATTTTCTATTATTAAAGTATATAGGAAAAAGCCTTAAGGAAACCAACGTTCATTAACTCACATCTAGTACAATAATAGATGGATGACTAATAGGCCTGCTTAAATACTTTCGCCGGCGGCTGTGTGTAGAAACTATCAACATTGTATACGTAACGTAATATTCTGTTCTTGTCTAAATATTTAATCTCCCGCAGTTAAACAAAGAAAACCTGCCGTTTTTACTGGCTAAAACATATAGATCCTTCTTGGCAGCTGTTTACATCGATGGCAATATGTACAGATGACTTGCCAACAGTTAGAGATGGGGATGCCATAGAGCACAGTTGGCCCTTCTCAAAATGAAAATCTCTGAAGTAAACTTGGTCATTTCAAGGCCGAGCCAGATTGTTTTAAGTTTGAAATAAACTCCATTAACGCATAGTCATTCACAGTGTTATATCTTATACGTGAAATGGAGTAGAGGTTACAGGCGGGAATTCCGAGCTCAGTGTGTTGTTTTGTGTTTGGCCATTGTATCACTTTCATATTATAGCCTTTAGAAGATATGCATCTACATACGAGGTGCCTTCAATCAGTTTCCAGACTTTTTCGCGTGAGCACTTTTATTGCTAATACTAATATCAAATTCTAGTTCCTTCGAAGTGATCTCCTCTGCAATGCACTTGTTGTACGGTTCCAACAACTTCCGGGAAGCCCAATAGAAGTCCTCTTGTGTGAGCATGTCAATGACAATCGTCACAGTCTCTTTCACCTCCTCAATTGTCTCATAACGAAAACCTCTAATGTTTTCCTTGAGCTTAGATAATAACAAACAGTCACAGTGTTCAAGATCTGGACTCTAGGGAGGGTAAGGACTGTCTTGATGCCCATGACAACGTCTTTCTTTCTGATTTTCTCTGAGCACCATTGGGACAAATTTCGCGCAAATCTTCCATATCTTCAGTTCAATCTGAAATAATACTGTGTACAGTTCCCACACTGACATCAAACTATGCACTTATTGTCTCAATAGACACACGACGGCCATTATCCATGAAATTCTTAATTTGGCCAATCAACTTTGGTGTTCTGACTTTCTTATTCTTCCTACACCTATGATTATCTCTCACAGATTCGCTGCCGTCTTTGAATCTCTTATGCCACGCAAACATTCATGCTCGATTCATGCAGTCTGAAGCATTATACAGGGTGTTCCAAAAGTCTTGGGTACATTTCAAGTCCTCATATCTGCTTAATGTGCCCAAGACATATGTTTCTGCGGCATTTTTTTTTTCAAGTTTTAAACAGAATTTTATTGAATATCGTTCTTCTAAAGTGTCCTCACGTTCAGATTACATTTTTGAAATCTAACAGATATGACAATCATGCTTTAGTAGGGTGTATTCCATCTGTAGCTGTTCATTTGAACATGAAATAAAAAAATGGTATGTCATCTTATAAGATGTATAGCAATAACATAGTGAGTTTTGAAGATTCTACGACAATTTTAAATGTGTGTATAAAAAAGTCTTAAAAATTATTCAAGGCACCTCGTATTTTCCTCTCCGCCATGGAATCCATAGTATACTAAACTCTCAGATTTTGATTGTTCAACTTGTCTAGGGGAAGAGAAAAAATCCTTTTATTTTCTGCAGAGACTGACATTGCTTTTAATGTTATGCTGGGATTACGTAGCAGTCGCTTCATCACAGACATTCTGTACAAACACATTAACAGGAGTATTCATTGTCTATTGTAACTGAAAGAGTTCTTGTTCTAGTTTGCTTAACTTGGATATACTCACACCTGAAAACAAACTTATATTCACACAGAGAAAGGTTATGGAAGCTCAGTGGTTAATGTTATAGACTGATAACCTGAGTGTTACAAGTTGGAATCTAGTTTGTCCCACAAAAACCACTTTCACTTAGGATGTTGGCAACCTTCACGTGGTTCCTTCCATAAGTACCCGATGTATTTCTAAATAGTTTTTTTCTAGAAAGGAAACTAATGTTAACAATAAAATCGTTTGGTTCATATGGAGTGTATGACACAGGAAAATACTATCGCTAATTTTGATAAAATTATCGAAACATTGGGAAAGATGTGGTCTGCGTCATGATGATTCGTGCTGGACTCCAAAACTCGAAAATCTTTGCTACAGTTCAGTGATCTTTTAATGCTTTGAAGGCCGTGAGGTTTGAGCTGAAGAATTTTAATGGAGATGGGGAATCAGTGGTTAGCAGAGAGGATCAGAGCAAGTGTTTTGGTTTTACTCAACGCAATTCGTCAGGAAGTCGCAAAAGATAGTACGTTAAGATGCAGGCAAATGACTGCAGAGCTGAGAGAAAGAAATAAACCTCAGTATTGTGATAATGGAGAAAACTCTGGATGTGGCTAGTCACGACGATATAATCACCTTAACAGACCAGGTTTCGTTAGATCACCTAAGTTAAGCAATGTTGAACCTGGTCAGTAGTAGATGAGCGAACATTTGGGAATACTAGGTGCTGTATGTAGGAGAATGTCCATGCATCTCTGCAAAAACTACAAAAACCTTACGTTCTAGTTTCTCCTGACGGGGATATATATATACACACACACACACACACACACACATATATATATATATATATATATATATATATATATATATATATATATATATAGTAATTTGTAAAATATATATGGCGATTAAGCTACACTGAATATTTGGCGTTTCATCCACTCAAGAACTCCTCAGGCTTATGCGCGAATTCTGTGGTTGTTTATCGTTTTTATATGCTGCTCTTCTATTGAGATTTTAGTTAGCCAATCAGCTTTCTGGTATCCACCGCGCCCCTTCCTATCAGCCAATGGGCATGCATTTTATCGGACAAAGGATCTGTTTTAAAACTAGGTTAGTATTTTTTTTGTTAGTTTATATATAAATATATATATATATATATATATATATATATGTACATGCATATATGCATATATATATACATACATATATATATATATATATATACATACATATATGTGTGATCGTTTATGTATATTCATGTTTATTTAATTTATTTATTCGTTTATTTTCTATTGTTTTTGTTGGTTTTAAAACTATTTTGTGTCCCTATCCTAGAGTAAATTTTATTTTGTGAACAAAGTTATTTGCTATTTCTCTTCTACAGTTTAATAGATGTTGGGGTTCTTTAAAGTACAGGATAGCAAATTTTTCATGAAGGCATGATCTACATGGGTCGTCTAGATGCCTACACGTGGTAGCTTGTCTTATTATTTTCCATTCGACTACCGGCTAATGTCCGCTTTCTTTGAGTTCCCAGTATTTATTCGCTAGTGTTGTTTTTATACGGGTTTTTTTTTATTGTTGAATGTACTTTTGTGGTCATAGTATCGGGTTTTGAAATCTAAGGAAGTCATGCCTACGTAATAAATTTTGTTATTCGGGTTTTCTTTCACAAATATTGTTGCCTGATAAACTACGCTTTTGGTTAGACATTTATTTGAAACTGGGCAAAGTGTGCGGTGTCTACAGTTGCATTTATCTTGTTCGTATTTAGTATTTTTATTTATAGTATGGTTGTTCTTGTCCGGGGTTGGTTTATTATTATTATTATTATTATTATTATTATTATTATTATTATTATTATTATTATTATTATTATTATTATTTCTGCTAGTGTTAGTATTATTTTTGTTATGTTGTTTACCTTTTTATTGTATATTTTGTTGTTGTTTACATTGTTTTCATTCAGTATTTTGTTATTATGTGCTTTAATTATCATCTCTAAATTTTCGCAACAACTGTAAGATAACTTCAAGGTATTTTTATTGAAGATTTTGTGTAAGGGGTTGGTTGCGGGAAAGTGTTTTTGAATAAGATCTAGAAATTTCTTGCCAAGTTTTGTTTTTAACATTAGATTGTATGGGGCCGTATACCAAATTATAGTTCTTTTTCTTCTGTTTTTAATTTTATTATAGTTATTAGTGTTTTGTTGCTTATATTTGATATCGATATTTTTGTATCCACTATTTTTTAGGGCTGTTTCGTAGATATTGGTTGACCTGTTAAATGCATTTTCATCGCTTGAGTTATTACTGAGTCTACTTACGTCTGCCTGCTTCCCTCCGGACTACAACTTGGATGTCTTCAAGCCCAACGTTAACAAATTCCTAATGAACCGCCCCCTTAATTAAACACTTCATCAAATCTCCACACTAACGTAATGTACTTGCAATAACCCTTATCCCTGAGTGGCTTTCGGGCTTTGATAAGTGGTGATCATTGTGTAAAAAAAAAAAAAGTTAGGAATGTGTTTTATAATTGATGGTGGGTGATTGGACTTAGGGTTTACGTATATTGGAGTAGCGTTATCTTTTAAGTAGGGTTCATATGTGTTTTTTATCTAAATTTAACGTGACATCCAGGAAGTTTGTTATTTTTATGTTAGCTGATACGTCTGCTTTTAGGCCTAATTTTTTCATTTCCTTGTGTATGATTTTCTTAAAGTTATCTCCCTTGACTTTGTTGGAGTTTTTTATTATAGCTAGTCTGTCATCTCTATATAGGCCGATATCCGTAGTATCGAATACGCTTGTGAGGGTATATAGAATGAATAATCCCACAAGATCTGATGCCTCTGCAGAATCCCTGGCACTTTAAAACTAACAAAAACAATAGAAAATAAACAAATAAATAAATTAAATAAACATGAATATACATAAACGATCACACATATATGTATGTATGTATATATATATATATATATATGTACATATATATGTATGTATATATATGTGCATATATGTATGTACACATATATATATATTTATATATAAACTAACAAAAAAAAGAAAAAAAACACTAACCTAGTTTTAAAACAGATCCTTTGTCCAATAAAATACATGCCCATTGGCTGATAGGAAGAGGCGCGGTGGATACTAGAAAGCTGATTGGCTAACTAAAATCTCAATAGAAGAGGAGCATATAAAAACGATAAACAACCACAGAATTCGCGCATAAGCCTGAGGAGTTCTAGAGTGGATGAAACGCCGAATATTCAGTGTAGCTTAACCGCCATATATATTTTATAAATTACTAACTAGCTCTACCTACGTATTGAGCACTTTTGAAATAAATACTTAAAGTTTACGCATAAATCTATACTTTCGTATATTAATTTTATGTGAGTAAATTAAGTAGTTATATATATATATATATATATATATATATATATATATATATATATATATGCGACTGGGGACTGCTTATAAATTTGATATTCCCTTAAGTTTTCCTCCTCCTGAGGAAGTCGGTTCGACCCGCACAGGGTGAGTGCCACTGCTACTTGATTGCACCAGGGGATCACCACATCCAGGTACTTTTAAGCCGACTTCGAAGATGTGAATGTCATGATGCTGCCCTCACTTGAAACTATACCAAAGACCATAACCGTAGCTGAAAACTTGGTTGAGTTGTGCTCTCAAGCGCTGAACCGTCCGAATTTGCATTTTGAGGGTGCTAGCAATGGTCCTGTTGTCATAACTTGAATCAGTAGAGGGTATGAATTGTACAGCGGCGCATCTTCGATCTCGCTGTGTCATTTTAAGGTATGATAGAATGCTCTTATTGCTATTGGGATTTGTACACATCTGGCCAATAAGTAGATGGTTTTCAAACAAAAAAAGAAAATCGGTTTTCATCAAACGGAAATTGAATCGTTAATTTTATTTCGGACTATTAGTCTCATCTTTATTAGTTGTTGTTTGTTTGTTTTTATTGGTTCACAACGTTTCGGCCAACTTCCTCTGGCCTTCGTCAGGTGGTAACCGCGACGGATAGGAACTTCGAATCTCCTAACTGCATTCTCAGCCATCACTGCCATCCGTAGTTGTCGTTGTCTCACCACATTTTTGACCAATTACCTCTGGCACGCTTTGGGTGGGATTGAAACCGCTATCTTCAGACAATGCTCATCTGGAACCGTAGAGATTCAACGTCTCTATCAACTGCGCCACCTGCCCCCGAAGGGCGATCAAGGTTGGATTCTTTGATCTTATAAATCCACATTTATTCATTATCTGATCTTCCATAGTCGGGTCCGTACCGATTGGTATATATATATATTATTCCTTAATTGGAATTTTTTTTTTTTTTGAGATGAGCATTTTTTTATGTTAAAAAAAAAAAAAAAAAATTCCAATTAAGGAATAATATATATATATACCAATCGGTACGGACCCGACTATGGAAGATCAGATAATGAATAAATGTGGATTTATAAGATCAAAGAATCCAACCTTGATCGCCCTTCGGGGCCCGTGGCGCAGTTGATAGAGACGTTGAATCTCTACGGTTCCAGATGAGCATTGTCTGAAGATAGCGGTTTCAATCCCACCCAAAGCGTGCCAGAGGTAATTGGTCAAAAATGTGGTG
>NC_136519.1:1535188-1575188 GCF_053919585.1 Euprymna scolopes
AAGTGATGAGAAAACGTTCGAATCATAAATGAACCAATAAATTGTAAAAGTGCATCCAAACTAAACATAAACTAACAAGCGTGTCAATTTTTTGGTTCTTACATTTTCTTAAATACCGCGTGAGTTCGTAATTCGAGGTATTGGTAAAGTTCAATAATTTGGGGCCCGTTATGTCGGGTACAAACAAAATTTCAAACCCAATATATTTACAATCTATATTTACGTGATAATATTAACTTAATTTCGTTTTAATATTGTATCACGACTTATCAAGGCCAAGATCAACCCGAGGATAAGTGTTAATAAGACGGGAATGATTGCCAACCGAGAGATTATGAAAACTAAGGGAGTAAACAGTATAAACTAAGTTTGATTACTTCTGGCGCGATTTATGCCAAAACTTTCTTGCAATTGGATTTGAATGGAATTGAAATAAGCAGGGAAACACTTTCGTAGTTATGTGCTCTACATACTATAATCCCTTGTAAAGAAGATCTGTCTTCGGAAATTATGTTTGATGTTAAGTGCATCGATGGTGGTAGAAGGATGAGTTTTTGCGTTGGATTCATGTCTAGTCGCTCTTAATAGTAATCGCATATCTCTATAACAATAAAGTAATCTTTTCCTTGCATCTACAATCTCGATGGGAAAATACGGGAATCTATCACCACTTTCAGCATTTACTCAAGCGTGTGCCACAAAACTATGCATACATTTCGTCTCCGCTTACAAATTATTACATTTATTCCGAAAAACTGTTTCTCTCAATTGTGGTCTCTTACAAAGATGAGGACAATTAAATATTGATTTACTGTATTTATTTGATATCACTCGTGTTAAAGAATAACATTCGTTTCTTTGGTTTTGCTTATTGACTCTACGTATTATTTCAATTATAAGTAATTGCTGTGATTAAAGACATTCACATTACACTAAAAAACAGATCTACAATCATTTGCTTTCAATAAAATAGATATTCTTACTATATATATCGTCAAAAATTATCTGTAATCATTAAATAAGTGGCGGCAATTCTCGCTTCTTTGAAGTTCCTTTCATTTCAGTTTCAGCATACTTAACAGTTTGCTCTTATTTTTATTGAACCGAGTCATTCCTTTTTCTTCTAAAACCTTTTCCTACCATTGTTCCTTAGATAAAACACAATTTTTGAAATAGTTACAGTTTTATTTTAGTTATAAATTTTTTATCGTTATTTCCATGGCAAGTGCTCGTCTGAGCTCAAATCTCTGCCCCCCCCCTCGTCAATATTTCGCGAAAACACCCGTCAAGCTGAAACAATTGTCAATAATTTTCCTTATTCTGTATCGGTGCCTAAATTAAAACATAGATTCCATGCACAAAGCTTCTTTCTTAGAAGTGCACGCCAGTGGAACTCCCTTCCGTTTGCCTATTTCCTACCTGACTACAACTTGGATTTTTTCAAGTCCAACATAAACAAATGCCTGATACACCGCCTCCTTAAGTAAGGCACTTTATCAAATCTCCATTACTAACGACTACTACGATATTATCCCATTGACTACTTACTGTACACGCAATAACCCTTATCCCCGAGTGGCTTCCGGGCCTTGATAAGTGGTGACTACCATGTAAAAAAAATCCAAATCCGATTTTTGTCACGTAGTTCCAATAAACTAATTGTTAATAAAGTCTTCTAACTCGATTTTATCCAGCGTTCAATAAGTTCCCATACTTTTTTTCGTATGGACACTTTTATTAATAATGCACATATGAAACTCTAGTCACTTTTGAAGTAATCTCCTCTGGCTGTAATGCCCTTGTGCCGTTTCAACAACTTCTGGAGGACCCATAGAAGTCTTATTGTGTGAGTGTGTCAATAACCCCTTGTCACAGCCTCTCCTCAATTGTCTCATAACAACAGCCTCTAATGGTTTTCCGTGAGCTTAGGTAATAATCAAAAGTCACAGGAAGGGGAGGGTGAGGAACTGTCGTGATGCCCGTCTTGGCCAATGAGTTTTTAATAGTGTTACAGTCCCCACACTGACATCAAACTGTGCATTTATTGCCTCTATGGACACACGACGGTCATTATCCATGAAATTCTTTAATGGCCAATCAACTCTGGTGTTCTGACTTCCTCACTCCTCCAACACCTTTCATCATCCCTCGCTGTCTTCATTGAATCTCTTATGCCACGCAAACACTTATGCTCGATTCATGCAAATTAGTCCAGAAGCAGTCTGAAGCATTCCATACGTTTCTGTGTTTTTTTCCAAGTTTAATACAGAATTTTATTGCATATCTTTGCATATATTTGCATATCTTTGGTCCAAAATGTCATCATATCCATATTGCATTTTTGAAATTCACCAACGATGACAATCAGGATTTAGTAGGGTGTATTTCAATTCCCATTGTAGCTGCTCATATAAACGTGAAATTATAAAAATTGGTCAGTCAGATGTATAACAATGACATACTGAATTTTCAAGCGTGTCTGACAATTTTAAATGGCTATCCAAAAAAGTCTTGAAACTTATTCAAACCACTTTGTAGCTTTCACATAACTTTAAAACTTATTCATGCAGTCTCCAAACTTTGGTAAAGATATATTAAGAAATAAGTCAATAAAAAAGGATAAAGTTTATTTAATCATTTGTAAACATTCTATCACTTTTTCATTATTTCTATTAAATAAATCTAAAACGTTTGTGTGTTTGTGTGTGTCTTTGTATCTCCGCTAAAAACGTTTTTCATCTTCAGCGTACAGGCACCAACATGGCATTGTAAGAAAGATCGAATTCTTGGAGAAAAATATCGAAAAATTAGAAAAAAAAATCCGATTATTTCGTGTAGAAATGTTTTTTTGAAGGGCGGTCAGATAAAAAAAAATCTTGCTTTCGACGCGGTTTGCAAACTGCGCATACGCGAATCGTCGTCACGTTCTTCTGTTTTAAAAGCTAAATTGGCGATCTTAAGTTATGAGAGTTCGCGCCCAGCGCACGACTCTTTTTTTTTTCTTACAAAATTTTACTTTTGATTTCGCTTCTGACTGATGCCTCCAAAAGTCCCGTTTATTTATTTTTTTACGATCGAGCAAAGCCCCTACCCCGTCCCCAACGTCACATTGGTTACTCCCCTCCCCGCAACAATTTTTCTTTTTACAATCAGACAACGTCGCCACTCCCTGTCCGCTTTATCACAATTTTCTGTATGACCGTGCAACGCCGGGTGCCCCTCCCTCGTTAATCTATATATCTATAAAACTGAAAGTTTCTGTCTGTCTGTCTGTGTGTGTCTGTATACATTTCCCTACACAATAACACTGTCAATTTTAAGTCTACAGACTCGGAATTTGATATACAACGTATTAAGATTTGGGAAAATCTTTGTAATTCGTTTTCGGCCAGAAATTTTGCAATTATGGGGTAAAAGTTCAACGATTTGACCTTTGATAACTCTACCAAACTCCTCCGTTAATTTTAGGTATAAACATTTGAAATTTTAGATATAGGTTCCTTGGGCATGGATCTAACTTTATAACTTGATTTGAGCCCAAAACAATAAATTTAAGGGGTAATAATAGGGGTCAAAGTTTAAAAAAATTACCACTGCAGTCTCTACAAAATTACTCAGACAATTTCTGGTGTAAATATTTGAAATTTTACATAAAAGGTATTCAGAGAAAGGGCAAGCTTTTTAATCGGTTTGGGTCGAAAATTTGAGCTACCAATATATAAATGTATGTATGTATATTTGCATGTCTGCCTAAAACTTTCCAGAAACCATGCAAAAACAGAACAGTACATATTTACTAAAATGCATTAAATAAAAAATTAAAAAATTAGAAAATTCATATTAGAATAAAATAAAGTATACAGAGATAGGAATAAGCTATAGTTAAATAAAAATGAACATCATTATATTAAAAATAAATGCGGGGCTGAAAAACTTTTCCTCAGACAGAAACAACATGACTGACGAGAGCCTAACATCATTTACGGTTTACCATTAACTGGTCCACTTTATGCTGGGTTTGAAACCGACGGTACCAATGTTTTTCTGAACTTCTGTACAATTAAATAAATAAATATTAAGCTCTTATATCGAAAAAGTTTTCTTTGTAATCGAGCACTTTGTCGGAATTCTTTCCCCAAATAACAGTAAACAATATATATATATATATATATATATATATATATATATATATATATATATATATAGGAGAAAGAAAATTAAAACTGCAAGGTGAAATTTACAATCAAATTTATTCGACTGAATACTCCAAAAAAAACAATTTATTTACAAAGTCCTTATTCCGCGGAGTTTCAAAGAATGCTATTCTTACTATTCTTCTGATCAGAGGACAAAAAGAAATCAGCAAATTATATTATGCGCGGTTTGTTTTTATATTCTTTTACGTATCCAACATTTTTTCACTTGTTTTTCTTGGCAAGTTATGGCT
Organism: Euprymna scolopes; assembly: GCF_053919585.1. Classification (NCBI taxonomy): domain Eukaryota; kingdom Metazoa; phylum Mollusca; class Cephalopoda; order Sepiida; family Sepiolidae; genus Euprymna; species Euprymna scolopes. Next base: position 1,539,636 of record NC_136519.1, read on the forward strand.
ACAATAAATTGCAGTTTCATTTAATGACATAACTATGCATTACTGCAAATATAATTTTCTGATTTCTTTCTGTCCTCTGACGAGAAGAATAGAAAGAACAGAATTCTGTAAAACTCTGCAGAATAAAGATTTTGAAAATTGTTTTTTGAAGTATTCAGTCGAACAATAAATTTGGATTGTAAAGTTCAACTTACAGTTTTAATTTTCTTTCTCTTATAATAAGCTCTACTCTCTATTGTGTATTGGGCTTTTTTATTCGGTTGGGATTAAATTATATATATATATATATATATATATATATATATATATATATATATATATATATACTGGTATTTATATTAGTTTGAAGTTTACCATTGCTTATATCAGGTAAACACTGCATCTTTTTTATCTTATTATGTTATATATATACTAGCAATTTCGTCCGGCTTTGCTCGGGCCCTATGTACTGTTCATAACTTTATGTGCCTATGTATATATTAAAAAGTGTAAATATGTACGGTAATGCCTTTTTATATAACAGGCTTCCTTAACTTCCAATAGAGAAAAGTTGGTGGAGACCGCAGACGTCAAATTTTTAAAAACTTTGACCCCAATTTTGACCTGTTAACATTTATTGCCTTGGGTTCAAATTAAATTAAAATGTTGGATACATGTACAATTAACCTACATCAAAAATTGGCGGAGGAGTTTGGTAGAGTCTGCAAAAGTCAACTCTGTAAAGTTTAACCTCTTGTCAGCCAGATTTTCGCCCACAGACTGATTAAAAAGCTTGCTGCATGTCTGAATACCCTTCTATGTAAAATTTCAAATATTTAGGCCCAAAATTGGCTGAATAGTGTGCTAGAGACCGCAAAGGTAACATCTTTTAAACTTTGATCCCTTGGAAGACAAATTTTCAGCAAAACAACGATTACAAAAGCTTGTCCTATGTCTGAATACACTTTATGTAAAATTTCAAATGTTTAGATCAAAAATTCGCTGAGTATTTTGATAGAGACCGCAGAGGTCAACTTTTTAAACTTTGACCCCAATTTTGACCCCTTAACATTTATTGTTTTGGGCTCGAATCAAATTATAAAATAAAAAGTTAGATCCATGTTCAAGTAACCTACATCTAAAATTTCAAATGTTTAAACCCAAAATTAGCGACGGAGTTTGGTAGAGTTCTCAATAGTTAAATGATTAAATTTTGACCCCTTAACAGCCAAATGTCTGGTCGAAAACCGATTAAAAAGATTTGCCCAATTCTCAATTACCTTTATGTGAAAGGTCGAGTCTGTAGACTGAAAATTTACTGAGTTATTTAGTAAGAAAATGTACACAGACAGACAGACACCCACACAGACATTTTGCTTATATATATATATATATATGTGTGTGTGTGTGTGTGTGTGTGTGTGTGTGTGTGTGTGTGTGTGTGTGTGTGTGTGTGTTTGCTATATGCTTTGTTACTACATTGAGCTTCATAAATTAAAGACGAATATATAAAAAAGTGAAATGTAATTGATAAATCATATTTCTTCAGAGCATGGGTACCCGGCGTTGCCTGGGTCGACATGAAGTTCCGTTTGGAACACACCTGCTATACTAATCATTTTCATCGTGGGCAACGTGGATACCCCCACAACAATTACAAAAATAAAAGAACGGATACAAATACGTAAATATAATCGCCCCAAAAAAGAAGTATGTGATACCCTCTTCACCAGATATTTCGGCAAAGAGAAGAAACTATTCTCCGGATATTGAGCACGGGAAAGACCTCCCCCCAATAAATAATTAACAATAAATCATTACAACTTTTTGTTTCAATAAAAATAACAAAGAATGGCCATGCGATCGCAAAAAAAAAGTAGTCAAGTAATCAGAACCCCTAAAAAAATGAATATTTATCAAAAATTAATTCCAAAATCAATTATATAAATTTTTCGTCATTTGTCATATTTTGGAGTTCCTTTTGTTTGTTAAATTGTTAGGTCAAAATTCAGAGTGGTCTCATAAAAATTAATTAAATTTGTCTTTATTTTATGTTTTACACGTAATTCCCGCCCTCCACCACAAAAAAATTGTATTTGTCATGTTTTGTCCCCCTCTCTCCTCGATTACCAAACTTGAAAAAATGCTAGAGGTGACATGTCTCGTTGAACGCTTGGTAGCCAAAAAGTAGGTGCTCATTTTACGTTAAATTAATATGGAAAAGTGATCCCCCCACTAAAATGTTAATTGTCTTTCTTTTCAAAATGTCTTTCATATTATTTATAAAAGCTATTTAAACGCATTTGGCCAAAAATATGTAGATCTTTATTTTTTTTAGGTGGGTCACATTGTAAAAAATTTACCGATTTCTGTATACCCGTTTATAGAATAATAAAAACAAACACATGAAATTTTTTCTTCAGTTTTTCGTAAGTGTTTTTTTTTGTGTGTGTTTTTTTTTAAATATTTAAAAAGACAATAAAGGCTAAACATTTTTCTATCTACTCGGAATTACCTTTTCAAGCTAGAAATCAAATAAGATTCATTACTTTCAATTTCTTTTGTAGCCTTTTAAGCTAAAACCTTAAATTTCAGCATCAAAATTTTGTATTCAAAACATACGATTTAGTAGCATTAAGTCTTGATTTCAATCTTCTAGTTTCCCGCAGTTCTTTTATTCGGTTAATTTATTTTACCCTTCCTGGTTAATATATTTTCATTTAATTGTGCTTTAAATAGAGTATTGAAATCAATAAATCATTAACGGGCATGTTGTTATCAAACAGCCAGGATAATGTTAAGACAGAAAGAGGAGGGATATAATATCTTGACTATTTTTAATATATGGGCTTCCCCTATTCATTAAAAGGTAATGAAAGTTATCACATAGATTAAGGAGGTGTTAATATATATAGAATACATTGCAAAATGTCAGATTCGCATACTGTAATTGAAGATGCGTAGTTGACAAGATGATTAAAGGAGAAATATAAACCAATAGTTGGATAGCGCGGTAATTTATTCGACGGCAAGTGAATAAATATATTATATATTTCCGTCTTGATAACCCAGGGTGAAAGTGTCGTTTTCTCTTTGTCTACCAACGTAAATATTCGCGGAGAAGGAAACAGCCGCCATGTTAATTTTTTTAGCTAGAGTTTATTTACCTTGTGTACTTCCACAAATAGGGTTCAATAATTACATTAATAGACTGTTCCCGTGAAATGGGACGAGATATCTGACTACGTGTTTTCTATTTCTAACTCTATAATACGGAGCATTTTTATCTGCACTTATAAAAGAATCATTTTGCTAAGTTCCAATTAGTAAAAGAAAATTTTACATACATTTGATTAAGACTGTTGTAAGTTCTTTTCCTTTTTTGTTCCCCGACAAAAAGAGGGTGGACCAGTAAATTAACCCTTTTCCGTTTTCTCAATAACTATTCCTTGGAATTTTGTGAAATTTTGCACAAAAATTAAACATGATATAAGTAAAACAGTAACAGAACGGATATTCCGAAAAAAAATTCGGGTGTCCCCCTAGGGGTGCCTTTCGGGATAAAAATGGCTAAAATTGCAATTTTTGTGCTTATTAAAATTGATGCCTTGGATTTTCATAAAATTTTCTTAAAAGTTGTAACTAACTGATTTCTATATAATTTTGTTTGTCTATACTTCGCGATAACTCTTTGGTGTGCCCCAGGGTTTCTTTTAGGACTAATAAAAGCACTCCATTTTTGGGACTATTTTTATTTTATATTCGTCCAAAAGTTTCTGTGTATGTCTATTTAGCAGTTTTGTATGGTGCTTAATTCAAATTTAAATATGTAAGGGCCTTGTGGACTTTTGGGGCTAAATGGGGGGTGTAAATGATGGACTTGGTCATTTCTTTTTTTACAGAACTCAAATTTACATATGTTAAAGCCCTAAAACTGTACTGTTTCTTCATTTTCACAAGGATTTGACGTCCCCTGGGGACTTTTGGGGCTAAATGGGGGGAGGGGCAAATACTGAAGTTAGTCATTTTTTATGCCTCGTTCACTATGTATTCACGTATGTATTCATGCATGCTTCACTTGGTTTTTCATTTATCAATTTCAGGATTTCATTTGTTGATAAATTTCCGACTCAGTTTTTAAGTGTTCCATCGATGTACTATAGAAGAACAGCTATATATATATATATATATATATATATATATATATATATATATATATATATTGGCCCTCTTCTTGTCCGATTACTGTATGACAGCCTTCAAGTTTAATGTAAACAGGTTCTTGTTCAACCATCTTCTTAAATAATCAAATTGTACCCAACTTACACCATTAACGATTACCAAACTGCCACATTATATTCATTAAGTTTTATTCCCGAGTGTCTTTTGGATCTTGATAAGTGGTGACTCCCTTGTAAAAAAAAATAATAAACACCGATTTCACATTTTTGTAAGGTCTTCTTTTTATCGGAGAATGCTTCCGTGTTGTACTTAAACTAAAATCTAAACATTATATATTATATTATTTAAATTCAATAAAAACCCTTCAAAATTTGCTGATGAGGAGGCCTTGCTTATCAAAAAACTATATATAATTATTGTACATAACTTGATGTATACCACAATAAACAGCATTGTTTTCCGAAACGATCGTACAGGTAATTGATTTTGTTGTTGTTCCTTCTTATGAAACGGATTTTTAATTTAATTAACATTTGATTTTTAAATTTTAAATCATAAATCACATTACTTAATATATATATATATATATATATATATATATATATATATATATATATATATATATATACTATAATGATTATTAGATACCTACAGACACTAGTGTTTCATCCTTTTGGGAATCATCAGTGCAGGGTGCAACGATCAATACGAGTCGATACATCCGAACCCAGCGACAGAAGCCATTCATTAGCAAAGACCTAATGCATTCGGCTACCGTTAACCACGAGGAATACTGTTGAATTTTAAACATTTATTTTTAAATGCTTTTAAAGGTCTGTCAAAGTGATCTAATCATTATATGATGATCTGCGCATAAGAGCTAAATTGGTCTACTTTAATTCAACTGAAAGTGCTCAACGATAAGAAACGAGTTTCTTAAATGGGCTGACGTAATTATTTACGATAATAATTATTAAATGTTCTTGTTTTCTAAGGGAAGTGATGTTTGGTGTACACTGCTAGCGAGCTATCATTTAATGAACTGTCTTGTTTTTAGACCCTGAAACAGTGTCTTATGGTAAACAACTGATGATCCATGGAATAATATTAGTGTGAATTCTGGAAAACGAAGTAAAACAGTGATAGCAGAAGATTAATTGACTTACTAACAAAACAATTTTTTAACCAAAAAAACTGCTTTTTTAATATTTTAAAATCTTTTAAGACCACACGCACACACATCACAAACACACACACCACACACACGCACACACAACACACACACGCATACACACACGCATACACATAACACACACGCACGCACACACGCACACACACACACACACACACACACACATATATATATATATATATATATATATATATATATATATATATATATATATATATATATGAAATCAAATATGGCTGAAAATAGGCATAGCTGAAAAAGCTGACTTGTTATTTAAATAAGCAAACCTAACGTCATTGGTTTTTAATCTATGCCTGCCCCAGACTTGAAATCTGCGGCATCACGTTGATTTGACATGATTTTCTGTAAAACTATTAATAACTAAATACTACGCTTTTATTAATAAATAATCAAGCACTTTGTTTGATTTGTTTATACCAAACAAACGATCATATATCTATATGTGTATGTCCGTAACGTCAAATAGTCTATGTGTAATTTGATAAATGTTTACGCAATTTTCCGCTAATGATAGCAGTAAAACTACAGCGTATTTTTTGTCTAAGAATAATAAAGAAACGAGATTTATTTTTCTTTCTTCGATGTCACGTCATCCTATATATGTTTTCACATAAATTGTATTAAGTATCCGCGCTTTCCATGCGTTTCTTCGCGCCTTTTTTATTGTTTTTTTTTTGTTGTGTTTGAAAATTCAGCGAAGCTAGAGTGGAACCATTTACCACCTGGTGTATTCATTCCCGCTTTTGCCACCTTCTTTTCTAAACGATTTTTTTTATTTGTAACACAAACCAATTTTTTAAACTTATTTTCGGTTGTATTTATTACATTAGTTGTGTTTACGTTAGGAGTGTAGAAAAATAAAATGTTTAAATCTATGTAAAAATAAACAAAATAAGAAAAACCACGATCGCCGTAAATTATCGAATTAAAAAAGCTTGTATGGCTTCGTATTCATTTATTCACGCATGCGCATCATAAATCTGGACCGGATCGACGGTTTCAACGCCTAAGCAAGACGATTTGAGTTTATATATATATATATATATATATATATATATATATATATATATATATATTTCATTTATTCACATAAATTTACTATACGAAAGTATAGATTTATGCGTAAACTTTAAGTATTTACTTCAAAAGTGCTCAATACGTAGGTAGAGCTAGTTAGTAATTTATAAAATATATATGGCGATTAAGCTACACTGAATATTCTGCGTTTCATCCAACTATAGGATTCGCATAAGCCTGACGAATCCTATAGTTGGATGAAACGCAGAATATTCAGTGTAGCTTAATCGCCATATATATTTTATAAATTACTATATATATATATATATATATATATATATATATATATATATATGAGAGAGAGAGAGGGGAAAGAGAGAGAGAGAGAGAGAGAAAGAGAGAAAGATACACACATAAGAAAACAATTGTGCTATATTCCAAAGTCCAAGTTTTTATTCAATTTACCAATCATTTTTTTTTTTCAACAATAAAAAGCTCAGTACACTTTACAGATCTGTTTCGTTCGCCAAGAGCAATCAATTGTCAATATTTCCTCCCATGGATTCATCAGAATAAATAGACACTCGTTAAAGACAAAAAAAAAAGAATAATAGATGTATTTGAAATAGTATGTGACTAATACCACCGCCCGGCAATATATTTCGACCGGGCAACGCTGGGTATATACAGCTAGTATATATATATATATATATATATATATATATATATATATATATATATATATAAAGTTTTTAGTGGTACAAAATTTTATTAAAGTTTTTAAAAAGATAAGTGGAGGAAGAGCAAAATGACTCTTTACCCATTTTGGACGTTCTTATAGAAAAGACAGAGAATCGGTTTCGTACAACTATATACAGGAAACCGACATTTAAAGGCCTGTAAATAAGTTGGGATTCTTTTGCCTCTAATAGGAGAAAAATCAGTTTGATCAAGACTTTGGTCCAACGTGCCCTCGTGATTTGCTCGACTAGCAAACTTGATAAAGAATTAAAGAAGATAACTGATATTCTTGCGAAAAATGGTTTCCCTGGGGTTATAATCTCTAAGCATGTTCGCCAAACTCTTGTTAAATTTAATACCAACCTTCTTTTGGTCCGGCTAAGTGTCCAGTCTTTCTGAAACTCCCTTATATTGGTTCTATCAGTAAAGGGCTTGTCGATAAAATTACTTCGGTTGTATCTCACTGTTTCTATGCGGTGCAGCCTCGTGTGGTGTTCAGCACTAAAACTGCCTTCCCAGCTTTTAAGAAAAATACACTTCCCACACTACAAAAATGTTTAGTTGTATATCAATTTAAATATCAGTGTGATGCTGACTATGTGGGTCGTACGTTTCAACGTCTGGGAGTCAGATTGGCACAGCATGTCCCTGCGTGATCTCGAAAGTCCCTGGGGTCTAGAATAAACACACAGTTGAACACACCCGGGCGTTCACAGCACACATTCGGGCATTTACGGAGCACATTCGGGCGCTCACCTATTTATGAGTCATCAATTGGTGCACCCTTGTATGACAATAAAGCGTGTGGTGAAGCGTATTCGGATGGCTGTTTTCGCATTGTACACAAGGTCCGTTCCAAACAACATCTCAATATTTTGGAGACCGTAACTGTACTAATGCGCAAACTATCGCTCTGTAGGCAAAAGGAGCTGTCGCATAAATTAGACCTATGTTTTTTTTAAATGCCTACATTGCGTCATTATTTCTTGTTTCTGCACTTATTTGCAGGCAAGTTATTTTTATTTATTTATTTATTTCGTCCTAGGTTCTGAAATATGGACGATATATCACGGGTTATTCATTCATTTAATTCGTGTAGTTTTATCATTATTTGGGGGGGGGGTCCCCCCTCCTTTCGCCTCCATTTTCAATTGTGTAAATTGTTTTATTTTAATCGCTGCCGACGTAATCTTTTGACAAGTGTCGGACGAAAGGTACCTCGAGGTTTTTTTTTTTTTTTTTTTTTTTTTTTTTTAGTCGAATAGTCTTTTGACTATTTTTTCGTGTCTATTAATGTTTTTCTCCCCCCTCCGCATCGATCTTCCTCAAAATTCTAATAATGACTCCCCTTATATATATATATATATATATATATATATATATATATAAAGCAGAAAATTGTTAGCTGAGCATGTACCACAGAGTTTACATTTTTCTTAAATTTTGATCTTATGTCTTCCATTTTTTCTCGAGTGCTTTCACTCGCATGATCGTTATTAGAGGTAGTTTTTTTGTTGTTGTTGTTGTTGTTGTTATTGTTGTTGTAACTGTTGAAGAAAATTTGTTCGGTTTTTTATATGTTTTTCCTCAGTTGTTTGGCAGAAAGAGAAAGAAAATGTGTTGCGGTGGCTATTATATATTTGTTATATATGTATAATTCATTTTTACCTACAGACACTGATGTTTCATGCTTACGCAATCATCAGTGTAAGGTAACAATTCCTGCCGGTCATAAGATTCGAATCTGATTCGAGTTACAGCTGATTAATGTTTAGTCTTAAAATATGCAAACGAAGAAATGATTTGCGGCGATTTTAAATGTTATCTATTATTTATCGTAAATTAAACTCATTAATAAGAAAAAAATACAATAAAACGGTGAGGTATACCTGGGCTTGAGCAAAGGATCATTCGGTCTGGAGTCGAACTGCATGCCACTTAACTATATCTCCAGATTATTATATGATTTTAAGAAGAAATCACTTGCTACGGTTTTTATTATTTTCGTTGCCGGTGTAACGTATAAAAATTCTCTGTAAAAATTCTTTTTTATCTATAAGGAAAAAAAAACCTATTTTTAGGATCTGCTTTTTTTCGTTTTTCGATATGTATCGGATGAATTTCTGTACAAAACATATCTAAGAACACTACCAGACATATAAATTAGCGTTGTGTGAAATTTGCAAAAGATAAGCACAGCCGTTTGGGAACCTATAAGGATGAGACTCACACACACACAAAGTGATTTATATATATATATATATATACATGCTGATCCCCCCCCAAAAAAAAACGGGTCCCAACACTAATTAGGCCCCGTTTCTTAGTGTTTTGTCCGAATGAAATGAAACTTTGGTCATAACTAGTTTATTATATTCAAAACATCACATCAAAACACTATGGTCTTTGGCCTCTTTTTCTCCGTTCTACAGTATATGTTCTAGATGGCTTCCATTTAGTATTTGTTTTTTTAGTCACCCTATATATATATATATATATATATATGAATAAAAAATCAATACGAAAAATATATAAATGTTTATATCTGTTCTGTATTCATTTCCTAAATGTTGACGCGTAGGAATACAAAAAGTCTTTTGAAAAAAACAAGAATGTTTCCTTCGAAAGCACATATTTTCGACCGATCCTTCGATCTTCCTCAGTGTGAATGATGGAAACATGAGTGTAAGACGGGCAGGGTTAGCAGCAGGAGGGGCACGGTTATAGCCAATAAGGGTAAGATCTATTTGAATATGACCCTTCCAACATTTTCGACTTGGAATGGTCAGCAAATTGTGTGGCCTCTATTCAAAACCAAGTCTTTCATAAAACTTTGAATTGGGCACCCACGCATCCCACGAACATCCTCGAATATGTGAACATACAGGCACTACCACATATGCTTCTTCATATATATATATATATATATATATATATATATATATATATATATATATATATATATATATATATTAAATCCGACGATATGAAATAAAATGGAGGTGGAAGGACCTGGATACTCAACGTTTCGCCTGATTTATGCGGGCTTCTTCAAGAGGGATGGTCAAAATGGATGACCGCCTCCATTTTATTTCATATATATATGTGTGTGTGTGTGTGTGTGTGTGTGTGTGTGTGTGTGTGTGTGAATATATATTTATGATAATCAATCGACATGGAGGCATCTACGTTTCATCTCTGTATGCAACAATCAAGCGTAACAGTTCCCTGCGGGGATGAAACGCGGACGCTTCTGTATAGTTTTATAGCTACTCATATATGTTCAAACCTTACTATCTAGCTTTACTCACACAGTGAGTATTACTCAAGTAAATAGAATAGTAACATTTTATACAAAATGTAGTAAATCTCTTTATAATATTATAAGTGCATACCTGAAAAAACAAATTAGAAAGAGAAGCGAGTGAAACTAGATATCTCTGGTCATCTCAACCCGTGGGGCCTTATTAGACTTAATCTTGATTTATGACGCAATGTTTAATTGGTTCAGACACTGACCTGCAGAATTCTTTGACTTGCGTATTTTTACTATCAAAACTTGTTTAAATGAATGGTTCACGAGTATACGCCTGTCTCATTCGCCCTTAGAACCGGATTGTTTTGATCCCAAACGGCATAATCGTTTTATTTATGATTTAGCTAAGATCTCCGAGACAATTTTTGACAATTATTAAATCATGAAGATGTGTAAGCAAATCTCCGCATCGTTTTCAATTAGTTTTTTCTTCGTTTACTGAACCCGACGTCAATTTTCGGTTGGTTTCGTCTGGATGAGTTGGGTTGGCTCTTTCTTCTTGCAAGCCAGGGATGAAGATATCGTCTAACATCTGTTTGATGGCCGTTAGTTATGAGTTGGAGGTCAAAGTTCACATTCACTTCGCGTTTTTTTTTTTCGAAGATAAATGAGGAATAGAAACTGCTGCCAAATTCTCACTTTCTGTAAAGATTTTTTGATAAGACAGGCGCATATAGGTTTATTCACACACATACACACACACACAAACGCACTCATACACATATATACACGATAGCGTACATATCTTATCTTTGATAGCACTCGCGTACGCTAACAGACGTTCCATGTGGCTGCATGTTACGTAACTTTATAAGGGCGACTTGAGCACTGTGAATTATCACCAAAACGACCCACTGTATCATTAATACAACGTAGTCTTTTGTAAATACAAATTATGGGATAGAAAGCAACACTCAAGCTATTTGTATGCCTAATTATATAACGATCTTTTTAAACAGTATATGATAAAGTAATAGCTAGATTGCTTTCCTGTGGTATAAGCGTTATTTAAAATTTTAATTAAAATACGTATGTTTTAGACTTATAATCCAATGCAAGAGATATCTTCTTTTTTATAAAATAAACAAATACTTATTTGCTTAAAACCAAACATTTCGGCGTTATGCGCCTTCCTCAATATACATTTTGTCCTTTTTCTTCGTCGATTGATGTTAAAACGAAGGGAAATAGCAGTAAAAATAAAGCCCGTGTGTTTTTCTTGAATGTTGATGTTTTCGAAGTTTCGGGTGATACGCATGGCGGGCGTTAAGTGAATTAGTTATAAGGTGTTCCCGTAATATAAGCATTGTTCAAAATTTGAATTAAAATATTATGTTTTACGTTTATAAGCTTTTGTTTTAACCCTATATAGCGAAAAAATAGGAAAATTATATCCTGAGGAAGGCATAAAACGTCGAAAATTTTGATTTTAAACAATTATTTAAAATGATAAAAGTCTACTGTATTAAAAGCACTGTTGATACGAAGTTCAAAATTTAACGATTTAAAGACCAAACAGAATCTTCACCGAGAAATACTAAATCTGGCATTACCCTCAACCAACAACATCTGAGCAAGACATGCCAGACATTACCTCCACCAACACCACTGTACATAAAATAAGAAAAAAAAACTCATATTCATTAATGAAGATTCTCTTATGGCTCGAAATATCGTATTTGATTTTTAAAATATATATATTTTTTTTTTTTTTTTTTTTTTTTTACAAAGGCATCTCCACATTATCAAGGCCCAGAGGCCACTCAAGGATAAGGGTTAAAGAGTGTACAGTAGAAGTTGGTCAATATAGTAATCATTAGTAATGAAAATTTGGTAAATTTAATAACTTATATGGAACGGCTCATCAAGAACTTATTTACCTTAGACTTGAACACAACCATATTGTAGTCAGCCGGAAAGCAGGAAAACGGAAGACAATTCCACAGGCGTGCAGTTCTAAGAAAGAAGCTTTGTTCATGGAATCTATGTTCAGGTTTAGGCACAGATAAAGAGTGGGGGAAATTATTGATAGTGTTTACAGCTAGACGAGTGTTTCTTGTGAAAGTTTGGCGAGGGGGGACCATAGATTGAAGCTCAGTTGAACACTTTCCATGAAAATAACGATACATCAGAGACAAACTCGCAACATCTCTTCTGTGAGATAAAGGTTGTAAGGAGGAGAAAAGGACATCTCCTACGAGGCTACGAAGTCTATTTTGAACTCTATCAAGGCAGGACAAGTCCTTTCTAGCAGCTCCTGCCCAGATGTGGCAACAGTATTCCATCCTTGGACGTACCTGGCTCTTATGTAGATAGAGAATAGCATCAGCAGTGAGATATCTACTGGATCGATAGAAAGATCCCACCATTTTTCCAGCGGCCTTGGCAACAGATTTGATATACGTGTTCCATTTAAGATCAGGAGTAATGGTCAAGCCCAGAAGCTTGTCAAAACTTGAGGCCTCCTGAAGACGAGAGCCATTCATTTCAATTGATGACAAATGTGGATTAAAATGTTGATGATGTAAAGAGAGAAGCTTGGTTTTAGATGCATTAAAAGTAACCAGCCACTCCTTTCCCCATTGTACTACATGCTCAAGATCAGAGGAGAGAGAATTGGAGAGTAGTTGCTCGTTTACTGTCTTAGATGTGGTACCATAAATGGTAGTGTCGTCAGCATAAATGTCTACAAATGATGTAAGGATATGATTTGGAAGATCATTAATGTAGATCAGGAAAAGAGTTGGGCCCAGGATGGATCCCTGAGGGACACCGGCATTAATACTGTGAGCTTCTGATTTTTGCCCCTCAACTACTACTCTTATGAACCTATCAGAAAGAAATATATATTTGTTTATTAAAAAATAATTCTGCACTTGTTTGGTCTTTAAACCGTTAAATCTTTAATTTAAATAAGTATTTATTTATTTTATAAATAAAAAATCTCCGCGTTGTATTGATTTATAAACGTAAACATACATACTTCAATTTAAATGAAGAAATTTTTGGTATCATTTATTTGTTATTTTATTTTTGTACATACGTGTGTGTGTGTGTGTGTGTGTGTGTGTGTGTGTGTGTGTGTGTGTGTGTGTGTGTGTGTGTGTGTGTGTGTGTTGGGTCCGTAAAGGATAGAGTAATTGATGTCGAAATTCTTTAGTAGGAAGTCTCAAAGCAATGTCGATAAAGAATAAAAGTTTAAAAGAAAATTAACACAATTTTTTTTACAAAGGAGTCACCACTAATCAAAGCCTGAAGGCAACTCGAGGATAAAGGTTACAGAATGTACAGTAGTCAATAGGACAATATCGTAGTGATCATTAGTAGTGAAAATTTGGTAAATTGGATTTCTTAAGAGGGTGGCTCATCAAGAACTTGTTTACGCTTGACTTGAAGACGATCATATTGTAGTCAGCTGGAAAGCAGGCAAACAGACGTGTAGTTCTGAGAAATAAGCTTTGTTCATGGAATCCACGCATAGATTTAGGCACAGATAAAGAGTGGGGAAAATTATTGATAGTGATTTCAGCTAGACGAGTGTTTTTCCTCAAGGTTTGGCAATGGGGGGGGACATAGATTTGATCTCAGACATGCATTAGCCATAAAAATAACGATGAAGCAGAGACAGGCTCGCAACGTCACTTTTGTGGACAAGAGATTGCAGGGAAGAGAAAAAGCATCCCTCACTAAGCTACGAAGTCTATTTTGAACCATGGCAAGGTAGGAAAAGGTATTCTAGCAGCTCCTGCATAGATATGGCAACAGTACTCCATCCTAGGACGTACTTGGATCTTATACAGGTAGAGAATTGCATCGGTAGTGAAGTATATAGAATGATCCTACAATTTTTCGAGCGATCTTGCCAACGGATTTGATGTACGTGATCTGTTTCAGATCAGGGGTAAAGGTCAGACTTAGCTTGTCAAAACAGGGACGGCGGCAATAATCAGATGAAGTAAAACCGAAAGTGTATTAACTGGAGAATGATAGTGCATATGTTTCCTTGATATATATATATATATATGTATATATATATATATATATATATATATATATATATATATATATATAGTAATTAAAGAACGGGGATTAATTGATACTATTTTTAGATCAGTAAAACTTGAAAAATCCTAGCTTTTTAAATAATATTCTTGTTCTAAACGATTAAATCCAAAAACCAAGGTGAACCCTTACTTTTATTGGAGTAAAACGTACATGGAGCTAAAGATTATATTTATTATTAGAATACTTATTAATGGGATATGTATTATTATTAGATAAGTATATAAGAACTTAATTTCTGAATTGTTATTTTGTATTAAAGCCACGCATAACTTCAGAAAATTATGGTTGGATGGCAAACGTAGGTTAAATCTATGGTAATAAAATTAGTATCATGGTTAAGATATGCATTACAAACTTATATTTTGAATAAGTGAGCTTAGACAATTTTATCAGGACATCATTTATTAATATCACGGATAATAAAAGTCCAAGGATCGACCCCTGTGGCACAAATCATAGTATTTTGATGTACGATCATCAAGGACAAACTATTTTTTGTTGTATAAGCAGGATTTAATTATATTAAATATTCGTCAAGTAATACCATATGATTTAATTTTCATGAGCAGACAATCATGCCATACTCTTTAAAAAGTCATGGATATATCAAGAACTATTGTCCTAGCCACCCACTTCATTTTCTAATGAGTAGTATATATGTTTAGAGATTACAGTAATGATATATGCAGTAGAACGAGCTTGCCTAAATCCATACTGTCTGTCGGAAAGCAGTTTATTATATATTGGATAGCGAATTAGTGCTTAGGTGATTAAGGACTCAACAGTTTGGACGAAGAGAGGAAAAGACTAATGGGTCAATAATTGAGTGGGTCAGTTTTTCCCCAGAATCCTTGCAAACTGATACTACAAGATTAATTTTCCAAGAAAGTAAAATTCGTTAAAGCATTTATTGAAGAGTTTGGAGAGAATTGAGACAGCCTGAGCAGAGCATTTTTCTTAATAGTATAACAAGGATGATGTCAGGCCAACGCACTTTCGATGTGTCTAAGTTATTTATGATATCATGAACATTAGAATGGGTGATTTACTTATGTATCCAAAAGAAATTTCGGGGTAGTGGTTTGTTGCTTCTAGCGTAGGATGTTAGGCGAACCGCGAGGCAAGTATATATATATATATATATATATATATATATATATATATATATATATATATATATATGCAGAATGTGAGAGATTATATAGTTATTTCCACCGCCAAATAATGTCTCACACGTGCCGAGAAATCGGAAGTCCAAGAGTCGAGTTTGGCTTCACCAGTTAGATATATTCGAACTCGGGATTCGAAACCCAAACCTCATGCATACGAGGCGAGCACTCTGCCACATAAGCCAACGCGCCACACACAAGAAAGTCTATTAACTTACATCGATCAAGCAAACTGTGGCGAAATATATATATTGAAACACACACACACACACCGCTTTTGACCTGCCTGTTTTTTTTTCAGGGTTTCTAGACAATAATGTTACTAGCGAAAGCATTCTTTAATGTCTTGCAATCGACTGAAACTTTTTTAAATCGACAATTAACAATAACTTAACTATGTGCATCGCTGTTCACAAGAGAAAATGCCATTTTATGGAGTATTCTAAACTCCTATGAAACAATCTAAAATCAGTTACATAATCAAAAATTCTAAAGTTTGCATTCATATATATATATATATATATATATATATATATATATATATATATATATATATATATATATTCATATATATATATATTCATATATATATTCATATATATTTATATATCTATCTATCTATATATATATAATCTTGCACAGATGCATATATATAATCTTGCACAGATATATAATCTTGCACAGATGCATATATAATATTGCATTCACATATATGTATATATATATATATATATATATATATATATATATATATATATACTATTGCATTTCTGTTCCATTTGAAGGTTTTTTTGCTACATAATGTATCTATCTTTTCCCAATTAGGCACCCATTTAGTATTGATCAGGCTTAATGTCGCTTAACTTCGCCGATCTTAGAGCAGCCTGTATGTCAACTTGCTTATTACCCTACTATGTTCATACCTTATCATAATAAACCTGAATGCAACAAATAACAAAACATTACTCATAGTCACTAAACTGGTGCATGAAATACACATGGCAAGCTTTTCAATAGATCCAATAAGCGTGAAAGATGTCACATATCTTTTACTATTTCCATGCCTTAATTCATATTCTTCCTCTCTCTTCCACTCTTACCCACTCTCTCCATCTCTTTATATATCTCTTTCTCACTCACTCTTGTTTTTATGCCTACTTCTTCGCTGTGTGTCGCTGTTTCTCTTATTTTTCTTTCTGAAATCTAATTAAAATAAATTTGGTGATTCTTTAAAGTTTATGATAGCAAATTTCTCATTCAAACATAGTCTACACTGGTCGTCTCAGTTTCTAGCCGTACTATTTTTCACCCTACTACCAACGATCGTCTACTTTGCTTGAGTTCCCACTTGTTCGCTAAATGTAATAATGCATTTAGAAACAATGGACGCAAAACTGCCGACATTAAATACAATAGAAGCAATATAAATACGAATAGATCAAGAAATCAACTTAGAAAGATAATCTGCTTCACTTCCCCTTCAATTTAATGCTAAAAGTAAAACTTAGAAACTAATTTCTACATGTTATAAATAAACACTATCTACCAGGCAGTATATTACATAAAATCCTTAACAAGAACAATTTAAAACTGAACGACAGTTGTACTGAGAACCTCGAAAATCATAAAAAAAACACAATAAAATATAAAGGGTAAATAATCTAACTACTTATACTAATCATAGAAACAATAAAAATAACTGTAATTGCCAAAGTCCGACTGAATGAACGCTTCTATGCTATTGTGTATTTGCATGTATACAATCAGAGAATTCTACCTCTATAAGGGAGTATATTAATTTATAAAATATATACTCTATTATTGAGTAAGAGATGAATAAAATAGCAGAAAATGAAATAAAAACGACTGGTTCATAAATTTCTAAAATAAATAGCGAATCTCTTTCACCCCAAATTCGGCTCAAAGAAAGAACCATTGAAATAAAGAGTATAAGTATTTATACGTGTATACGTTTCATGTTTATGTCTGTGTTTTCAGTTGTAATTGATATCTGCACGTTAATATAAAGACTGCAACTTCTATGATACCAACCATATTTAAATTATGTAAAAGTAATGTATGTTACACGTTGTTGATTTGATTATATGGACGCATGTTATAAAAGAAAAAATTGAGTTTATCGGTAAAATAAAAAAATAAATGATGCGCCAGATTCAATGTATTATGCATGAAATAAACAGAAAGTCTGCAATAAAGGGACGATCTATATGAGAATAAAAAGGCGACTCTGGCACCATTTTAGTCCAAAATATCGATACTTATCTCTTAAAACTTAAGTATAGCCATAACTCGCTCCCCCCCACCCCCGCTGAGATAATTTGGCCAGTCTGGAATGTATATCTCCTTCTCCCCCCCCTTTCACTCCCTCTTCCTCTCTTTTCCACATGTTTACCCCACTTTTCCAGTATTTAAGTAAACCCACAATATTTTTATATACAAAGCCTTGATTTGGGCTTAAGGATTGCTCCTTTTTCGGTCTGATGAGGTGGGTCTCTCTAAATTGAGATTCCACTGAAACATGTATGCACACACACACACACACACACACACACACATATATATATATATATATATATATACACACACACATATATATATATATATATATATATATATATATATATATATATATATATATATATATATATATATATGAACTGGCTGGCGGCCTGGCGTTGCCGGGTCAAAAAATACGCATAAATATTTTAATGCAGAATTATTATTTATTAAAAGCAGAAATAACGCAGGTGTTAGATCTAAAGTTAAGTTCCTTTAAAAAAATTGAAATAAAAAACGAAAAAAAAAACGAGACATATGCATGCGAATATCGTGTTTTTTCTTAATAGTTCACTTCTTATAAGTTAAACAAAATCATTCGAGCTCAGATGGAAACCAAAACCTAAAGGCAGTAAGTTAAGTAAGATAACCATTAGGCCAGCTTGCTACGTTCTTGAAAAAATGTTTTAAAGCGTACTTATTCTTATCATAAGGAATCTGTCATGTGAACCATTCACGCATGCGCATTCGTGAAATAGTTGACAAACACATAAAACCTCATTAGAAGCTTTCTCCCCATTAAAAACAAATTAAATAGTTTTCAACATGTCTGAATACCCCATATGTAAATTTTCAGTCTGTAGATTAAAACCCGCTGAGTCTATAGGTTGAGAAGTGTTCTCACTTTCATAGATATGATAGATTACAGGAAAGTTGCAGAGTACGTATGACGTTTCTTTAATCGATCGTGCAATTTCCGCGACTTATATTACTATATTTAAATTATTTACTTTTATATTATATATTTATTTATGTATTTTCTTTTGCAGGTAAGTTGAAGAGTACGTATAACGATTTGGATTACTGATATGAAGTAAAGGTAAATATATTTATTTTACTATTTATTAAAAAATTATCTATTATTATTTCCTTCGGTTTATTTTTATACGTTATGTATGTGATATAATTCTCTTAACACTGGAATAACGATCGCAACCTTTTTTTCGTTAAACACAAAATCCCGGTCATTCGATACCTCGAATGTGCAACTAAGTTCGACAGTAATACAAAGCTTCAAAGTTTTCTTTTTCTGTTACTACTCTTGTTGCGATAGGGAAACTTGATGTTCTTCTGTACTCGACTATTCACCCCACAGCTATAGTATTATATAACCCTAACCCTTCTCTCAGAGGGCCGGGCCGCATCCGTCGCTATCCTGATTCATGGGAGCATACTTGTGATTTACTTCTGGCCGTGTTCGTCGCTCCCAGCTCGCAGGACCATAGATGCAACCCAGCAGGGCTACATTCTTACTTGTCTAGTGGTGGACCCCTTAAGAGTGATCAGACTCTCACTGGTCACTGGAAAATATCTTCTGCTGCTCAGGGCACGCGAAATGTGCATGACCCTAAGTCCGTGTGGCAACATTGTCGATTTCGGTCGTCACTCTGGCTTTGTGCTGGATCCAGTCTGTCTCCTTCATCATCTGGCTTCAGGGGATATCTGAAACAAACTGTATCTTCATCCAGGCCGGCAATCGAGAAAGAAAGAAAAACTCTGGGACATTTTTATATAACGAAACAAAGTAATTATTCATAAATCGGTTTACACTTGTTTAGTCGAGTTCTTTGATTCAAGCTTCATGATGCAGGTTGTATACTTAAATTCCACTAATCCATTTCCCAGCTAAGAACAAGAGTCTTTCAACTTAGCTCTTATGAGGGTTTCGCCCCCGCCCCCTGGCGGGGTGAGAGCGATGTGTACGTCTCGATGCCAGTCAGTAAAAATCACTCTGGACCCTGGACCCTAACTCCAAAAAGTCAATCGTTTTTATCAAATCAGAAATTCCTCCCTCTGCCTCTTTGGAGTTATTCTTCTCTTTTCCATTATCTTATTCTTTTCTTTCTCTCGTGAACTCATTATTTTATTCTTTCCATTTTCTCCTTCTTTTCTCTCTTCTTCGTCTTTCATGACCATATCACTCCCTACGTTCAATTTATTTATCTATCTGTCCAACTAACTTATCACTGGCTGGTGATCTGGCAGTTAAAATACAACAGATGGACCCAACGACAATACCTCCCAGACACCAAAAGAGACCTTTTGAACCCAAGTCATTGTACCTTTCAACAAAACATTGTTTCTTTAATAATTTGAATTGTTGTTCTAACCTAAACCAGAAAACGACCCTGTATTGCTTTTTCTGCCAACTCGAGAATCTCATTATCATATTTATTTATCATCGAAATATTCACTATTTCTTCTCTCATTGAAATATTTACTCTTTTCTGTGGACAGGAATCTCATAAACATCTGTTTTTCCTCTCCCATCTTCTCTTCCTCTATTTGAAAAGCAAGATCATCTGGTGTCGCCAGGGATCTCGTCATAATAGAAAAGATGCTGAATGTTCTTGTGTGTTCATTTACTATATATTTAATACAATGCAGAAATGGAAAAAAAAAAACAATTATCAGTGCTTAGTACACTTTGTATTAAGTATGAGGTAAGTTTTTTCTCATACAACGTCTATATGTATATTTATAACAATCAGTCAGATTCTCGAATTTATATCTAACTAGCAAGGCCACCCGGCGTTGCTCGGGACCGTATAAGACAATGAGAAAAACTTTAAACATGCCTGTTAATCATAGAATAGAGGAATTTTCGATGTCTATGTATCATTTGCCATCTTGAGCAAAGGAATATTTTACCTACCCTAGGACGGGTATTACACAACATATGTATGGAATAATTGTACTTCATCGGACAGGGAATTTACAACACGTATGTGGTAAAAAATTTCCATACCTAGGGCGGGTTATGATCCACACATATTTAAAATTATTTAAATAAGTTTATGTTGTGCTAAATTTTCGGTATGTCACAGGTAAGAGTGTGTTTGTTTTTACATCAGAGTGCTATAGCGAAGAAGCACCTTATTTCCTATATAAATCTCATACTACTCGAATATATTACATGATTTTCGATTTTGATAACTTATGTCATTCACAGATAAGAATTTCTTTGTTTGTTATATGGGTACTTCACTGTATATGTACCTTATTTCCTGGGTAGGATACTGTAGAAGTACCTTTTTTTCTAATCTAAAAATGAAAAAACTCGATACTTTTAAGTAATTTTCTGTTGTACTCAATTTTCTGTGCATCTAGAGTAAGAATTTGTTTGTTATTTCATCTATTGCTATAGTGAAGAAGCACCTTATTTCTCATTTAAAAGTCATGCTATTCGATTATATAACGTGATTTTTGGTTTTAATGACTTTTATGCACGTCACAGGTAGGATTCGATTTGTTGTTCATATGAGTACTATACTACACAGGTACCTTATTTCTTGGGTAGGATAATGTACAAGTACCTTATTTATAACATATAGATGAAACTACTCGATGATTTTACATAATTTTCTGTTGTGCGAACTTTTCCGTATTGTCATAGGTGAGAGTTTGTTTTTATAATAGAGTGCTATATTAAAGAAACACCTTATTTCTTATAAAAATGTCATACTACTCGAATATATTATATAATTTTCGGTTTGGATTACTTTTATGTACGCCACGGGTAAGATTTCCTTTGTTTTTCATATGGGTACTATACTGTACAAGTACCTTATTCCTCGGGTAGGATACTGTACAAGTACCTTTTTTCTAATGTAAAAATTAAAAAAACTGGATACGTTTATGTAATTTTCTGTTGTGTTACATTTTCTGTACGCCAGAGGTAAGGCTTTGTTTTGTTATCTGGGGGCTATAGTGAAGAAGCATCTTATTTCTCATATGTTAGTCATGCTTCTCGAATATTAAACGTGATTTTCGGTTTTAATAACTTTCATGTATGTCAAAGGTAAGATATTCTTTGTTTTTTCATGAGTACTATACTACACAAGCACCTTATTACTTTGATAGAATTTCTTGTACACATAAATACATTATACACTGATCATTGTATGTGATTTTTGAAATATGACTATGCAAATATACAAACATATATAATACATTTAATTTATAATGATCAGTTAATTTGTATAGGAGTGAATCCAATACATACAAATATATAAGTATATACGTATACTAATAATTCATAATGATCGGTTAATTAGTTTAGGAGTGAATCCAATACATACAAATATATAAGTATATACGTATACTAATCATTCATAATGATCGGTTTATTAGTTTAGGAGTGAATCCAATACATACAAATATATAAGCATATACACATAATTAAAATTCATAAATATCGGTTAATTAGTTTAGGAGCGGATCCAATACATACAAAGATATAAGTATATACGTATACTAATCAGTCATAATGATCGGTTAATTAGTTTAGGAGTGAATCCAATACATACAAATATATAAGCATATACACATAATTAAAATTCATAAATATCGGTTAATTAGTTTAGGAGCGGATCCAATACATACAAATATATAAGTATATACGTATACTAATCAGTCATAATGATCGGTTAATTAGTTTAGGGGTGAATCCAATGCATACAAATATATAAGCATATACACATAATTAAAATTCATAAAGATCGATTAATTAGTTTAGGAGCGGATCCAATACATACAAATATATAATCATATAAACATACTTATAATTCATAATGATCTGTCAATTAGCTTAGGGGTGAATCAAAGACATAGAAATATATAAACATGTACACATAATTAATATTCTTAATGATCGGTAAATTAGGTTAGGAATAGATCCAATACAAATGCCATTACTTGATCTATTTACGTGATTTTTGGAATGTAGCAAAAAAGCTGATATATCATATATATATATATATATATATATATATATATATATATATATATATATATATATTTGAATATGACATTTTCGTTACGTAAATCAAAAACATTCTTCTGTTTGTTTTTAATAAAAGTGTTCCTGTGTATTTATTACATAACATTTTAAAATCAAGTATATATGAATGTATAAAAAAAGGAACTGATGGAGATTGAAACTGCAACACTTGCGCTAGTAATAGGTCACGCTACCCGTTGCGCTAAAGGGGCAACATCTCCAGTAGTGTTGTGAAATATCTTAATACATATTCTCTTTTACACGATGTACGCATGCGCACAATGATTCCATTGTGCTACGCTCGTCGAGGTGTTATTGCTTTCATGTTTGAACCCTTTTTTAAGCCCTTGGCAATTATTTTAATCGATTAAATGGCCCTAATAAAATTCTGTACCAAAAATGCGATCTTGTGAGCTATTGCACGCCGTCCAACGATCATCCGTCCAGGAGGTGATACAATTTGGAAAATGGAGACAAACACACACACACGCGCGCACACACGTACACACGCACACACGCACCCATAGTGAGTTTTATATATCACATTTGTATCTAACAAATCGATATTTTATTCTGCCTAGCCATTTCTCTTTTTTCCTTACTATTTAAACGTCAAAAAATGTATTTCGTTTTAGTTAATTTGTAAAAAAAAAAATATTGCGGCTAGGAATAGTGTTACAGTGTTACAGTGTAGACAATTTCAATAATAACCAAAAAACCTGCGTTTTCATATAAAAGGTATATTACATTAATTTATCTTTTTCAGATACTAGATAAACAGAATCATTTTTTCAATAAATGTTAAACTATTTATTTCTCCCAAGTAATTGTATACTATTATACTAGGTACCATGTGCATTCTCAAATCTACTTTCAATTATTTTTCTACTTACAATTATTTTCCTATTTAATAATATCGATTATTTATCCTGAAAAATGAATTTCCTATCAAACAAGCGACCGGGCATGATATTTATTTCTAGAAATAACTCAAATGATGTAAGGGAGTTTTAACTGGCAGGGAGATTTTACATACAGGGTAAAATATCAGTCACTACCCCTTGCATACTCCCCTAATCCACATCGCCGACCTCAACGTTGTTTCTTTTCTGGCCGTGTCGTTGTCTCTAACATTGGTGGCTGTCGATGAGGATTGCGCACAAATCCACAAGTACAAAAATAAAAGCAAAGAAAACAAAGCAAAATATGAAAAACACAAACTTCGACAAATATTAGTTTCACTCTGTGTGTGTGACATCATCGACTTCCGAGGCCGTGTTCGTCAGTTGATGTCAGCTAATCTCGATTTCCAAACCATAACTTCCTTTCAACTGTATGCAACTTGAAACTCTCAGCCTATCTCGATTCCCTTAAAACTCTCACAATATGGTTCAAGTCACAACCTGCCTAAGACTGTGTCAAACTCGCAATTGTCGTCAACTGTCACAAATCGAATACTGTTCGTAAACAATCCCTATCTGTCGTAAACTGACGCAAAACTCATTGCCACTCCTAAGACTAACTCTAAACTATATTAACTGATATCTGGTCTTTTTTCCGCCACATTTTGATTAACAGATCTATACAGCTGTATGTGTGTAGCATGATGAACAACTTTCGCTCCATTGTTCTGCTGATAAACTTATTTCCTTCTTTTTTATAGTTTTTATTTACTTCCTAACACTAGGGGGACGTCGATAATATCACACGGTTCATGACAAGTATTTATTGACATTGAATTTGAAAACGACCATGCTGCAGTGTTCAGGAAAGCACCGATTGAAACTTCATGAAAATCTCTCCTGGCGTAAGACACACGGGAAAATATAAAAAAAAGTCATTTCAACTTTTTCATATTATTTGGATTATTAGGACTACTGTTCTCATCTTGATTGTTTTATTAACAACCTTTCAGTCGATATAACCTTCGACCTTCTTCATGTGTATTTTATTGAACTCGGCAATCTTTCTGTCAAACTCGAGATTCTTTCTCTTGCACTCGGGAATCTGCATGGAATTTCGAACGGAACAATTTTTATAATCCACGGGTAAGCATTTGATCATACTGTCAGCAATGAAGTCTTAAGTAATTCGCACTCATCTGTGGGTGTAGGAAATAAACTCTCCTGAAGATTAAAGGTGCAATCCTCAGTTCGGGTGACACTGAAAATACAATAGCGAATAACGGAGCTTACATCGACCGAAACCTTGTGAAAACAACACGCAAAATGAGAATTGTCGGCCTAAAATTCCAACTAATACGAACACTTAACCTTAATTTTTTAAAATTCAAAAGCATAACGACAGCTTATTTACCACTGATAGCCATGATTAATGGTACGCTATCTAAAAGCTCTTTATTCAAACTCGTTTAACATTCAAGGGCGACATTAATTGGAACAAATACATCGAGTGCATCGCCAATGCTGCTGCAAAGAGGGTGGGATTTCTCTATCGTGACAAAAAGATACTCATGCCTTAGAGTATTCTGTGCCGCTACAGTGCCACCATTCGGTCATGCATGGAGTACTGCTGCTACATCTGGGTTGCTGCATCTGCCACTAGTCTCTTAGTACTAGAGTTTTAAAAAGTCGTCAACTTAATAGATCCTGTACTGTCAACAAAATTCCAATCTCTATCCCACCGTATTTCTATGCCTGTTAATAATAGAATGTACTCAGATGAACTCTAAACGTTTGTGCTCCCTCGACGTAAATACAAGAACTTATCGGAGGAGCAGCAAAACCCCACCCCTACACAGTAGAGATCCCTTGATTCTGGAAAGTCTTCTACTCAAATAGTTTCTTCTCTCGAATTGCTAGACTTTGGAATTTCCTCCCGGGTCCTTGTTTCTCAATCACTACTTACTGTACTAGTATGCAGAAATTCAAATATAATGTGAACAGCCATCTTGCAGCTCAACTTCCTACATTGTATCCCTACATACTTGGTTCTAAATAGTAACCCTTATGTCAAAGTAACTTGTTTGATGTGAAAAAGTAATAAAAACAACTTTTTGTTGGGAAATTTCAAAGTTTCACATTCATTCGAAAAGTTTCTAGAAGATTGAAGTTCATTCTGGAAGACATAACTATTAAGAATTAAAAAAAAAGCAGTTTGCAATTGTGAAGATTCTTTCCACTTAAAAGTTGCACGGAAATAGGAAATGGAAAAAAAAAACAGTCAAAAATACAGGAAATCCAAAATTATGAGAAACATTGGAATTTGGCAGTCGTTCAAAGATAAAGCGTTTCATGGTTTTGGCTTTTTTGCTGATTAGCCCGATTGTAGCTTCGAGTCTGTAAATAAAAGATGAAAAAAGAAAACAAATAGAATAGCACTTTATCAGATAGACTTTAGGGAATTCGTTGGTTCTTTATTGTTTCTTCCTTATGTCAAGATAAATGTATGATTCGAGCATTTTATGAGAGGAAAGACATTGGCTCCACAGATTCGTCTTTTTGTTCACTGGTCAAGATCAAAGTGTAGTATCTGTTCTTCAGATGCTGCACTTCATTTTCTTGTTCTCTTTCGGTGGAGGAGAAATCCTTCACGACTGAGACAATTTTTATTTTTGTACCTTTTCTCCACGTTAAAAAACGACCTTGGTGTCTAACTCTGTCCCGTGGGGAGGCATAGTAAATAGGTACAACTATTGATTCTGATCGTTTTATTTTTATCGCTTTGGTTTTACCAAACCGCTAGCCCAGAACATTGTCTTTGATTACGATGTTCGCCAGCATCACCATCTCATCTCATCTCATCTCATCTCATCCTCCTCCTCCTCCTCCTCCTCCTCCTCATCCTACTACTACTACTACTACTACTACTACTACTGAGAATAGCTTACGTTATTGGATTTTTGAGCTGAGGATTAATTATTCCTATTATTTGTTTTCTTTAAAGTGCTGTTCTCGTTTTCAGTGCTATTTTGACAAAGATTTAACCTCCGAACTTCCTCAAGTGTATCTTGTCAAACCCAAAGATCTTTTCTTTTTTTTTCAAACTCGGGAATTTGCATGGAATTTCAAACAGAACCATTTTGTTAATCCACGAGAACATCATGCTATCATCCTGTCAGACATGACTGGATAGATGTCCTAAGTAATCTGTAATTTTATTTTAATAGTTCAACCTCCAGAAGAGTGTAATTACACAACTGAATTTTACCAAGTACTTAGCCACGGACCGAGTTCGACAGAAATATTCCCGATTTAGACAAGATACACCTGAAGAAGTTCGGGCGTAACATCGATCGAAACGTTGTGAAAATAACACTTAAGATTAGAACAGTAATTCGACGAATACAAATAATATGAGAATATCTATTTCAAAGTTTTCCTTCTTTTCGTGCTAACAGTTTCCTGGCTAAATTTAGAGTTTAGTTAATCCTACCATTTTATTTATGTTGAGAAAAGACACGGACTCATACCTTCTCCGATTGCATAAACGAATAACCTGAAAAAAATCGAACAGTCTGCCGCATTAACGATATTTCCTCTCATATATTTGTTTTTAGTATATCTCGATTTTAACTGTCATGTTTCTCTCACTGCCATATATTATTTCATTCCGTTATACCATTTTCAATTATTTCGTTATTCTATTATTCTGTTTTTACATATTTATTATGCTTACATTTGCTTATTCTGTTGATCTTTTATTCCCTATATTCCGTTATTCGCTTATTGTATTGTGTATGAAGTCCGAATGTTATTGTGTGTTTTGTTAATTCTAAGTTTCTCTCCCCCTTCTCTGTCATACATATCGATATAAAAAAGCTGAACGTCTTCGTATTATTTGGATTCATCGGACTACTATTCTCATCTTGAGTGTGATTTATACATCGATTAGGTCGATGTAACCTCCGACCTTCTTCATGTGCATCTTGTAGAACTTGCGAATGTTTCTGTCGAACTCAGGAATTAAAACGGAATTTCGAGCGGAACGCTTTATTTACTTCACGGGGGTAGCATGCTCATGTTCCGTCAGCCATGAATGGATAGAGGTCCTAAGTAATTCGCAATTGTATTTTTATAAATATATATAAATAGTGATATTTACAACTAGAAAGAAAAATAGGCTCCTAAAATTCGTACTAGAATTGTCCGCAAAGACCCGTGGCGCAGTGGTTAGAGTACTTTGAAAAATCAGTTGCAAAAAGTATGAATTTTGAAGGTTCAGTCATCAGTGTGGGCGACCGGAAATTACAATTATGTTGTTATACGATTATATATGTAAAAAAAAAAACGATTTTTTTTAATTACTTTTTTTTTATTTCCCCTTCTCTTTATATTATTCTCTATCTCTCTCTCTCTCTCTCTCTCTCTCTCTCTCTCTCTCTATATATATATATATATATATATATATATATATATATATATATATATATATATATATATATACGCATCTGCACATGCAAAACATATTAACGTGCAGTATAGGAACATCTGGAGATAAAATGCAATGGGTTATTGCTATCTCTTCGTCTGCTGCACATATTAGTAAATGCGTGCAAGTTTTTTTTTTAGGAACTTTCTGTGTTTTAATAGTCATTAACATACAAGATTACTTATCAGACCAGCTATTTCGCTGACTAAAACTATTGAATATGTTTTTTTTATACGAACGAGCATTTCTGTTTATGTTGGTTCGTCCTGAATTAAGTCACCGCATGACCTCACGGGCGGTTAAGCGAATTAAACATATTTTATTCACAACTTGAGATAAATTATTTTGTCAACAACCATCAAATATATTATAATGGAGATATAGCGCATGTCTACCTGTAACGAAAAGTCCTCCAAGATTTTAAAAGCATCTATCGTGAATCGATACGTGAAAACTTTACCTTCCGGTGTTGTGTGTTGTTGTCGTTGTAGTTTGATTTTCATTTCTGGTGATTTTGTTGACATTCGTTTTCACGATATTTTTCTGTTAATAATTATTTCTAAAAGAATAGCGGATGGTTACAAGAGGGACCATGTGAAGGTTGCCAACATCATTATTTGAAAATGTTTCTGTGGAACAACTTGGATTCGAACATGGCACACTCAGATTACCAACCCGTGTCGTTAACCACTGAACCACTGTAATATTTATGTTGTTGCCGTTAAGCGTCATATCTTTATCATGTAAAATTATTATATGGCCCGGACAGCGTTAGATGCCATTGGTAGAAAGGTGAGTGACCGTCATTTGAACTGGTGACAAAGTTATGGAATTAAGAAAGTGTTTTAATAACGAAAGAATGTTTTGGAATAGTACTGGAATGTAATGTACAAATAATTCAGCCAGAAAAATGTAAAACACTAAATGTTTAGAAGGACATTGAATAGTATAAGATTAGAAGGTTTATTTTTAATAAACAAAGATACGTAACAAAAGACTAGGCAAGGGTTTTTGGTTGCGTAGATACACGACGTAACGAGTTTAGAGACACCTTAGGAGGTTAGTTAGTAGTCAGTTTGTAACGGGCGGACGAGAGCGACGGTCGACAGACGGGATGGCACCTAGCAAAGGCAAGATCTGTAATTAAGATGTAGACAGGATTGTATTAGCGTTCACTCTTTCCAAGATAGAAACAATATTCTGACATAAAGCTTGCCGAAATAAAACCGATGTTTGTGGTTTGTGGTAGAATTTTCATTGCAGCTTTCCGTCCAAGATCAAAGATGGGTGATGTGTGTTCCCTGATTGACTAAAATATTGTAAATCAATAGAATGACATTCGTTCCTTTTGTTGAATCTATGTTTTCCTTTGACAAGAGACAAAAACGTTTATTGCGTCCCTTATTCGTCGTTATATACGAACATACATCAAATAAGTTGTTTTATGACATTTTGAACACTAGGCGACCACACGTAAATTTATGTATGAAGAACAGACACGCATTCAATAAGACAATCGTATATACATGTGTACATACATGTGTACATACGTACAGAATATGCACACACGCCAACACACAAAAGTATGAATCAGATAATACATGATTGTTGGCATTTTTCCTGTTATAATTCTTTCTTGGAAGACATCGGTTACTCACAGGAGGGACAACGTGAAGGTTGCCAACATTCCAAGTGGAATTGTGTCTATGGGGTCAAACTTGGCACACTCAATGCTGTCAGCCCATGTCGTTTATCACTTAGTCACCGTCACTGTCGTGTCGCTGTTGTTTTTAAATAGGATTACAATTTTGTATGGCGTATCTAAATAAAAGTGAAAAAGAAATCTCGTCTGCGATCTGGAATTGACAAAAATGGACGCCGCGAAAAAGGATCATCGTTGGCAAATGTAACACAGGTCTGCAGATTCCATGAAGTGTTTAGTTTATATAAACGCCAGACGGTGGTCTTATCCTCTTCAATCGACAGACACAACTGACAGTTATCTTGAAAAGCGCATCTTAAAACTAACAGGAAAAGAATGCGGCGATTTGCTAGAAATATTTCAAAGAAATTATAGTTGTCTTATTGCTTTTCCCAGTTGAATGTTATTCACGATTATAGATGGTTTGCGATATTCTGCATAACTTGATAAGAAGAAGGAAAAGAACGTGAAGAATGACAACAGAAAGAAATACAGAAAGCAAGGAGAGAGAAACAAGGAGAAAAGGCTAGAAAGATAAGAAGCTTTAAGACGAAGCAAGAAAGTAGCAGACGCTAGAAGAAGAAGAAGAAGAAGAAGAAGAAGAAGAAGAAGGGAGAAGGGGAGAAGAAGAGGGGAGGAGGAGGAGGAGGAGAAAAAGAAGACGAAGCAAAGAAAAGGTAAAAGAAAGAAGAATGCTAACATAAAGAAGAAAAGGAAAAAAGAAGTAGACGAAGGAAAAAGAAAAAGACATAAGGATAAATAAGCTGGCAATTTAGGATTTAAAACATAAAGAAAAAACAATAAAAAAAGCGAAGAAAATAAGCAAAATAAGAAGTTAAAAGTAATGAAGTAGGTAACGCTAGAATAATAATAATAATAATAATAAGAAGAAGAAGAAGAAGAAGAAGAAGAAGAATAATAATAATAATAATAATAATAATAATAATAAGAATAATAATAATAATAATAATAATAATAAGAAGAAGAAGAAGAAGAAGAAGAAGAAGAAGAAACGAATGAGGTGGAGAAAAATACAAGAAGATAAAGAACAAGACCAAGAAGAAACAAGGAAGAAGAAAAAGAAGAAGAAGAAGAAGAAGAAAAAGAAAGCAACGAAAAGAAGAAACAAAGAAATAAAATAAGAATAATGAAGGGAAAAAAGAAAAAGAAGAAACAAGGAAAACGAAGTAAAAAAAAAACAGAAGAAGAAAAGTAAAAGATGTAGAAAAAGAAAGAGAAGAAGAAAAAAAAGAAGCAAGAAAAAAAATCAGGCAAAAATGAAAAATTCGAAAAAAATGTAAAAAAAATTTAAAAGAAACATAAGGAAAAAATGTTGAAAAGACAACGAACAACAATTCTTTAATAGTGTAACTGTTATAAATCAAATCAAGATCACAGTATAGTATCTGTTCTGATGCTACGCTTAATATTTTCTGCCCTCGTTCAGTGGAGGAGAGATCATTTATTTTGTTCCTATCCAGATTGTTGATTTGTGAAGCTGGATTTTCTCCACATTAAAAACCGAAGTACTGTCTAACTCTGCCCTCGTGGGGAGGCAAGTAAGTAGGTATAATGCAAGAGATTGTAACTTATTTTGATTATTCGGACTGATAGTCTCATCTTGACTGTTATTTTGACAACGTTTCGAGCCATGTAAACTCCGTCCCTTTTCAGTTGTGTCTTGTAACTCGCGAGTCCTATGACAATCATAATTTTGTTGATATCAACTTTAAAAAAATAAAATAAACAGTGTTTACTTAACACATAACTTAACAAGTCCCAGGGCGTTTCCTACACCGCGCCTTATATATGCGCACACACACATACACACACACGCGCACAAACACACACACAAACACGGAGGCACACACACACACACACACACACACACACACACATATATATATATATATATATATATGTATATATATATATAAATGCATATGTATATGTATGTATATGTATAAATGTATATATATATATATATATATATATATATATATATATATATATATTTCTTTCTTTTTTTTTTACCAAAAGTTTTTGTATATGAAAATTTTGGTAATGTTCACATACCAATAAAATCAAAGCAAAATTAATTAACTTCATTATTTAAGATTTCATGATTATCGGTTTTAATAATCGAACATACAACATTTTTGCAAAAATCAAGACAACAAAATATAAAATAAGAACGTCATATGGTGTATTTCTTTGTTTGTTACAATTGTTTCGTAACCATTTGAACAAATTTAAATATATCATTTATATATTTTAAAATTAGTTACTCTTCAGACATCAAAATACATTTGTTATATATATATGTATATATATATATATATATATATATATATATATATATATATGCATAATCCATATTTTAAGGGATCAAGCAGTTGACTCACCTCGTGTCTCTTTTTATTTACTTTATGTACACACACACACACACACACACACACACACACACACACATATATATATATATATATATATATATATATATATATATATATATATTCTTCAAAACCTGTAAAAGTAGAAAAATGCCTTCGTCGGAGAATTAAGTCTGTTAATCCCTGTATCGCTGAATAGTTTTACTTACATGAACTAGCAATAGAAAAACTGTTATTACAAGGATCACCGGTTGTTTACCATGAAACACTGTTTTGGGGATTTAAAAACAATACAGTATATTAAATCATTTCTCTCTGATAGGCTCATAAAAGTAGTCGTTAATGTGCAGATATCCGAAGCCCACAGTATTAATCCTGGAGTCCCTCAGGGGTCCATCTTGGGCACAGCTCTCTTCCTGATCTACATCAATGATCTGCTAAAGCACATACTTAAATCATTCGTTGACATCTATGCTGATGACACGACCATCTATGGCAATATATCAAAGGCCGTAAATGACAAAGTTCTCTCTGATTCTCTCTCCTCTGATCTTGAGCGAGTGGTACAGTGGGGGAAGAGGTGGCTGGTTACTTTTAATGCATATTATACCAAGCTCCTATCTTTACATCATCAACGCTCTGATCCCCAGCTGGTATCAATTGAATGGATGGCTCTCGTCTTGGGGAAGCTCCATGTTTTGAAAAACTTCTTGGCTTGACCTTTACTCCTGAGCTGAAATGGAGCACGTACATCAGGTCTGTTGCCAATGTCATAGTGTGTGCATATATATATATATATATATATATATATATATATATATATATATATATATATATATATATATATATATATATATGTGTGTGTGTGTGTGTGTGTGTGTGTGTGTATATATCTATCTTTTTATATATCTATATCCATATTTTATACCATTGAAATAAAAAAAAATTCCAATTTGCACAAATACAGACATCAATAAGTCGATAGTGTAATACTAAAGGTATAAATAATTTTATAATATACCGCTTCATCAGAAACACACTAGCATTTTATGCTCATTTAAAAAAAGTTGAAACTGTTAACTATATATAAATTTTATCCAAAGTCATCGACATAAATGGTGCATAGTCTTTACGTTGAAACTAGTTTTAAAAAAATGCACTGACATTTATGTGTATCTATATAAAATGTTCGTGTTTGTTGTGTGTGCGGGTACTTCTTCACGAATACACGTACTTACAAACATAAAGCAAATTTCATCAACAGTTTTTTTACAATCAAATCATAGCAATAGGTCTGCTCCTCGCAGAACAAAGAATCACATACATTCTTTTTGGTCCAAACTCCTAAACAGATGCCATAACAACGAGTTATATTTTACAGTGGTTTTATTTATCTCATAGATTTTCTTGTCGGAGTTTGGTACGCTGAGTCTCTTTCTTCATTTTCCTCGTTTCACTGTCAGCTTCCAGTCATCTGCGCGTCTATTAACTAACATGTTTCTCGCCAACTAATTAGTTTGATCTCTACTAACTATTATGTCAGCAAACCCCAACCACGTGATCAAAAACAAAACAGATGATCTCTGACATAAGCCTTAGTTCATTCACTTCTACCCAAATCTCAAATTTACTCTAAAATTCCAAAATCGACTGAATGTTTATTTAATCTCTGCCTAAATTCCAAGCTGTAATTACACATTTAAAAAATTCTAATTGTTTTATTGTTCCAATAATAATAATCGACCAAATTACCCGGCGTTGTCCGATAAGTATATAACATTTGAACTCAACATGTTTTACTCCACCAAAAGTGTGATCGCAAGTAAGACTAGTATATACTAAATATTAGGGATCGGTTTGTCTTTTATAAGTCAGCAAATTACATCTTACCGAAAATTACATTTGTTTTTTTTTTACTTGGGAGTCACACCATATCAAAGCCCGAAGACCACTCGAGGATAAAGGTTAATGAATATAAGGTGATAGTGTAGTAATGATTTATGTAAATTGAGTAAAATTTGAATATTTATGAGATCTACTCAAAAAGAACTTGTTTACATGTGATTTGAAGGCTACCATGTTGTATTCAACCGGAAAGCAGGCCAGTGACACAGGTTTCACCATGCTGGCAGTTTTGAGAAAGATGGAATCTGCGTTTAGATTTAGGTACAGTTGGAGAGTGAGGAATCGTATATAATGGTTGTAACTCGTCGAGTGTTTTTCGTGAAAGTTTGGCAAAGGGGAACCATAGATTGGAATTCAGTCGAGCACTTACTATGAAAATAAAGATATAGCAGAAACAGAAGAGGTTGCAGCAAAGAGAAAAGAGCATCACTCTCTAGATTTCGAATCCGGTTTTGAACTTTGTCATGGTTTGATAGAGCGTGCCGAGCAACTCCTGCCCAGATGTGGCAACATTATTCTATTTTAGGGCGTACCTGGCGCTTTTACAAATAGATTATTGCATAAACTGTGAGATACCTACTGGAGAAATAGAGTGATCCAAACATTTTCCTGGCCATTTTGGCAACAAATTTGATGCATGTGTTTCATTTCAGATCAGGAGTGAAGCTTTTCAAGACATGGAGATTACGCAAGACGAGAGCAATTCATTTCAGTTGAGGTGTGATTGGGTCAGAGCGATTATGATGAAAGGATAGGAACTAGGTTTTCGATGCATTAATATTAACCAGCCATCCATTGCAGTTAATCGACATGTTTGGCATTCAAAGAGCTCGACATCCACATGATAATTCTGACCTGTCGATTACATTATAAATGCCGCTAATAGAAAATTGCTATCAGTGTTCGATTTCACGTTGCTTTTTTATTCGATCTTGGTATAGGGCTTTGTTTTTAGTTCTCACTCTCTGTCAAGAGTGTGTGTGTGTGAGAGAGAGAGAGAGGTATATCATTAGGGTATTATGGATATAAAATTAAGAAATGCACTAAGACATCTGCATCATATCAGCAAAGATGCGTATTTGTTCAAGCGATGCCAATTTATTCATAGCGGATGGTTTCA
>NC_136519.1:1580188-1587688 GCF_053919585.1 Euprymna scolopes
CAAATTAGCACAAACACACACGCACAATTTTTAATTTCAAGAGTTTTTTTTTAATATATAACTTGATTCGATTTAAAAACCGTGCTTTCCACATTCTCTTTCAGGCAAACCAGTCGTTATGTTATTAATTCATTATTTTGTATTATAAAAAAATGTTCGACCTTCTATTTAAAAACATTAAGAAAGGCTTTTTAAAATTTATGCTTATTTTTGCTGGGACGAAGTAGATTGTCTGGGCCGCCCCCTTCCGCAACTGTAAACATCTAATATTTGCATTTGGACGGGTGGGTGCTAAGTATACGTTAAATTGAGTTCATTGTACGTCGCCGCACCCCCTACCAAAGCTAAGAAAATGGTAATGTTAAATGGTTTTTCTCGAATGTGGAAATATACATATGTCCCCCCCCCCAAAAAAATAACAACATAAAGGGAATAAAAATTACAGATAACAATATTTATTTTTAGAATTGGAAACTATCTGTCGAAAATCTTGCAGGTGTGTGTGTGTGTGTGTCTGCGTGTGTGTGTGTGTGTGTGTGTGTGTGTGTGTGTGTGTTTACAAAGTTAACCTATTCGGTCGACCATACTTACACACCTGCGTGTGTCTCAGTGTGTGCGAGTGTGTGTGCGTGTGCACGAGCATGTGTGTGCGTCTGTGTGCGCACCTGCGCACCTGCACGTGCGTATATATAAATATATATATATATATATATATATATATATATATATATATAAAACAATGTTTTAGACAGTCTATAATAAAAAGAAATGTATTTTAAATTTTTTGTTTATTTTTTTTTGTTTGTTTGTTTGCAAAATCGACTGTGTGGCCCGCCTCCTCTCACAAATGTAAACATCTAATATTTGAGTAGGGGAGCACTGTCAACGTGCGGGTGCTCAATTTACGTTAAATTTAGTTCATTGTACGCCCCTCTCCCCCCAAAAAATCAGGTGGCCATAAAGTGGGTGCTCATTTTACGGGAAAGTGATCCCCCACTTTTTTTAAAGCTAACATTTCCTCATATCTTAGAGATTACTGATTGGCAGTAATTGTAAAAGTTATTATGGTTTTCAGCGCCGCAATTGGTCAGGGACGACAGTGGCTAATAACAACAAATGTAGTTTTTATTTTGTTTTTTGTTTTTTTTACGAGGGCGATCATGGTTCCACCGGGCAACGTCGGTTAACGGGTCCTGTTAGTTATAAAATAATGAAGAAATAAAATTTAAAAATAAAAATAAACAAATGGAAAAATAAAAAATAATGAAAAAAATATAAAATTATAAAATGATGAGAAGCATTAGGGTTCGAAATGCCTAGGTATAAAGAGCATACTTATCCTACGCCCCAAATTGCTGTAATCTTTCTATTGAATCCACGATTAAATTTGTGTCTGAGTATATATTTTTATATTATCGATTTTTTATCTTTTACACACACACACACACACACACTCATATGATTATATATCTATATGGGGATACACAATGAATTAATTCACTTTTAGCAAATAAGAAATAGTTTTGGGGCGGCATGTAAATTATAGGTGCATTTATTTATTTTAATAGTTGGCGTTGTATTTTTTCTCTTTATAAAAAATACATTTTTAATAAAATTGATTAAAGGTCATTTTTCAAACAAAATTTATTTGGAAACCGAAACCAAGAAATGTTACAGCCATATTCAACTTTGCATAACGCTTCTTTCAAATATTCTGAAAGAAAGTTTCTTTGTCTTAAAGCTGTACATTTAAACGACTTGGGAGGGTAAACCTTCTAGGACTGCCTAAAACCACACCTCACCTCAACAGATACAAGGTCATATTTATTCTCACATTTATGAGTATAGATATGACCTTGTATATGTTGAGGTGATGTGTGGTTCTTGGTAGTTCTAGGAGGTCTACCCTCCCAAGTCGTTGAAACGTACAAAACTTTGTCCGACGGTGTCGAGGGCGTATCCGCGACTTGTATGAATAAATAGGAGATGGTTTTGTGCGTGCGTCAGTCGAGAGTCTGCTCTCAACAATCAGTCCAACGGAAACTGGGCCAGTCTTTACATGTCGGACTGATGCAAATGTTTTTGGTAATCCTAAGATGCCCACCTTCTCAGGTCAGGTCTTGTCTCCCAGCTTCCGGGAGGATTAAGCTTATCGTTTGTGGTCTGAGGCGCCCTCACCGGGAATGTCGGTAGGGTAACTTATTTTTATAGACCCAGAGTGATTTTCTTCTTGGTGCGCTGGCCCATTTTCCCAGCTTCCGACCTTGTGTAACTTCCCCTTGCGGTGGGAGAGAGATGAATGCATAGTCTTAACACTCTCTGTAGAGACAAGCACCGATAACTGCTTAATAATAATAATAATAATAATAATAATAATAATAATAATAATAATAATAATTATTATTATTATTATTATTATTATTATTATTATTCATTAATTAATTCTAATGTTGATATTTTTTTGTGTTAATAAAAGTGTGCGAGAATTTATGTTATCCTTATGATAGTTATAGTTTTTTTGCTATGTATATAAAAAAACGCCTCCAATGGGATTATGTCTTTTGCACTTTAGACTTTTAATTACCCTAACTTCTGGCTCGGATTTTAGAGGAAGGTAGAGAAGGAGAAAGAGAGAGAGAAAAGGAGAATATGAGAGAGAGACAGAGAGAGAGAGAGAGAGAGAGAGAGAGAGAGAGAGAGAGAGAGAGAGAGACGCATGACGCACACACATACAAAAATGACTACCGGAATCTAATTTTCTTTAACATTCCAAGCAGAAAATAACAAAAGCATAGCAAAAGTTAATTCCAGAAACTGACAGACATAAAATAACAAATAAATCCTCAGCGTTGATGGTTATGAAAAGATATTGAAACGCCGAAAAAAAGATCGAGACGGCAAAACATTTGTAAATATTTATACTTTTTCACGTTGTATCAATGTATGGACGATGATCATTTTCTCTTTCTTTTTTAAAACGCACTCACATATTGCCGACTGGTTAGAACTTGAATGCCTATTGGATAGAACTTGAATGCCTACTAGACATTCTCTCCGAGTTTCTAACGTCTCTCTGTACAGGGGTTTGTCAAGAAAACCTGGCATGAGGATATTTTTCGCTACAAGTAAACTATGACGAAATATTTGAAATCACTTAATAGTCGCTACCCAAATAAGATTTCCTCGATATGGCTAACACGCATTAGCTTTTATAGCGAATGGTGCACTTTCTTCGAGTGATGTTTCCTCAGGTAGTTGTAAAGGTATTAGCTAGGATCATCTTGAATAGAATTGCAATACATCTTGTAAATAACATTCATCCAGAGTTACACTGTGGTTTTAGGACGAAGAGGGGGACCGTTAACATAATTTATTGTCTCTGTCAAGTAGCAGAAAAAGACCCTTGAAATAAATAAGGATGGGTCCATTGTTTTAATCGATTTGACTAACGTATTGAACTTAGTCAATAGAGACGCACTCTGGACAGGTTTAAACAAAATAGGTGTCCCTGAAAAATGTGGAATGTAATCATATCCTTAACCTTACATTAGTCATCCGGGTGTTCCAAACATGGTTATTCCTATGGGGTGTTTCTACAATGTTCATAGTGTTATTATATTATATAAGATAGTTATCCTGCTGGTTCATGATATATCTACAGTTCCTGTGTAACAGTTTAAATCATTTATATCTTGTTGATATTGATATAAAATAATACAATAAAAAAATTATAAACTAAGGACAAATTAAGATATTACATTAGCTAAGCTCATAGTTACGAGACTGAATTAGTAATAAATTTTAAATGAAATAATAATCCCATCAAAACTTAGTATAAACAAAATACCAAAAAAATGTTAATTTCATATTAAACATTACAGAGTAACCTGATAATACATAATATGTGCTTATATCTACAAATTTTCATTCCCACTGGGAGAATACAAAAATATATAAATCATAAAATCATACCAACGTTAGTCAGTGGCAGTGATTGGACGTCTACATCCAAGGAAACCTGATACAATTTCGCCATACCGTGTGTGCTATATCCTCAGTGAGTCAGGAGAGTACTGGGAGGGAGGAAAAGAAATAAGTTTCCAAGTAGGAATTATGAGCATTTAAGCAAAACTGGGGTGACAAAACACTCCATGGGACTAACACAGGGTTAAACGAAAGTATAGCGGCTAGAATAAGAGCAGATGGAAAGTTTTCTGGATCATCTAACGTGAAAACGGGGCAAAGCAGAGCTGTGTTATGTACTCCTGCGTTATGTACTCCTGTATTCTTTGCTCTCTTTTTCTCATTGATAATTAAGTACATTTTTTAAGGACTACACGCAAAGTGTTCACTTTGACTTTAGAACAAGTGGAACAAGTAAGGCCAAAAATCCGCGAAAAAAATAAAACGATTCTTAACTTTCTTTTACAGATGCTACTGGGATTGTTGGCTTATCTTTTAACGAAGCACAATAAATAATTGATAGGTTTACTCATGCAGCAAAAGCATTTGGATTAACAATATGTATAAAAAGACAGAAGTCATATTTCAACCCTACACCTTTACAATAAAGAGTAGTGAAGCTTTCAAATAGCTGCCTATGAGGAACTTCCCTGCAAGATTTTTATTGATGGACACCCTTTGAAATATGTTAAATCTTTTCCTTATCTATGAAGCAAAGTGAATGCACCAGCCTCGCCCAATGACAAGATAATGAATATGATTGCGAAAGCAGCAAATGCCTTTGGTAAACTGCAATCGCGGGTATGGAATGAAAAAGGGTTGTCTTTTAAAACAAAAATTTATATTTATTATGACATGATTATTTCGATATGGCTGTATAGATCGGAAGTATAGACCCCATAGCGAAGTAACATCATTTAATTTGATACTATTCATAAACGTTCGGCATAATTAGGTTGACACATCGGTTCTCACAGATCACCGAAGTTAAGCAACGTTGAGCCTGGCTAGTACCAGATGGGTGAGCATTTGGGAACTCTAGGCGCTGTATATGCTTTATCTTGGCATTTGTTTCCAGTCGTCCTGAACCTCCAATTTCCACTGGTATTCAACAATGTCGACTCAGGAGAGCTATGGTTGAAGATTGTGCAATTCTTGCTACAAAAAGATCACGCACAGGCACTCTTACAGTAAGTATTCATAGTCTCTCAAGACCGAAGGAAGCTTTTTTTTTCATAAACGTTGCTTAAGCGATATATGTGGTTTTATGCGGAGGAATACGAGGGGCGTGCAATAAGTAATGCCCTGACCCACTTCCCATAGGAATAGAGCAACGAAACTTGGCACAGTTATTAGTCTTTCTCTACATAGGAAACACCCAGAGTTATGCATTTCTCCTATCCTTTGATGCAGCTCTGGAGACCGTTTTTGTAGAACACCCCAGGTTGGTCCCCCAACCACGACGTGACTTCAGAAATCAAGGCCGCATCATCTGGGAAATGCTTTCCTTTCAAAAACAACTTGATGGATGGGAATTGGTGAAAGTCAGAGGGTGCAAGATTAGGAGAGTAGGGAGGATGGGGAAGGATTTCATAACCACACGCCCGTGCTTCTGATCTGGTGACATGCGAGTTGTGGACGGGAGCGTTGTCCTGCAGGAGGAGGGTACCTTTGCTGATCTTGCCCCACCTCTTGATTTTGATAGCGTCCCTTAATTTCCTCGAAAGTGAAGCATAATAAGCTCCTATAATTGTGGTACCCTTTGTCAGGAAATCTGTCATCACTATTCCGTCCTGGTCCCAGAAGACTGTGAGCATGACCTTGCCAGCGGAGGGCTGCACCCTCGCCTTCTTTGGAGATGGTGAGTCCAAGTGCTTCCACTGCATTGACTGGGCTTTGGTCTCTGGATCATAGTGATGAACCCAGGTTTCATCCTGTGTAATGAGTCGTTTGAAAAACTTTGACTCATCTTCTTGGCACATCTCCAAATTCATCCTCGAGCACTCGACGCGTTCTCGCTTCTGGAATGGTGTGAGCAACCTGGGAATCCATCTGACAAACACCTTATGCATATGCAAATGGTCATGAATGATAGTTTCCACAGACCCTGTACTAATCTTGACATCTTGGGCTATTTGGCGAATAGTAATGCGCTGATCTTCCAAAATGGCAGCCTCAACTTGCCGGACAGATGCCTCATCAATGATAGAAGAGGGGCGATGAGGTCTGGGAGCTGTTTCCACACACTTCCGGCCATGTTTGAATTCACGATGCCAGCGTTTTACAAGGTCATATGATGGGGCATTATCACCATAAGTTTCTTTCATTTCATCAAAGACCTGCTGTGATGTGCGTCCTTTCAAATACAAAAACCGGATCACTGCTCGACATTCCACAGGCTCCATCTCACACCTGACTCAGTTCAAACACCTGTAAAACAGAAACCACAATTAGTTGAGAGATGTAATTTGCCACATAACCCGTAGAGATATAAATCATTGCACATGCAAAAATTTCAGTTAGATCAGACAACTGGAAGTGGGTCAGGTATATTACTTATTGCACGCCCCTCGTAGAATATCCAATTCTGCATTATTTGAAGGGCGTTACATAGTAAGCATTGAAGTGTTTCTAATCAAATCACAATTTTGTTTGGTAGGCCACCTTATTCGCACGGATAAAAATCGACTTCCAAAGCAACTCAATTGCAGCCATTTGAAAGAAAGGAGGCGGGATGTGAGATATTCATTATATATTTATTATTTATTTATCTACATAAAATTTTATGTATCTATTTTCAGTATTTACTTCGACAGTGTTCAATGCGTTAGTAGTTTAGAAAAACTGAAGCAACACAAAATGTTTAGCGTTTCATTCTGATGGATATTCGTTATGCTATTGTATTAAATCAGTGTTACGTTAGGTTTTTATATATTCGCGTTGTAATGGATTTATTAGTCAGCCAATCAGATATTTTGCTGCACCAATTTATCGCAGTCAATAGTCGCTCGTTTATCAGGAAGATCTCTGACTTCTGTCTGTGTTCGTTTTGGCGTGATGGGTGTACCTTTTCTTTGTGAAATGGCCTATTTA
Organism: Euprymna scolopes; assembly: GCF_053919585.1. Classification (NCBI taxonomy): domain Eukaryota; kingdom Metazoa; phylum Mollusca; class Cephalopoda; order Sepiida; family Sepiolidae; genus Euprymna; species Euprymna scolopes. Next base: position 1,587,245 of record NC_136519.1, read on the forward strand.
AATCTGGACGTTTTCACTTACATATTATTTTATACTAGTTTATTTATTTGTTTATTTATTAATTATTATTATTGTAATAATCACTTTATTGTTTTTATTACTTTTTATACATACGTTTGCTATTTCACTTCTGCAATTTAATAAATTTGGGGAGTTCTTTCAAATTAAGGATAGTTAGTTTCTCATTCAAACATAGTCTACATTGGTCGTCTAAATTTCTACATGTGCTAGCTTGTCGTACTATTTTCTACTTGACTATCGATGAGCGCCCACTTTTCCTGAGTTCCCAGTAGTGGTTCATTAACCCATGTTATCATTCGTTTTTTTTTTTGTTGTTTTTTTTTTTGTTTTTTTATATTTTGCAGTCTAGGGAAATAATCTCCCTAATTTTTGTTTTGTTTTTCTTTATGTTTTATATTTCATGTGTCTTCTTTTTTATTTTAT
>NC_136519.1:1592688-1690188 GCF_053919585.1 Euprymna scolopes
GCACGAACTTTTCTTCCCGTCACGGGTGAGATTTTGTTTTTATATATGGGTAGAATTTTTAACAAGTACCTTATGTCTTACTGTTGTGGTTTAATGTTATAAAATGAACAAGGAGGCTTGGAAACAGTGAAACGAAATATATATTAACAGAAAATACAGGAACATATATTCGTTGAGTGGGACTCCGTTTAACTGGAAGGACAAAGTAAGGTTACGTACCAATCCCTTTGAGTCTCAGATCCAGACTGGTTCAATCGCAGAAACTGATTACCGGAAGAAACGCCAGGAATAGTCCATCGTCAGAATCTGTAGGGGTGCTATCCCAACATTTATTTCAAAATAAAACTACTCAATAATTTTACGTGAGTTTTTCTTTCGGTCATGGGTAAGATTTTGTTTATTTTTATAAAGGTAGAAATCTGTATAAGTGCCCATTTTCTTCTTTAAAAAGAAAATTCTGCTCAATAATTTTACGTGACTATTGTATGGCGTTTTCTTTTCGTCACGGTTAAGATTTTCCTTGTTTTTTCATATAAGTAGAATTCTGTACAAGTACCTTATTTTTTGTTAAAGGGTAATTAATCTTCACTTTGGTAACAGCAATGTGTTGTACACTACTGTCATTTGTAAGAAAACACTTTAAAATAAGTTCAAATGCAAAAAAAAAAAATTATCATGTAAGCAGAAAAGTAACTTATCATACACAGTTCCAGATGTGATGATAAGTTACGTAAATACGTAATAATGTTTTCACTTGAAATCTTTTGGTTTAAAAGATCTCAAGCACCTTATGTCCTTAAATAACGTACGCATCACGTCTTTATTGTTTTTGGTTAGATATACTTAGGCTCATATAAATATGACGTCATGACGTTAATATTTGAGACGGGGACATCGCAATAAACAAACAAACATCGTGACACAGAATTTTAGTCTAATATATATATATATATATATATATATATATATATATATATATATATATATATATGCACACACACAAACAAATGCATATCTACATATGTGTATGTATTTACGCAGGTATATATGTGTGTATGCATGTGTATATTATTTCTGTTCGGGTACCAATGATTGCACGGGTAATATCACTGAATACACGATTAACTTTGTCCGCTTGACTAACGACTCGAGCATCTAAAGAAAGCCCAAATTCTTCGAATAACTCATTCCTCATATCTTAAACGTATTTGCCTCATTCGGCGAGGAGACATGCCTTACACGACTAGCAAAAACTTGTCACACGTATCAGAGATATGTATTAAATACGTCAATTCGTAAGATACGAAAATAAATTTCTATTTTTATTTTCGCTTGCGAAGAAAATATTCAAAATAGTATTTACAAAATTTAAAAATAAAAACTGACAAAGGTAAAGAATAATTTTTATAAAAGTTTAATCGACTTTTTTTTTCCGGTGATGTCAAGGTGACATTTTTAATCTTTGGTAACCATAAATCTACTTTCTTTCTATCTAGCGTATAATTGTTCCTTTCAACCACAATCCTCTTATCGCTGACAGTGAAATTTCTGTACTTGTACAGTTTCATCAAGACATAAAAAAAATGAAAATATCGAAAAAAAAAAAAAGTTATATTGTACGTATCTGTTATGGAACGAAGTTTTCCGAAAAAAAAAATTCATTTAATTTCATCAAGTAGTTTTTTTTTTCTTTTTTTTTTTACAGCGAAAAAACAATTTGTTATGATACCGAGCAAAAGGTTCAATTTTTAGGAAGAAAAGCTAGTATTAAAAATGGGGAGGGAGTGTCGGCGCTTTAAATTGAGTTATCTCCTTGTGGTGTGTTAAAAAATTCCAAGATGGCTGACTTCAACGCGTTGTCATGAAAACGTATTTTTCCGCTGTAAAAAAAAAACTCAATCAAGTTAAATGAATTTTTTTTTCAGAGATCTTCAGTCCAAAACAGATACGTGCAATATAACCTTTTTTTTTTTTTTTTTGATCTTTTCATTTTTTAATGTTTTCATTAAACTGCACAAGTACCGAAATTTCAGACAGTTTTAACAGCTACGGATGAAATAACATTATTGAGTTGCAGATTTGTATATGTGACTTCGAACTCTCTCTCTCTCTCTCTCTCTCTCTCTCTCTCTCTCTCTCTCTCTCTCTCTCTCTCTCTCTGTATGTGTGTGTATGTGTGTGTATGTGCGTGTGTGTGTTTTTCTTATCCACCCATTGTCTGAAATATTTTTTTTATAATAATCTTTTGCTCTGAAGAGTTGGTCTCAAATGTTTAGATGATAAATATTTATAAAGCTCTACCTAACATTGACCTCTTCTCGTTTTCAACTCCTTTTCGCCCGAAACAAGCCGCGTTGATCTTGAAGCTGACTATTTAGGATCGTGTCTATCAAGGAATTGTGGGGACTTGAGCAGCGAGATGTCTGTTCTCATTACATTTAAACTTCTTCATGCTATTATAGTCAGGGAAACAGGAAACAGGGAGGGAATTCCAAAGTCTAGCAGTCCGAAAAAAGAAACTTTTAGAATAGAACGCGTTCCAATATCTGGGTACCTTCAGTAAAAGGGTGGGATTTGACTGCATGTCAGCTTAGTCAAGTGTATGCACGTCAAGAGGCACAAGTGCTATGAGTTCACCAGAGTACTTGTAAAACAGGCACAGGGTTGCGAAATTGCGACGATGTGACAGAGGTTGAAGGTTTACCGAGAGTGTAAAACCAATTTATTTGAGACTCTTTGGGAGGGGCTGAGTGATAGACTCGTGATCAATGCAGAAACACAGATATGGTAACAATACTTCATGCATGGGCGAATTATGGATTTCTATAAGTATATGATACTCTCTAATAGCACAATAGACGGAGCCCACCTTTTTTGCAGCAGCCATGGTAATATCTTCAATGTATCAGTTCTAATTGCCTGTGTATGTTAAGCTGAAAATTTTGAAAGAAGGGTGAATTTGTCATTGCAATCAGTAGTTTAGAAGGATTTCTGTTAAAGGAAAGAAGCTTAGTCTTAGCAACATTCAATGTCATCATCCACTTACGAATCCGTTGCACTATATACTGAAGGTTGTTTTTTATCGTTTATCCCAATCGTCTTGGATATATGTATATTCGTTTATCCATTGTATCTATTATAGAGCGTGTTGTCATCAGTAAATATACCCATCTCAAACACAATTTCATCAGGGAGGTCATTTATGTATATGAGGGTTTCAGGATTAACCACTGAGGCACACATGCATTAATATAATGCGTTTAGACTTACGGCCATCGAGGAAAACCTTCATATCAAACCTTATTAAAGCTTTTGGATATATCTCTACAACTCTCGCTTCCCCTGTCTTATGCACTGCACGGTATATGCGTTCAAAGATGGCGGTTAAAATATTCGACGTAACACGAGTTTTTCTAAATCCATACTATTACCATGGACTAGTGCTTGACTGATTTATTAAGATTTTAGTGAGGAGAGGAAGGAGACTAATGGGACAATAATTAAGCGGTTAATTCTTACGCTAGAATTTTTGAATATTAGTACAGCGGGGTCAATTTTCCAGTTATCAAAGAAGAAAGACTCGGCCAGTCGTTTGTTGAGTTTGGAGAAGATAGTGCTAGTTCAGCGGAGAATTTCTTAAATATTGTTGTAGGGATTAGATCAGGCCCATACTCCTTGCATGTGTCAAGGTGTTTTATGATATCACCGACATGAGAAGGAGTAATTTTCAGAGCTACAAGCATGTCTTTTGTCCGCAACGAGAAATTTGGAAGGGTGTCGTTTGTTTGGTCTAAGATGGAGAAAGTGTAAAATATTGAAGAAAAAAATTGATAAAATACCCAGTTATATTAATTACATAAAAATATGAGCCTTGTATATAATATATATATATATATATATATATATATATATATATATATATATATAGTAAGTTATGAAAATATATATGGCAATAAAGCTACACAGAATATTCATAAGCCTGACGAATTATCACGAGAATGAAACGCAGAATATTCTGTGTAGCTTAATTGGCATATGTATTTTCATAACTTACTACCTAGCTCTACCTATGTATTGAGCACTGTTGCAGTAAATACTGACAATTCACGCTTAAAATTATATCTTCGCATATTAATTTATGTGATATATATATATATATATTGGAAATTCATTAATACTTCTATGTAAAATGAAAATGTATAAAATAAATAACGAATATAAATTATTAAAGATCGTTGTAACTCATCGTTTGTCTATTAAATCTGTCCTGTATTTTAAAACATTTTAGAAGTCTAGTTAATGTAATTTAATATATATATATATATATATATATATATATATATATATATATATATATGTATATATATACACTTGTGCCCGATATTATTCATACCCCTCGGATCTTTGAGATTTCTATAAGAATATTGCTCAAACCAGAAGGTAGACAATATTAAAGGGATTTCAAACAATAAATCAAGCATAAGCATTTAATTTAAACTCAACAAATAAATAAATTATGCAAGTTTGAAACATTATACAAAGAAAAACAATAATGGCACTAGTTCAAAATTATTCATACCTCTCTTACTAATAGTCAATAGCATGCCCTTTATTCTTAATAACTGCCTGTAACCGTTTGGGATATTTATCAACAAGGTTTTTACAAGTATCAACACTGATTTTTGACCATTCTTCAATGCAGTAGTTCTCCAAATCCCTCAAATTTCTAGGTTTCCGCTTTTTAACCTCAGTTTTCAATATGTGCCAGAGGTTTTCGATAGGGTTCAGGTCGGGACTCTGGCTAGGCCATTCCAAAACATTAATTTGATTATCCTCAAACCATTTCTTGACTATTTTGGCAGTATGTTTTGGATCATTATCCTGTTGAAGGACCCAGTTTGGTCCTAAATGGAGCTTCTCCGCATCCTGTCTAATGTTTTTCTGGAGTATCTCCAAATATTGCTCCTTCTTCATGGTTCCATCTATCTTGACCAAACTACCTGGACCACTAGCCGAAAAGGAGCCCCAAAACATTAGGCTACCACCACCATGTTTCACCGTGGGTATGGTGTTCTTTGGGTTGTAAGCTTCTCCTTTCTTCCTTCAAACGTAAGAAGCATACATATGGCCAAACAATTCAATTTTTGTTTCGTCAGTCCACAAAATACTTGAGAAAACGGACTCTGGAGAATTCACATGGGTCCTAGCAAACTTTAGACGTGCTGCAAGGTGTTTTCCGGTGTGCAATGGAGTCCTTCTTGGTCTTCTTCCTTTCAGACCATTTTCATGCAGAGTCCTTTGCAATGTTTGCCTTGATATTTTTATGCCAGAAGACTCCAGATTTTCTAAAATGTCCTTATTAGTGGTGGTTGGATTTGCATTAACACTTCTTAAAATATTCCTGGTGGCTCTAGCAGACAGTTTCCTTTTCCTTCCTCTACCAATCAAGTTGTTTGTTGTGTGGTGGCTCTGGAATTTTTTGATGATGCTCTGTACTGTTGCTGTAGGGACCTCAAATTTCTTGGAAATTGACTTGTAACCTAAACCATCCTTATGTGAATTCACAATTTTAGTCCTAAGATCATTACTAAGCTCTTTTTTCTTCCTCATTCTAATAATTTTTATTCTTTTATTGGTTTTCAGTTGATATCATTTTAATTTCTGAAAAATGCAAAAAAACGAAATGAAATTAATCAAAGGTTGTATAAAAGCATTCAAAATAAGAATCAAACAGAAAACAAACAGTCAGAAACTCGATTAATACTGAAAAAATAAGGGGGTATGATTATTTTTGAACATTGCAGATTTTATAAATAGCTGTATATTTCTTTTATTACAAGTATCCCGAGATTTTAAAATGACGAAAATGATCAGAAGAGGTTTATTAAGAATATGTATCAATATGGACGTAAACAATAAATTCTTACAAAAGTTACACCTAATAAACTCAATTTTCAAGGGGGGTATGAATAATATCGGGCACAAGTGTATATATATATATATATATATATATATATATATATATATATATATATATATATATATATATATATATAATTAAATAAAATGGACGTTTTTTGTCTATTAATTCTATTTTTGATTTTTTCCAACTTCCGAATAACAGACTTCACTTCTGACGGGAACTGACTGATGTAATGGCTATATTTATCGTAAGTCCGAGAAATTTTTCAGAACCAGTTAGATTAATTTATACTTGACGATGAATCCTGGAGGATTGGAAAGTCCGCCGACTTATGATAAATATGGTGATTACATCAGCCAGTTCCTATCAGAAATGAAGACTGTCATTCGGAAGCTGGAAAGAATCGAAAAGAGAATTAATAGACAAAAGACGTATATTGTATTTAATGAAATATGCCATAAAGATAAAATGTTGCCTTAATATACACACACACATATATATATATATATATATATATGTGTGTGTGTGTGTGTGTGTTTTCTTTTATGAATGGGTTTGCTTCTCCAACTGCGAAATTAATATTCTATCCTCCCTTTTAAAACTACAATTAGCTGCTCTAGATAAAGAAAACCGTATATTATGTATGTATGTGTGTCTGTGTGAAAATATTTAACCAATAAACTCTTAAATTACTAATCACATAACAATCAAATTAACAGGAATTAATAATCATACCCCAAGGATGGTTTATTACGAGTAAAATCTTTGTTTGAATGGATGAATAACGCGTACGGAAATATGTCGGCAAGTTGAAATGCAAAATGTTTATTTCAATTTGATGACATATTTTTATTACTTTTGCGCATGCACAAATTCATTCATAGCTTGAAGTGTTTTTTTTTGTTTTGTTTTTTTTTACATGTGGGTCACCACTTATCAAGGCCCAGGAGCCACTCGGGGATAAGGGTTATTGTGTGTACAGTAATCAGTGGGATAGTATCGCAGTAATAGTTAGTATTGGAGATTTGATAAGATGTCATTACTTAAGGGGGCAGTTCATCAGGAATTTGTTTGTGTTGGACTTGAAGACATCCAAGTTGAATTCAGGAGGGAAACAGGCAAGCGGCAGAGAGTTCCACAGGCGTGCAGTTCTAAGAAAGAAGCTTTGTTCGTGGAATCTACATTGTGATTTAGGCACGGATAAAGAGTGGGGAAAGTTGTTAACAGTGGTTTCAGCTAGTCGGATGTTTTTCGTGAAAGATTGGCGAAGCTCAACTTTACATCTTTCTTATCTATAAGTCGATTGCTCAAATGATAGAGAATGCGGCTTGAACGCTAAATGTTTTGGTTTCAATTCCAGCTGATGGCACTCACATTCGTTTTTTTTAATCAGTACTACATATTAAGTACAATTGAATAGAGAATTGGTTCTGTAATAATTTGGGCTATGACAACAGCATATTCTCATCATTGTTTTGACTCCCGCGTATATATCCGATACAGTTATCAACCGATAACCACATCACTCTCTATAAAAGCATATAAGATATCAACGGATAGAGACTCGACAGTCAAAACAATCAAAAGAATATGCTGTTGTCCTAGTAATAATCTGCATGAATTAAAAATGTATTTAAGTGTATTTTACGACCTCGCAACGCTTGGAGTTAGGCGCACGTATTAAATAAAACTATTAGTTTTTATTGCATTTACAAACTACTTTCATCTCTTTTTTTTTTTTTTTTTTTTTTTGGTTATTGAAATCGTTAACATCAAACTGCTTTGATATCTCATTCACCAGATATTGAAACTGTTTGAATGTTTCGTTAGTTTAAAGGTTTATGTTCGCCTAAAACGTTATGTTTAGATTTGCATCGTATTCAAAAGTTATTTTAATGTTTTCCTTTGCCTAAAAAAGTTATTTTTAACGTCTATGTTTTAAAGTAGTAAATTTATATCTTATTTAGTAGCTACTTCTATGTGTCAAGTATGTATTCTATGTGTGTATGCGTTCTTTTCCTATGGACTCAAAAAACGGCTGCGTCGATTTTTATGAAATTTCACACACAGGTATTTTATGTGCCTGGCAGTGTTCTTAGATAGGTATTTTAAGTAATGTCTTCAATAAGTATCAATAATTGATAATCGAAATAATCTAATGAAAGAAGGAACGAACGACTTTGGCCAAAGTTAACACCTTACACAGTCTAACATTATTAGATATAGCAGGGCAACTCCGAATGGTATTGCTGGTCGACGATTCATCTGATCGTTGTAATATTTGTAAAAATAGAATATTATCATAGCAAACTAATTATTTACAGAGAAGATTATTTTTGTTAAGATGTTTTAATAAATTAAAGAATGTAGAACTTCAACAATGATTTAAAATAGATTGTCATTTTAAAATAGATTGTCATTTTAAAGTGACATGGACTTTAGTTAAAGTTTTGGGAAAAGATACGATGATTTGAGGAGTCAGAGATCGGAAGCGAGAGAGAGAAAGAAGAGAGAGCAGACGCAGTCAAAGATCGGGAGTGAGAGAGCGGATCGAATCGGATAGTGATGGCTCCCGGTAGAGGGGATCAGAAAGCAGTAGCTTTCCAATGGGTAAACATCGGAAATAAAGGTTGCTGAAGATGTAACCTGAGATTTGTTGATTCATTGGAAAGAATCTTCTTTGCGGCTGTTCCCGAGGATCCCTCAAACAATATGCATGTGTTTGCTCGTGCGAAACTTCTCTACAAAACTTTACTCTGAATATTTGGTCCACAGACTTTAAACCTGATATATAGGGTATTCGGACATCTGGAATAGTTTAGATTTGGTTTTTAGCTTATATAAATAAATACAAAGGAATTAAAATTGAAAAAAAAAACACTTGACCTTGGCAGGAGTAAATCATCTAACATCTGAGCATGCGTACATAAAAATTTTAAACTTTAAGTTTCTTAATTTTTACTCCAATTTCATTCATTTGGCGATGACTCAGACGATAACAACGAGAGCTGAATCGCTAAATAACAGTTAAGGTAGTAACGCTGAATGTTTTGGTTTCGATTCAAGCTGATATCACAAAGTCATTTTTGTTTTAATTTTGAAACCATTGCTATATAAAGCCATGGTTTCAAAATCATGGAGTACCAATGAAAAATCAAAATTATGATTCCAATTTTTTATTTCAAAATTAAGAATATTAAGAAGTAAATATTAATAAATCTAATTTAACAACAACTAATATTTGGCATGTTCTCCTTTTGTCTTTATAATAGTTTTTATTCCTTGTTGCGTATTATTGGTTAAATTGTTGCAGGTAGTAGGATCTATTTTCTGACACTATTTATGACGTTTGGCGTCTTCATCTTTTTTTATGAACATTTGTGCATTATAATTCTTTTGCCTAGATAGGACCACAAAGTTTCAATGAGATTTATAGCCGGGAATTGAGCAGGGGCATTTCATCACTGTAATCCCTTTTTTCTCAAACCAACCCATTGAAACTTTTGGCTATGACATGGGGCATTATCTTGTTGGAAGATTGCATCATTTGGAATGTTATCATTAAATATTTTAGTCAAAGAGGTTTGCTTTACCTGCTCCAACATGTTTGTGGCGTTTATTCTGCCCTTACATGTGTATAACAGTCCAGTGCTTGAAGAAGTCATGCAGCCCCAAACCATGTCGATTCCTCCCCCAAATTTGACCACACAATCAGAATGAAATGTATCTCCTTCCCTACGGCGAACATAAACGTATCCCCAGGGGTGCCAAAAACCTAATGGAAAAAATGAGAATTTGCTACGATTTTGAATAGATGTTATGGATATATATTCACATAAAAATTTTAATTGTTTCTCTCAAAGTTTAGGAAATAGAAGCTGCTAACTTATTTCAGTTACTTTCTTCAGACCAAACAATTTTGCCTCAATCATCAGGTGTCCGATTTTCATTTTTTTTTTTTTTTGTGTTTGCAAATTCCAGTCGTTTTTTCTTGTTGGCCTAAAACAAGTATGGCCCCTTCCTTGCTTTGCATCTTTTTAATCCCGATTCTAATAACCTTCTTATCACTATTCGAGCTGATATGTTTTTGTTTGCGTTCCTCCCTAAGTTCAGCAGCAACCTCTGAAGAACTTTTCTATCTGCAAGGAATGCTCTTTTCAAAGATCTGTCTTCCCTGACGGTTGTAGACTTTTTACGGCCTTGTCCTTTTTCTGTTTTTGAAAGACTTTATTTCCTTGTATCTTTTAATCGTTGTTTGCACTCCCTTCCTTGAACATTCCTGACAATTTCTAGCCGAGAATATCCTTCACCAGATAAAGCAAAATTCTGTGCCCTTTTAATCTTTGAAAGCTGTTTACTTTGAGGCATTTTCAATTAAATATACTATTATAGCACTCTGACAGAAATCAAATATTACCTGAAAATAACAAACAACTTTTATTATGACAATGAAGTATTTTGAATATTGGAATGAATTTAGTATGAAACTCAGCTAAAACTCTCGAAAGAGGCTTTAAGGCAAATAATCTACTGTTAAATGTTTTATATTTGCTCTCAAATGTTCACTGTAAAATTCTTAGCCCTTAAATACGAGGTTTAAACTATTATCTATGTTTTTTTTTATAGATGCTGCATAATTTTTACCATGGCTGTATATTGGGTACAATATAATACTCAATAGAGAATGTCTCTATAATAATAAATACGAATTCTGCATAAATTAAAATATTATATTTAAGCGCATTTTACATCCGGGCAAGCCCGGGCGGTCTGCGCAACACGTTGCCCGCCGTTGTCTGGTCGTAAATTATGCTTAAATATGATATTTTGATTTAAGCAGATTTCATATTTGGAATTATAGTCTTAATTTTTCTTAATTGTTATATTGCATTTGATATAGTAATGTGCCCAATATCTAGTAGTGATTTTAAATGTAAAACAATAGATGACTTTGGTGCCATCAACTAGAATCGAAACCAACACTTCAGCTTTCAAGAATATTGGCTACAATCTATGCTAAGGTCAGATAGATATCAAAATTTCTAGAGATAACTCAGTTTAAAGTGTAAATTTACAATTACGCATTTCTGTAGACCAAAAATTTACAGACTAGTTTTTTAGAGACCGTTCCGCACACACGCACACACACACACACACACACACACACACACACACACACACACACACAAAGGCACTTATATATACATACATATATATAACAAAAGTCTATATTCTAAATTTCAAGATGTTGAAGATCTTACCGCTTATTTCTTCCAGTACGTTGACACGCACAATTCTTAACATCACCTGTTTCGTAGTACAGTATCATTCATGTCATTATTATGTCAATTCTATAATTTACTCCGCTCTTAACTAATCAGAAGAAAAAGCGTATATCAACTTTTAAAAAAATAAAGGCATGTGAGCATGGTTACAAAATCTGAAAATTGGGATGGCGTTACAAATTGAAAAAAATAACTGGAACCTTTCTCCCAATTTTGTAATCATGCCTATATTCCTTTATTTTCTTTTAAAGTTGATATGTGCTTTTTCTTCTGATGAGTTAAGGACGAAATAAATTCAATAATTTACATGATACTGCGCTACGAAACACGAGCTGTCAAGAATTGTGCATGTCCACGTACCAAAAGAAATAAACGTTAAGATCGTCAACATCTTGTAAATTTGGAAGATAAACTTTTCCTATTTATTTGTATATGCTCTGTGGTTACACCAACCTTTACAAATTAAAGGATTGGTATAAATAAAGGTGAAATTTAATCGAATAAACATATTTCCCTATATATATATATATATATATATATATATATATATATATATATATAGTGTATGTGTGTGTCAGAGAGAGAGAGAGAGAGAGAGAGAAAGAAAGAAGGAGAGAAAGAGAGAGAGAGAAAGAAAGAGGGAGAGAGAGAGAGAGTGAGAGAGAGAGTGAGAGAGAGAGATCTTTCACATCGTCTTTGCTGTTTTTCTACTTTGATTTCCTGGTCGTTTTTTTTTTTCGGTTTCTTTTTCATGTCGTGTCCCCATCACCAAAAAAGGAACCATCGTATGTTCCATAACACATGTTCCAACCTTCCTTCCACCGCATGTGTCGAGCACTTGCGAGAGCGACTAACTCTTTATCAGCATCCCAACACCTTTTTCCTTTCCACTGCCGCGCCGCTCACACTTGTGTATCTGATTTCTTCTCCCAAGAAAACCTCTTTGCTACTTCCTGTCAAAATCTCGGCGCGGCGCCGACAGTCTGGCGCGAACAACGTAAACATTCTGCCCAGTGCCTCGTTTTCAACGGCGCGTCTTTCGGAAAAGAGGGATGAAACTTGACTCGTGATCTCTTGTTGGATCTAAAACAAACGCCGGGTGCGAATTTATTGTGACATTGGCGATTAGATCAATGTCTTCTTTTTCTTGTTGAAGTATATTAGTCTAACAAAAAACACTTGACTTTTAATAAAATTGGTGATACATAAAGTCCTCACGTTTGGGTCTTTCATGTTAATCAGAAACTTATTCAGGAGGTTCGCATTATTTGGATTCTTCCGTGTACTGTTCTCGAGTCGGGTTATTTGCGCACTCGGAAATCTTTGGTTGGTTGGTTGTTTTTGTTTTACGGCATATCAACCCTTTTGGGTTATTTAATGCCGAATCTAGTGATTTTGAAGAACAATTTTTTAATAGATTATATTTGTTTTTTAAGTCGGTTTCTATTTAACCCATAGTTGGGACCCTAACAGGTACTACCACTCCGGGTCAAAGTGGACCTGGTAGCAATGGCAATTAAAGGGTAGCTCCACATTCCCCAAAGCCCGCAAGCTGGATCCTCACCATCGGATATAGTTTTAGGTCATATCCAGGACCTCGGAAATCTTTCTGTCAAACTCGTGAATCTGCACAGAATTTTAAAGCGAACCTTTATTTAATCCACAGAGATTACATGTTTCGTTCCGAAATGAGTGTTTCTGTTTACAGCACAATTGAAGCATGATACTTAACTTTTTCATTTTATACTTTAATTCAAGGACTGCAATGTAAAATACAATGTATTGTGGACTAAGTCATCGCAGGGAGGCGTGTGGGGTTTCCGATTGGTGCACTAAGGTGGGTCTCAAACTAGAGCAGGCAATCGATTGATTTGATTGAAAATTGGGTGATTTCACCGTTCGATGACAATAAAAATATGGGAGTGTGAAACATTCGTTGATCATCATTAAATACCGAGCAACGTCGGGTCTCCCTGCTTGTTTAAGAGTGGAAATCAATTTGATCCAAAACTAGCTATACCCTTCCAGCGTTGTCTTAAAGTCTTTTTAACTTCGTTCTTTTTGTTATGCTATTTTTTAAAACCATCTTGTCTGTTTAAAAGTTAATGTAATTATTACTTAATTAACTGAACCAAATGGTTATAAAACTATAACTAATTTTCTAAATGTAACATTACGTTTCTGAATGTCTGTGATGATGATCGATTATTCCTATTATTTAGTTCTTCGGACTACTATCCTCATTTACAGTGTAATTGTTATTTTAATAACGTTTCGAGCGATATAACTGCCGACTTTCTTAAAGTGTATCTTGTCTAACTCGAGAATCTTTATGTCGAACTTGGGAACTTGCACAGAATTTCGAACGGAACTCTTTATATTAAATACGATGATAGCATGTTCTTGTTATGTCAGCCATGATTGAGTAGAAATCTTAATAATTCGCAATTGTATTTTAAAGGCCGCCCGCACTGAAGATTTAACCTTCAAAGTTGAACTTTACATCGACAGAAACGTTTTGAAAAAAATATTCAAGATGAGAGAAATAGTCAGAAGAATTGAAATAATACAAAAGGTAATGTTATTTTAATCTTGAAGACAATACAGGACGAAATGAACGTCATAGCGACCGACGCAAAAATTATTGGATGCAAATAGTTTCTAGAGGTTTCCATCTTTTAATACATGAAGATTTGATGAAAACTTTAAAGCCAGTTTAAATGACTTTCTATTCGATAGTCAAAATACTGTTGATTGAATAAATCTCTAAAATCTTATTATCGTGTAGTAATAATCCTGACGTCTGACCACGTGGGACCTTATAAATGATGACATAAATCAAGCCGACTAGGAACGAAACAATTCGGTTACTCAAGTTTATTTCTAAAATAGAGCATATAATAGATATTTAGTGTGGGTGCATATGTTTTTATTCGAAATCCAATCAAAGAACATTATTTAAAAATAAATGTATCGTTCAGGAAAGTACATACATAGAGAGTAATTTCCACACATCTCTGTCAATACGTGTTCATGTCGCGACATTAAGTTATTTATATATATATATATATATATATATATATATATATATATATACATATATGTATATGTGTGTGTGTGTGTGTGTGTGTGTGTGTGTGTGTGTGTGTGTGTGTGTGTGTGTGTATAACGAGGGTAGATATAAGAAGAGAGTAAATTCAATTCTATAAGAACAGACTTACTGTGCTAATATAACACTCAACAAATTTCAATGGAGTTTATATAGGAGACGGGAGGAGTGGAAAATGAATTCACAAACACTATATATTGAAATATATAGAATGAGTCATTTATTCAATGAGGATATACATACAATTATTTGGGGAATAAATGGGACTCTTTATCCTCCAAATAAATGTATGTATATCCTTATCAAATAAATGACTCATTCTATATTTTTCAATATTTTCGGAAGTGATAAGAGTAGAAATAAACAAATCATGAACAATGCAAAAAACATGAAAAGTAGACTTTAATTAAAATACTTAAATTTAATTAATATAAACAAGAGATGAACTAAGATGTTTACATCAAATAGGAAGTGTAGTTTTGCTGTACGTCTATAACTCCCCAAGAGTAATAACAGACTTGAAGTTTGATGATTTAATAATATTGTGAAACATGAAAATATAAAACGAGTCGTGTTACGCCCGTATAGAGGTAAATAATAGCGATAATATGAACATGTACGGTTTATGCATTTATTGAAAAATTGTATTGTAAATCTTATAGATTATTTCTACCGATGAGTCTTGATTATGTATGATTATGTATATAGCCAGTAACATATGATGATATAAAAAAAAACTTCCAAATTGCGAATGTATCGCACTGTCGACGAGGAAAGTCTCGAGGTAAATGTGACGTTTGTTATTTAGTTCTTATGTATATTTTTAGCACTATTTTATGTATATTTTAGCACTATTTTATATATATTTTAAGCACTATTTTATATATATTTTTAGCACTATTTTATATATATATTTTAGCACTATTTTATGTATATTTTTAGCACTATTTTATGTATATTTTTAGCACTATTTTATGTATATTTTTAGCACTATTTTATGTATATTTTTAGCACTATTTTATATATATTTTTAGCACTATTTTATATATATTTTGTATATTTTTAGCACTATTTTATATATATTTTTAGCACTACTTTATATATATTTTTAGCACTAGTTTATATATATTTTTAGCACTATTTTATGTATATTTTTAGCTCTATTTTATGTATATTTTTAGCACTATTTTATGTATATTTTTAGCACTATTTTATATATATTTTTAGCACTATTTTATATATATTTTTAGCACTATTTTATGTATATTTTTAGCACTATTTTATGTATATTTTTAGCACTATATGTATATTTTTAGCACTATTTTATGTATATTTTTAGCACTATTTTATGTATATTTTTAGCACTATTTTATGTATATTTTTAGCACTATTTTATGTATATTTTTAGCACTATTTTATATATATTTTTAGCACTTATGTATTTTTAGCACTATTTTATGTATATTTTTAGCACTATTTTATGTATATTTTAAGCAATATTTATATATGTATATTTTTAGCACTATTTTATGTATATTTTTAGCACTATTTTATGTATATTTTTAGCACTATTTTATGTATATTTTTAGCACTATTTTATATATATTTTAGCACTATTTTATATATATTTTTATCACTATATATATTTTTAGCACTATTTTATGTATATTTTTAGCACTATTTTATGTATATTTTTAGCACTATTTTATATATATTTTTAGCACTATTTTATGTATATTTTTAGCTCTATTTTATGTATATTTTTAGCACTATTTTATGTATATTTTTAGCACTATTTTATGTATATTTAGCACTTTTATGTATATTTTTAGCACTTTTATATATATTTTTAGCACTCATGTATATTTTAAGCACTATTTTATGTATATTTTTAGCACTATTTTATATATATTTTTAGCACTATGTATATTTTTAGCACGATTTTATATATATTTTTAGCACTATCATTTATATTTTTAGCACTTTTATATATATTTTTAGCACTATTTTGTATATTTGTAGCACTATTTTATGTATATTTTTAGCACTATTTTATGTATATTTTTAGCATATTTTATATATATAGCATATTTTATATATATTTTCCGCACTATTTAATATATATAGCACTATTTTATGTATATTTTTAGCACTATTTTATGTATATTTTTAGCACTATTTTATATATATTTTGTATATTTTTAGCACTATTTTATATATATTTTTAGCACTATTTTATATATATTTTTAGCACTATTTTATATATATTTTTAGCACTATTTTATGTATATTTTTAGCACTATTTTATGTATATTTTTAGCACTATTTTATATATATTTTAGCACTATTTTATATATATTTTTATCACTATATATATTTTTAGCACTATTTTATGTATATTTTTAGCACTATTTTATATATATTTTTAGCACTATTTTATGTATATTTTTAGCACTATTTTATGTATATTTTTAGCACTATATTATGTATATTTTTAGCACTTATGTATATTTTTAGCACTTTTATGTATATTTTTAGCACTTATGTATTTTTAGCACTATTTTATGTATATTTTTAGCACTATTTTATGTATATTTTTAGCAATATTTATATATGTATATTTTTAGCACTATTTTATGTATATTTTTAGCACTATTTTATGTATATTTTTAGCACTATTTTATGTATATTTTAAGCACTATTTTATATATATTTTAGCACTATTTTATATATATTTTTATCACTATATATATATTTTAGCACTATTTTATGTATATTTTTAGCACTATTGTATATATATTTTAAGCACTATTTTATGTATATTTTTAGCACATTTTTATGTATATTTTTAGCACTTGTATATTTTTAGCACTATTTTATGTATATTTTATGCACTATTTAATGTATATTTAGCACTTTTATGTATATTTTTAGCACTTTTATATATATTTTTAGCACTCATGTATATTTTTAGCACTATTTTATGTATATTTTAAGCACTATTTTATATATTTTTAGCACTATGTATATTTTTAGCACTATTTTATATATATTTTTAGCACTATTATTTATATTTTTAGCACTTTTATATATTTTTAGCACTATTTTATGTATATTTTTAGCACTTTTATATATATTTTTAGCACTATTATATGTATATTTTTAGCACTATTTTATGTATATTTTTAGCATATTATATATATATAGCATATTTTATATATATATTCAGCACTATTTTATATATATAGCACTATTTTATGTATATTTTTAGCACTATTTTATGTATATTTTTAGCACTTTTATATATAATTTTAGCACTTATGTATATTTTTAGCACTATTTTATGCATATTTTTAGCACTATTTTATGTATATTTTTAGCAATATTGTATATTTTTAGCTCTATTTTATGTATATTTTTAGCACTATTTAATTATTTTAGCACTATAATGTATATTTTTAGCACTGTTATGTATATTTTTAGCACTATTTTATGTATATTTTTAGCACTATTTTATATATATTTTTAGCACTATATATTTTTAGCACTATTTTAAGTATATTTTTAGCACTATTTTATATATATTTTTAGCACTATTTTATATATATTTTTAGCACTATTTTATATATATTTTTAGCACTATTTTATATATATTTTTAGCACTATTTTATATATATTTTTAGCACTATTTTATTTATATTTTTAGCACTATTTTATGTATATTTTTAGCACTTTTATATATATTTTTAGCACTTATGTATATTTTTAGCACTATTTTATGTATATTTTTAGCACTATTTTATATATATATTTAGCACTATTTTATATATATTTTTATCACTATATATATTTTTAGCACTATTTTATGTGTATTTTTAGCACTATTTTATATATAGTTTTAGCACTAATTTATGTATATTTTTAGCACTATTTTATGTATATTTTTAGCACTATTTTATGTATATTTTTAGCACTTTTATATATATTTTTAGCACTTATGTATATTTTTAGCACTATTATATGTGTATTTTAGCACTATAATGTATATTTTTAGCACTATTTTATGTATATTTTTAGCACTATTTTATGTATATTTTTAGCACTATTTTATATATATTTTTAGCATTATTTTATGTATATTTGTAGCACTATTTTATGTATATTTTTAGCACTATTTTATGTATATTTTAGCACTATGTTATGTATATTTTTAGCACTATTTTATGTATACTTTTAGCAGCCTTACTGACTAAGAATAATAAAAAAAACAATATTTCAGATTGTTCATTTTATATTAAAGTTTAATAAATTTAAACATAACTTTAAAATCTGATTATGAAAACAAATACATAATCTTAACAATAATAATTAAAAAAAAGAAAACTGAAGATTTTTATAATACTAAAAGCTCTTTAAAACTACTGCGTTATATATGCATCAACAGACAGTACTGTTTTGCCGTTTATAGCTCATCAGTGTTGTCATAATATAGGCTAAGAGACTATTAGTCGCCTAGAGTTATGCCCCTTGGCCCGTGACGTATGAATCTCGTCCGCCATTGTTTCTCAGTGCAACGTTTACTACTAGACAATAAAGAACGCATTTTACACCACCTTCGAGTCTGTTTATCAATGCTTCCATTTGTTTACACGTGGCTTCTTCTGTCTCGACGATTCCGAGTGCTTTCTCGATCGTGAGATCGCTTCCTTCTCTTATTAGGGACTTTTGTGCAGACTGTAAATAAATACCGAATATGAATAGGTCCAACACAATGGTCTCTTCCACCGTCCGACCGTATTCACACTGTTTGGCTGTCTGACGCAGCCGACTTAGAAATGCGTGTGCCGATTCATCCGCGTTTTGTTTACATTTTAGTAGGTTGTGTCTAGCTACACGAAAGTTCGATCGCGGATTCGCATATTCCTTAAAAAATTGGATATATTTATCCAATGTCCTTTCTTCTCCCTGTCGAAAGGGAAAAGTGTCACTTATTTCCTGGCCCTCGATACCAGACCATATTAGCAAGTAATTTAACTTTGTGTCTGAATCTACGTCTTTCATTGGGCCGTCGAAATATAAATGAACTTGCCTGATAAATCGGTCCATTGATTTGGCCAAATTTGAAGTGTTCCAATCGATTGTTGGAGGTGGTAGTTGCGAATATGTATTCATCGTCGATTGCGAGAAAAATACCGACACCACGTGTGTTTTTGTATTATTTTTTTTTTTTTAGATCCCGAAAATGTTCATTTTTTTTTTGTTTTTTGTTTTTTTTTAGGGTAATATTGTTACTATTCCTTTGATTCTTTAGAGGATCCCACTTCAGACACCATGTCGTGATAATACATACTTTGGAAGCATTGATAAACAGACTCGAAGGTGGTGTAAAATGCGTTCTAAAAGGAACGGAACGTAAAATGCGTACTAAAAGGAACGGATCGGTCAGGCTATGCCTCGACCCCCGAGACTTAAATAAAGCAGTGCACAGACCACACTATGCGACTCCGACATTCGAAGACATCACTGCGGAACTAGACAACGCTAGATGGTTCACAAAAGTCGATATCAAGTCCGGCTACTGGCATTTGAAACTGGACGAAAAGTCGAGACGTCTCACAACATTCATTACCCCACATGGCAGATACATGTACAACAGGTACCCCATGGGAGTCAAATCTGCCTAAGATGAGTTCCAAAGAGTCATGCAGGAAAACTTCGGAGACCTCGAAAATGTCCTATCCATATGCGACGACATAGTAGTGTACGGATTCGAGGAAGACGGCAGTGACCATGACAAGGCACTGAGGCAGCTAATGTTTAGAGCAAGGGAAAGAAACTGCAGGTTTAATTCAGAGAAATTTGTGGTGAAAACCTCCGAAATCCCTTTCTACGGCCACATAATCTCAAGAGACGGTGTCAAGCCAGATCCCCGGAAAATAGAGGCGATCACACAGATGCAACCCCCCGAGGATGTAAAGCAGCTCACCAGCTTCCTAGGCCTGGTGAACTACTTGAACAAATTCTCTCCACGACTCGCGACACTGACAAAACCCCTACGTGAGTTAACATCGAAGAAGAATGACTTCACATGGTCTTCACAGGAGCAACATGCATTCGAAGAAATCAAAAAAGAGATCGGAAATCATACGACACTCCGATACTTCGACCCTAAAGAACCAATAGTGCTACAGGTAGATGCGTCTTCAATGGGTATAGGCGCGGCTCTGCTACAAAACGACAGACCAGTAGCATTCGCGAGCAAAGCACTTTCCGGACCAGAAACACGCTACTCAAACATAGAGAGGGAGATGTTGGCTATCGTCTTTGGCCTGGAGAAATTTCAGTTACGTTTGGGGCCACAAAACGACAATTCATACGGATCACAAGCCATTGGAGTCGATAGCATTGAAAAATCTAGCACAAGCACCCCCAAGACTGGCTAGAATGTTATTGAAGGTCGAGGGATATGATTTTACTGTAAAATATACCCCAGGAAAAACAGTTCCAATTGCAGACTGCTTGTCACGAGTAGCACCCAGACCCAGTGGGCACATTGAAGGGATCGATCTCAACGTCCATAGCATGATCTCATACCTCAACTTTGCGCCGACGAGAGTTGAAGATATAAGAGTGGAAACATCCCAGGATCCACTCCTAAAGCAACTTGTAAGCATGGTATTGACCGGCTGGCCTTCCAACCGGGCTGACTGCCCAGGAATTCTCCTGCCATTCTGGAATTTCAGAGATGAGATTGGGGTCCAGGATGGAATTCTACTCAAGAGCCAGAGAATCATTATCCCAGCCTCGTTGCAAAGAGGCATACTGGAAGAGCTGCATGCTTCACACCAAGGAGTAGAGAGAACGAGGTTACGAGCGCGTTCAGCGGTGTACTGGATAGGGTTAAATAAGGACATAGAAGATATAGTCCGAGAGTGCCACACATGCCAGAAATACCAAGCCAGTATCCCGCCCGAATCAATACTCCAGCACGAAACCCCTACGTACCCCTGGCAGTACGTCAGCACAGACTTGTTCACATTGGCAGGGAAAGAATATCTGCTTGTGGCAGATCAGTACAGCCGAAACCCCTTCGTACGACGCCTTCCGTCCGCCTCATCAATATCCGTTATTAGAAGTATTAAGACGATATTTGAGGAACAAGGAGTGCCGGAAATCTTTTACTCGGACAATGGTCCACAATTTACAAGTAAAGATTTCAGGGATTTCGCCAGGACGTACAGCTTCCAACACAGGACATCGTCCCCACATTACCCCAAGTCTAACGGATTCGCCGAAAGAATGGTGGGAACATGCAAGAAAATTTTGACGAAGGCAGGGGAAACTGGTCAAGACAGCTACCTAGCAATGATGGCTTACAGAGCCACGCCACTGTCATCAGACATTAAGTCCCCGGCAGAGTTACTCAACGGACGAAAAATACGGACACCCCTAGTATCCAAGCAACAACTTGGCGATGAGCAGACTAGGACAGCCATCCAGAAACAGAAAGATCATTCTAAGGTCTGCTATGACAGGAAACATAACAGACACCACTCCCACCTACATGCAGGACAGAATGTCTATGTCCAGCAGGAAAAAGCAAAGATATGGGAGCCTGGAAAAATTCAGCGCTCCAGCGTGACACCCAGATCCTACATAGTTGAATCTGAGAACGGTAACACCTATAGAAGGAACAGGCAGTTCCTCAGACCAGCTGGGAGGAGATCAACAACCGCAAATAGATCCGACCAACCTCGCCCCAGCGACTCTCCACCGGATCCCACCCAGAAGGAAGGTCCCCCCCCAAACAAACCGAACAGCCGACCACCGAACAACACTCCAGCGGCACGCCTCACACCCGAACTGAGAAACTCACCCCCGAATTAAGAAGATCTCAGAGACGAGTGAATGCTCCTCAGAAACTGAACTTATAGGTTACACTATCCTAAAAAAAAGAGACAATACCATTACCCTAGAACAATGGAGACAAGCTAAATAATATATTAGAGACTATGTTATCCCTTAATCAGATAAAGGCTAAATATCGCCCTTGGACTATATACATATATATGGAAGGGAAGGGATGTCATAATATAGGCTAAGAGACTATTAGTCGCCTAGAGTTATGCCCCTTGGCCCGTGACGTATGAATCTCGTCCGCCATTGTTTCTCAGTGCAACGTTTACTACTAGACAATAAAGAACGCATTTTACACCACCTTCGAGTCTGTTTATCAATGCTTCCAAAGTATGTATTATCACGACAAGTGTGGTTACAGAAGCAAGTGCTTCAAGCCAAGATCGACACTCGATCGTCGAGCTGATAGCTTGTGCCTCTACCACTGCGTCTTCGTCCAGCACTCGTTTAATGTAAACGAAATCTATCTCATAAATGGAAACATCTTTTTAGCGAGGCTGAGTGCTTGGATTAGCTTTTACCTAATAAACGTAGTGATCCGCTGGCGATATCCATACGATAACTCTACCAACGTCTGGAGTAAAATATTGTCATTCACAAAAAGCACTGTTTCACTATTTACAGTTCATCAATGCGGTTAGACAAGCGAGTGCTTCAAGCCAGAATCGAAAGCTGACAGTCTGCGCATCGTTAGTAATCATTCCAAACGAGAATATGTGTATATAACCTTCAACTTCCAGAAAGATAATTTTCACAACTGAATTTTACCAAGTACTTTATCTTTGCGGGCGCTCCTGGAGACTGAAGGTCCAAGTGCGGATGCCCAAAATTACAATTGCGAATTACTTAGAACTTCTACGCAGTCATGGCTGACGAAATGAAAGTGTGCTACCTCGAGGGTTAAATAAAGGGTTCTGTTTGAAACGCCGTGCAGATTCCTGAGTTCGACAGAAAGCTTCCTGGGATCGACCAGATACACCTAAAGAAACGTTGTACAAATAACATTCACGAAGTTCGAAGAATGCAAAAAATACGAATAATCAATCCTCATCTCAAAAATGTATAAACATTTTACCGTTTATTTTGTGGTTTCAAAGCAGCTGATTGGTTGAGTGTCATGTTATCAAAAATGTCATACAAATTCCTGAAGGGCCCAAAACATATACAGAAGATAAAATTGTCGAAGAATCCTGTCGCTTAAGTTTAGTAATCTTTGACATTCTAAACTTGTTATTCTTCGGCTGGCATATTTATTGCTTACACATGACTGGGGATTTGCGTTATAAAAGATTTAAAAAAAACACACAGTTTAATCTTTTCTCTCATAATTAATAATAAAATAAACACTGAAACAAAATAAAACATTCCCCGAAAATATGAACATATTTTTAACCATTCACTCAGCTTTTCATTTTTTTCTTTTTTTTATACATGGAAGTCATCACTTATCAAGGCCCGGGGCCACTCGAGGATAAGAGTTTTTGCCTGTACAGTAATACATGCGATTGTATCGTATTATTCGTTAGTAATGGAGATCTGATAAAGTGCCTTACTTAAGGGGGCGGTTTATCAGGAATTTGTTTATGTTGGACTTGAAGACATCCAGGCTGTAGTCAGGTGGGAAACAGGCAAACGGAAGAGAGTTCCACAGGCGTGCACTTCTTAAAAAGAAGCTTTGTTCATGGAATCTACGTTTTGATTTAGGCACAGATAAAGAGTGGGGAAAATTACTGACAGTGTTTTCAGCTAGACGGGTGTATTTCGTGAAAGATTGGCGAGAGGGGGGGCAGAGATGGGCGCTCAGACGAGCACTTGCCATGGAAATAACAATAAAACAACGACAGGCTCGCAACGTCCCTTCTGTGGGAGAGAGCTTGCAGGGAAGAGGAAAGGGCATCCCCCACTTGGCTACGAAGTCTATTTTGTACTCTGTCAAGGCAGTGTAAGCTGTTTTAGCAGCTCCTGTCCAGATATGGCAGCAGTACTCCATCCTTGATTTTTATTAGCTCCAAACAAGACATATTGCCTACTGAAGCATGAGGGAATACTGTGATAAGGTCCAGTTATATAGGAAAACCAGTGAGCAGTTGAAGAGAAAAGTGTGTGTTCGCATCACATTGACATTTCTGTATATTGGGTTGGTCTGAGCAACACGGAGCAGGCAGGGAACTCCAAACAAGACCGGCCCGAAGAAAAGACAGAATGAAGGACTCATTTATATAGGATCAGTGGAGCAAATTATATAAAAAAAATAATGGATACGAATTCTAAGTTAAACAATTAAAGCATGCATGGTCTCCCGTGAGTGCAGAGGATGTGCTCCCCATTTAGTCCCAAAAGCCCCAGAGGACATCAAATCCTGGTGAAAATTAACAAACGGCGCAGTTTTAGGCCTTAATATATGTAAATTTGAGTTTTACATCATGCAAAAAAAAAAGAAATGACTAAGTTCATCATTTGTGCCCCCATTTAGCCCCAAAAGTCCTCAAAGCCTTAACATATTTAAATTTGAGTTGAGCACCATGCAAAACTACTAGATAGACATACACAGAAAATTTTGGACAAATATGGTAAAATAGTCCCAAAAATGGAGTGTTTTTATTAGTCCTAAATGAGCCCATGGGACACACCCAAGAGTTATCGCGAAATATAGACAAACAAAATTATAAAGAAATCAGTTAGTTACAATTTTTCTGAAAGTTTTATAAAAATCCAAAGCATCATTTTTTTTTTAATATGCAAAAAAAGTGTCAATTTTAGCCATTCAACCCGAAAGGCACCCTTAGGCGGGCAACCGGAGTTTTCCCTGAAAATTGGTTCTGTTACTTTTTTTACTCATATCATGTTTAATGTTTGTGTAAAATTTCAAAAAATTCCAAGGTGTAGTTATTGAGAAAAGTGCGGACAGACGAATGGACGAACAGACAAGGGTGAATTTACAGGTCCCCCTCCTTTTATCAGGGGACCAATAACACTTTATTATATCATCAAATCACTGAGGTAATGAAAATGTTTATGTCATGGCATTTCCAAGCATAATGCTTCCCATCAGAAAATAGCCAGGTTTATATATACAAATACGCGTGAAATTCATAGGCATATATATATATATATATACACACACATACATGTATATATACACACATACACACATATACACACACATATATATACACATAAACACACACACACACACATATATATATATATATATATATATATATATATATATATATATATATATATACATATATAAGTTATCTATTGACGTTTGTTTCGTTACATCACGACTCTTCAGTATGGCGAATACTTGAGATTTGAAACCCGGTCGTTTAACAAGCAAACAGTTATCGTTAGTCGACATTACAAAATATATCAGTCAAGCCACTCGAAACTGACCCGAGGATGACCTGAACAAATTTTAGTGTGAAAAATACAAAAGGAAGCATTACTTCCGCCTCTCATGATTATAAATAACCACGTGTTGAAATTCTATTGTTTTTTTACGAAGGGCCAAGTAGTCAAAGAGCAAAAGTTCAACTTCTGATACTTCCGACTTAATCATTAACTTCTACTCGACGTGCAACGCTTAAGTTTTTCACTAGTTTAGTCTAAAATAGAAAGAATTTGGTCGCTGACACAGCACTTGAAATGCGACAAGTGTTGGGGATATCGGTTTGCTATTTTCACTAAGGCATCTTGTCTGAATGTATGATAGTCTTTTATCGTATTATTCGGATAAGTTTATAAAAAAAGATAAACCAAAATTATTCGTTTTATTCGATTCTTCGAACTATTGTTCTTATATTGAATGTTAGGCGGACGTTGGGAATCTGAGCCTTAAGCCTTATCTTATAAATTCCACAATTTTCACTTTTTTTTAACTTTTTTCTTGTTAATATTATCCA
Source organism: Euprymna scolopes (assembly GCF_053919585.1). Taxonomy (NCBI): domain Eukaryota; kingdom Metazoa; phylum Mollusca; class Cephalopoda; order Sepiida; family Sepiolidae; genus Euprymna; species Euprymna scolopes. The sequence continues at coordinate 1,618,831 of NC_136519.1, forward strand.
ATAGAGACTTATGTATCAGATAATTAAAAAAAAACTTTTTAAAATCATTTTTTTTTTTTTTTACTCTAAAATAACCGGACGTAACTCAGCGTTAACTAACAATTTAACAAAAGAAACACGTTCCGAGTGAACGCTGATTTACGTCCGGTTATTTTAGAGTAAAAAAAAATGGACCTTAAGTTCGTGTTTAATTTACTACAACGTTATAATAGAAAACTGAACAAGCCGTGAAAAGTCATAAAAAATTTTAAAAAGTATTTTTTTTAATTATCTGATACATAAGTCTCTATTGGATGATATTAACAAGAAAAATGTTAAAAAAAGTGAAAATTGTGGAATTTATAAGGTAAGGCTCAGATTCTCAACGTCCGCCGAATGTTATTTTCAAAACGTTTCTGTCGATGTAACCTACGACTTTCTTACGGTGTATCTTGTCGAACTCTGGAATATTTCTGTCGAACTTTGGAATCTGCATAGAAGTTCGAACTTTGTTTAATCCACGTGAAGGGGGGTAGTGTGTTCTCATTCCGTCAGCCCTATAGTAGCAATCTTAAGTAATTCGCAATTGTATTTTGAGTCACCCGCACTGAAGATTGAACCTTCAACCCATAAAAGAGTGTAATTTTCCCACTGAAGTTTGCTTTATTCATTACGTCACGGATCCTCGCATATTCACGAGTTCGACAATATACACCTGATGATGCGAATATAGAAATTTTACCATGAGAAAAATGAAATCCGAACAGAATTAAAACATTGTTAAAGACAGCGGAGAGCTTTTGTTTAATTATACCTTTTTTATTTTTTCAATTATTCTGATCATGTTTTTGTGTATAAATGAAAAGTATTAGTACATGTCCCAAATTTTAAATTTGTCTTTTCGAAACATGTAGGGATCTTGTTGCGTTTCGTCTTTCATCAAGATATCGTCAGGAATGTGTGAGTTTGATTATGCTGACAGGACGAATGATATTAGCCGTATTAGTCGGAAAACGATTAATGGGTGCGAAGTCGTTTGTGCCCATCAGAAAAATTGAGAAAATAACTAAACAAAAGCTCTCTTTTGTCTTTAACAATGGTTGTTTACATGAAAAATGCTTACATGAAAAATGCTGCCTAAATATACACGATTCAAATATATATCTAAACACTTGAAATTTTAGATATAGGTTCCTTGGAAATGGATCTAACTTAATAACTTGGTCTGAGCCCAAAACAATAAATTTTAAGGGGTCATAATAGGGTCAAAGTTAAAAAAATTGACCGTTTTTTTTTTGTTTTTTTTTTTTGCTCAGCATATACCTCCAAACATCCGGGCAACGCTGGACACCCATGCTAGTATATCTATATAAAAGTGAACGTGTCTGTGTGTGTGTGTGTCTGTGTACATTTCCCTACGCAATAACTCTTTCAATTTTTAGTCTACAGACTCGAAATTTGATATACAGGGTACTAAGATTTGGGAAAATCGATGTGATTGGTTTCGACCAGAAATTTTGTTGTTAAGGGTCAAATTTCGACGATTTGACCTTTGAGAACTCTAACACTTAAAATTTTTAGATATTGGTACCTTGAATATGGATCTAACTTAATAACTTGATTTGAGCCATAAATAATAAATATTAGAGGTCATAATAAGGGTCAAAGTTAAAAAAATTGACCTTTTTTTTTTTGCTTAGCATACCCCTCCAAACACCCGGGCAACACCGGGCCGAAATGCTAGTATATATATATATATATATATATATATATATATATATATATATATATATATATATATATATATATATAGCTAAAACTTAAAATTACACAACAAATGCCCAAAAAGTTGGTAATTTTTAATCAACGTAAAACAAGAAAAAATAATATCTCAAACCTTGATAAAAAGATTCGTTCTATCGGGGTCAAATGGTGATTAGTGTCATTGAATTTCATTGGAAACTAGAAGATGTATCCGGTGTTGCCCGGTATAAAAAGTAACATGAAATTCCTTTAAAAAAGGAAGAAAAAAACAAAGTAACTGAGATTGTGCATGCAAGTATTATATTTTTTTCTAAACAGTTCAGTTCTTGTAAAAAAAAAAAATACTCGAGCTGAGATCGAAACTGGAACCTAAAGGCAGTGAGTCAAGTACGATGACCATTAAACCAGCTTACCACAATCTTTAAAAAAAATCTGTAACCTCGTAAAACTGTTATCAAATAAATAAAAATCGAATTACCCCCAAATACCAATTTTTCAATTTTAGCAGCCCTTTTTCGGATGAAAATCGATTAATAGTTGTCCACATGTCTGAATACCCTATATACCAAATTTCAAGTCTGTAGATAAAAAATTCGTTGAGTATATAGGTTGAGAATGTCCTCACACACATTCTCACTTTTATAGATATATAGATTACATACGACTTTATTGTTATCATGTATGAATACAGCCAAGGAATTGAGTCAACATTTTTTTTATTGAAAGATGCTCCGGATTTAATGTATTGCTTGTTAATTATTATTAGAGAGGTGACGCTTATTCAGTGGTAACGGCACGGACTGACGACCTGGGTGTACCAAGTTCAAATCCTGTTCATTTCACACAAATAACTTTCACTTAGGGTGTTGGCAACCTTCACCTAGTTTTTCCCGTAAGTACCTGATGTCTTTCTAGAAAGAATTATGACTCGAAAAATATCGGGGAAACCAATGCCAATAATAGAATATGATTATTATGATGTATTGTCAAGAGGGAAGATAACTTTATTTCTAGTAGTGTTTTGGAGGCATCCGTAATTTTATTTGTCGCTTTCAGACGTGCTCTGAAGGCTTCCTAAGAGTTATTTTTCACTCCTCATATAAAACAGAAATTTCTTCTAGGCATTCTTCTAAGAATCCAAACGCACACATTCTAGGGAATGGGGAAGTAGGAAAACCGTATGCTTTTCAACATCTTCTATTTAATTTTCTATGGCCCCGTGCAATTCCGAGTAACCCTGTTAGACTTTTTTTATACTTTTAATTTTCATAATAATTTTTAGACGTTTTTAATTTCTTTATTTAAATGAATTTTTAATATTTGTACTGAAAAGATATTTTAGTTTAGACTTTAGTATTTATATTTATTTTTTTTTACTTTTTATTTTTATTTTTTATTTTATTTTGTTATTTTGTATTTATATTTATCTTTACTTTTTTTTACTTTTTACTTTTATTTTATAATCTTTTTTAAGTTATTTTATTTTCTTAAATTACGATCCATTAAAATTATTATATTTGTTTGTAATTGTTCTTATATTTTTGTCATTTTGATTTTAAAATGTTGTACATTTTCACCTTAAAATATTGTTCCTTTCATTGTCTGTAAACATTTTAGATATATTACTTTTTATCACGTTTTGTATAAGTCGATATTAATGGTCATGAAATATTTCTAGAAATATTAGTCTAAAACATCATGTTAAATTATTACATAATAGTAGTTTTCTTTTTTTTTTCTTTTGTAGGTCCAACTTTACAAATTTGAAGAAACATGGCGCAAATAACAAACCCGAAAAGCCGCATGTCCTACATTAAAAGTCTGCGGATCAAAGAACAAGTAACCTGCAGTACGGATTCTGACCGGTTTTAAGCAAACGTAGTCAAAGAGGCGTTCCTGCTAATCTCACACACAAACTACGAGCACTGTGGGTTCGATCCTCAAAGGGAGTTAACTTGTTCCAGCTCTAATTTCGTCAGTCAGGACACAGCTAAACCAAAAAGGATGAATGATACCAATACCGAGAGAAATTATACGGAATGCTATAATTTTTCAGGCCCGAACCCATTTTGGCCGGAAAAAAGACCGTGGTCAGATACGGTTACTGCTGTCTTGACCGTCGTCATATCCACTGTGATGATCTGTAATATTTTTGGTAACTTTCTCGTGATTGCTGTGATAGCGCGCCACAAGGGAATGCAAACACGGACTAACCTCTTTTTGCTCAACCTAGCCATTGCGGATTTCATGGTTGGCTTACTCGTGGCACCTTTCTCCTTGGCTACGATCCTGAAAGGTAAATGGATCTTCGGCGAGGTGGTCTGCAATGTCAGTGGCTTCATGAACGCTTTCTGTTACGTGACCTCCATCCACACTTTGATGTACATCAGCATCCACAAGTATTTCTCTATCAATCGACCGTTCAGCAGATTCGTGACAGTCGCCCGAATAAGAATTATGATGGCGGCCGCCTGGATCTGGGCAGCATTCATCGCGACTATGACAATTACTGGACTCAGCCGTGTCTGCTACAAGTATGGCACATCGCAGTGTGGCCCCGTCTACCCGCGAACGATGAAGACCTACACACACCACATCATAGTCCAGGTGACAGTCATATTCATACCGCTCTGTGTACTCTGCTTCACCTATGCTAGCATGTACAGGGAGATCCAGGCGCACACGAAGCGCCTGCAGCAAAACACACGGCTGAGAGAGGACACGATTCTCGCCCAGCAGAAAAAGGTCTTTTTCACCCTCTTCATCGTGTTGGCTTGTTTCGTACTTTGCTGGTTACCATACCACATTTACTCGATGTACGTCACAATAAGGAGTAATGGGAACTTTAATACACTCTTGAATCCAATTGTAAGTTCAATTTATTGTTTCACTTTTATAAAAATGATCATCGTTTTCTACTTGCGACCAAGAAGTAATTGAGAAAATCACTGAAATATTTTTAACTTGAATTTTTAATGTTTTATGAGATCTTGAATATTGCGAAAAAAAATGAAAAAAAAAAAGAACGTATTTATTAAAATTAACATCTTTTGAAGGTTTATTATTTTATTATTGGAATTTGTTGAGAAGAGTAATTTGTATATTTATTTATTTATTTGCGGACTCTTATCCTCATCTTTATTGTTTTTGTTTCACCACGTTTCGTCCAACTATGCTTTTTGCCTTCGTTAGGTGGTTAACCGCGACGGGATAGCAATGCTGAATCTCTTAACTATATCCTCACTAACTACTGCCTTTCATAGTTGCTAACCACCTGACGAAGGCCAGAGGAACAGTTGGTCGAAACCTCGTGAAGCAACAACTAAGATAAGGATAACAGTCCGCAAATAAATAAATATCTTGTAAAGGGTTTCCATTTTGGCCTCACAAATTCGTGGCCTTTCAAAAATATTATTCACGAAGATTTGCCGAATCTTTCGATTATAATTTAATTCCCAGAGTTCATTCCTTATGTTCTTCGATTTCTGTCAAGTTTCAGGTTTGTTGATGCAAACTTTTTTCTGCGATACCACCCCATGATAAAAAGTTGCTTATTTGCTTAAAATGGAAACAATTTAAAAGATGTTATTTTTCATAAATAAATGACTTTATATTCTATTTTGCAAACGAATCTCTAAGGTTTCGTCATATTCTGTTTTAATTGTATTAAAATAATATAAAAAATAAAAATTTCATTAAAGATAATCATCTCTCAGTCACTTCTTGGTCACCATGTATTTGTTTTTATATATTTCAACATGTTGACACACAAATAAGTCCATACATTGAAGTATTGATTAAATCCCTTCCCACAATGCAACATTATTTTGGCATAAAGTAAACGTCCGTAATTTCTGATTTATCCACAATGTTGCACTAATGAATTTGCAACTGTGTTTTATCGCCGTTCACTTCGATAAGAGTGCAATCTATTAAATAAAAGGCAGTTTTCTGAGCGTATGTGTATTTTTATGTTAAAAGTAAAAAAACTAAAAAATAAACACCCACAAAGTTGGTATTGTCTTGACCGGCGTGGCCCTTGGATTTATATATAAAATTTAGGAAAAAATATTCATTCACTTGTTGTCAACTGGGCTAAGCTTTGTCGGGAATGTATAAATTTGGAAAGGAACTGCCAACTCCATAAAAATCTTTTATATAAAGGTAAGGTGTGTATGTCTGTGTGTCCAGCTAAAGAGTAATAGCTTGGGCGGAGGAGACAGGGTTGGTTGGGAAGAAGGAAAAGGGAAAAAGAGAAATATAGAGAAAGGTAGAGAGATAGATATTCTTATATAAGAAAGTTAATTTTGTCCTGGACAACGCTAGGTAGCCTTGCTTTGGTACTGTCATGATTTGGACCTGTAAATGCCTTCTTCACTTCAGCAATAATCAGTGCGTGCTTTTGATAGACAATTACGAATAATTTATTTTGATGTGGTAAGGGTTAAGGTGAGTATTAAGGTGAGGATTAAGGCCCGATGAATGTAAACCCCATTTGGGATCACATTAAACATCTGGTGAAAACATCTCTGTATACATTATAACCAGATTTAAAGTATGGAGAGTTTCCCTATTCTGTTGAAACCATTGTTGATTTATCACAAAAAAATTATTGTCTCTTAAAGTCTATCCAAATTTTCTAAATACCCATTACTAAAGAAATCAGGGTCCTTAGAATATTGTAATACTTCCATTAATTATAGCTATTAGTTGGCAGACATCAGTCCCACCTCATTTATCCTAAGGGCTGAACATCACGGTGCTAACAACAGAAGTAAGATAGTGGAGCTCTGCTTAAGCGGTAGGATCATCCTGGCTTTGGGGTGAACGGAAGTTACTCTGTATTTCAAAATCTGAGCCATTGAGCTTATTGAAGCTACTTTGGTAATCATCATATCTGTAGAAGGTGTGATCATGAATCGGCTTTTTGGGGAGAATATTTGTCAAGGCCCGAAAGCCATTCGAGAATAAGGGTTAATGAATGTAAGATGGTAATTTAGTAATCGTTAATGGTGTGGATTGGGAAAAATTTGATTATTTATGGGGACGGCTTAACAAGAACTTGTTTACATTGGATTTGAAGGATACTATGTTGTATTCAACCGGGAAGCATACCAGCGGAATAGTGTTCCACATGCAGGCAGTTCTGGGAAAGAAGCTTTGTTCATGGAATCAGTATTTTGATTAAGGCACAGATAGAGAGTGAGGGAAATCGTTTATAGTGGTTGTAGCTAATCAAGTGTTTTTTATGAAAGTTTCGCAAGTGAGAACCATGGATTGGAGTTTGGTCGAGCACTTGCCATGAAAATAATAGAGCAGAGATAGGCTCGCAATGTCTCTTCTGTGGAAAAGAGGTTGCAGCAAAGAGAAAAGGGGATCACCTACTAGATTTCGAAGCTGGTTGTAAACTCTATCAAGGCGGGATTAGGCGCGCCATGCAGTTCCTGTCCAGGTGTAGTGGAAGTACTCCATTGTAGGGCGTACCTAGCTCTTATACAGATAGAAAATTGCATAGGCAGTGAGATACTTACTGGAGCGGTAGAGTTATCCAACCATTTATCCAGCGATCTTGGCAACAGATTTGATGCATGTGTTCCATTTCAGATGAGAAGTGAAGGTCAGTCCCAGAAGCTTGTCAATACATAGAGCTAACCCAAGACGAGAGCCATTCATTTCATTTGGTGTGTTATTTGAGTATGATGAAAGAAGAGAAGTTTGGTTTTCGATGCATTAAAATTAACCAGCCACCATTTTCCACATTGCACCACGTTCTCAAGATCAGGAGAAGAGAAAATCAGAAAGATCTTGGTTATTGCTGACCTTTGATATAGAGTGTGGTGTTGTCTGCATAAATGTCTACAAATGATCTAAGAATGTGCTTTGAGAGATCATTGATAAAGATTAGGAACACTCACCGAACGTTACCTGAGGATTTTCATTTGTTGTGTTATCTCAAATATAATGTCGATGGAAATAATCCTTAGATTATTTCTAAACTGAAGAGGGCAACAAAACCAAAATCTAGACAGTACAAAGGCAGGAGTGTGTCAGACAATTGTACACTGCTTAAGAATATATGCGTATCATTAGATGGCGATAAGAGAAAGATTATTGAATGACTGCAATTTGGCAAGTAAGACATATACTGAAATTTATTTGTATTGACTATTGGTTCGATTGCAGGAATGATTGTAAATTTTATTAATTACATCTTTTTTGTTGGAATGAAGAGCATCCTATATATATATATATATATATATATATATATATATATATATATATATATATATATATATATATATATATATATATATATTGTTTTCGTTCTTTTTTTAAGTTCTGTCTTCGTTCTCTATTGTACGGGATATCAACAATTTATGTCATTTGAACTAAAATTAATTAAATCAACTGGATACTATGCTAACCCATCTCCATCATAGTACACTAATAGCCACCGATTACACTAGAATTATTTTATATACCTGTATAGAATGCATTTGCAACACTTGACATTCCTAAACTTTTATATATATATATATATATATATATATATATATATATATATATATATATATATATAAAGCTGAATGTCTGTGTGTGTGCGTGTGTGTCTAGTCACGAATAGGCTCCTATATGGTTGATTATTTTAAAAACTGATTACATATAATGATAGAAGATGTATCGAGACACAGGAATGGGTATGTTTGATCTGGCAGAACGGTGGTTCATTAAAATTGTGGGGTCTGAGTGCGCGCCTGGTCCATAAAGTATGGAAATAAAAAATGTAAAAATTAAAAAAAAAAAACATTTACAAGTGTTTTTGATATAGATGTACATAAGAATACTTTTATAATTATGTTTTAACTTAAATAGGGATAGTATAATAAAATTGTGGGGTCTGCGTTCGCGCCTGGTCTACATGGAATGGAAATAGGCACAAACTTTAATAAAGACTTTTCATATCTATCTGCGTAAGTATACTTTGATAATTATGTTTCAGTTTGAAGAAATATTGTATAATAAAATTATGGGGTGTTTGTTCGCACCTAACCTCCATAGAATGGAAATATGTTACAAAGTTTAACAAGGTTTTTTAATATAGATCCACAGAATATTGTGATAAGTGTTTCAGTGTGAACAGGTATGGTATAATAAATTATGGGGTTTATCTATTTTATTTTTACTTTCATCATATTTTGCTTTGGTTTTGATACCCCCAAATTCGAAGCTATCTCTTTACAACCATTCCTTTTCATAACCTATCATACTTTCATAAATCAAAGTCCATTTTCTGTAGGCTGTTTTTTAATCCAGTGAACGACTATTATATTTGCTATTATATATATATATATATATATATATATATATATATATATATATATATATATATATATATAAGAATACGAAATGTATAAAAGCGTACAACTTTTCTTTATTCGTTTTCTATTGGTGACGTGCAGGAATACATAATGATATTATGAAAAAAAAAATACAAATCAAACAGTAAATGAAAATCTTAACCCTAACTCCTTTAATTTTCCAATATTTTGAATTCCAACGATATTATTTATTCCAAGAGAGAATAAGAATTCAAAGGATATAAGACGTTATGAGGAGAAACGCTATGGTGCTCATTTGTAAATCAATATATATATATATATATATATATATATATATATATATATATATATATATATATATATATATATATATATATATATATATATTTAGTAATGTGATTGACAATTTAAAATTCAAATTAGATATTTTTGCTGATGAGGAGATTTCTTTAAAAAATACTATATGTCAAAATTATTGTCCGTGGCTTAATGTCTATCACAATAAAAACATCGTTTCCGAAACGATCGTACAAATTATTGCCTTTGTTGTTGTTCCTTCTTATGAAACAGATTTTTAATTTTTAATTCTAATTTGAATTTTAAATTGTCAATCACATTACTAAATATTAAAGTAGCTCTAGGATATTTGCCTATCAAGCTTATTATATATCTGAATTACAACGAGCACTGTTCTTTTCTTGTATTTTAATTAAATTAGTAATTTTACTACAACATTTAAATACGCTCTGCTCTTTAGACTACTGTTCTAATCCCCTTTAAATTATATATATATATATATATATATATACATATATATAATTCAATTGTGAATGTGTAACTGAAATGAAATAAGTGTATTTTTTATATAGTTTATTGACTGATTGTATGTATTAATTATTATGGGTGTTTTTTTTTTTCCATAGTGTGAGAGTTAAACTGTGTCAAAAATTAAATTGTTTTTTAATATTTTACTTAAAAATAACGATAAATTATACAAGCTGTTTTATTACAATATCATCCACAGTCAGTTGTTTCGTCATATACATTGTCGTGTATACGATTTCGTTGGCGTATGAACGACTTAGCCATTTCATCACAGTGCTTTTTATAAAATTTTTGAAATCTAAAAATACACGTGCTTTAAAGAGACATGATCATTACGCACAGTATTGTGTCCAGATAATTTTTTAATGCCGTCAGTTCTAACTCGTTCAGCCAAAACATTCTCATTAATTGAATCCAAACATTTGAAATGCGTTCACCAATGTAAGCTTGATTAGCTTGAGTAACGCGTTTACCGACACAATCTGCAAACATTATTGCGACTTGTTTCCGCAGACAAGTCACATTTTGTTGTGTATAGTTCACAACAATGTGAAAGAATAATCTTTTTTTAAAACGTTAAAGAATTTTGTTTGAATTGACGCCATATTGAATAACCACAAAGCAAATATTTGGGAACGATTAAAATAATCGCTGCTATAAATCAATTGCAAACAGTGCAGAGTTTCGGTTTATGGAAACAAAAATTTGGAAAAAATATTATTTTCTATTTTAATATAGATTAATAGTAGGCCGCCCGGCATTGCCCGGTCATAAAATACGCGTAAATATTATATTTTACTTCATACAGAAACTAGAACTTGTGCATGCGAGTATTATGGGGTTTTTTTTCTAAACCGTTCACTTCTTGTAAGAAGCTGAGATCGAAAGAAAAACCTAAAGACAATGAGTCAAGTACGATAACCATTAGACACGCGTGACACGTTCTTTAAAAGGTATTTTCAAACTTACTTATTCTTAGCATAAGTCATTTGTAATGTGAACCATTCATACATGCGCATTCGTGAAACAGTTAACAAAAAGTAAAAAATCCGATGACTCCCCCGTACAAATTAAATAACCCTGAAATAACATTAGGACAATTTTGAATTCATGAATACAGGTTGATGCAGCGATTGCAGGTGATTAAATGACTTACTGACTAAATAGTTTTCCAACGAATGTTAAAAAATAAAAATTAAATAAGTTTTTTATATAGTTTTAAAGGTTAAAAACTTCCAGGACTGTATATATATTTGGAGCATACGATTAAGGAGTTATTCACGGATGTCGTCAGGGCATGGCCAGAGCTCTGCACGCCACTGGCTAGAGGAGATAGGCAACTTCCCGTATCCAACGTATTGTGAAGCTTATTACTTATTATTGACATTAAGTTTTACTTCTTCTCCACCTACTATGAGGTAAGCAACATCTTAATTCTTGAATTTTCGAATTACAATGTTTAATCTTTTTACTGCGATTTTTCACGAGGGTTGATCCAAAAAGAAAAATCTTTGTGTTTTTTACCAGAAAAAGTTGAAGATTGCAAAGACGAGAGTGGTACTATTAAAGCGAGCGACGTTTTGTTTTCCAAAATGTATTTTTCTACATAGACACAATCATTCGCAATGCACTTTTTCCAATGATTAGTGCTGGCTGTGCATGCCCGTCTGGAGCACGCAATATCATACTCATATTTTTTAACTCAAAAAGTTGAAGAGCTACCAAGACGGGAGTGCTATCGTCAAATTGATTGACTTTTTGTGCTCCAGAACGTATTTTCGATATAGATATCATTATTCTCAATACACTTTGCAAGGAATCCAATGAAGCATATCTGCGTCTGACGCACGTCCATGACAATGGTTGCTTTTTTAGAATATATCACCGTTAATATCTGCAACAGATAAAACTTTCAGGTCGTGAATGCATAAGTTCAGGCATCAGAACAATGTAATTTGCAATCCCCTCTGACCCATGGAATAAAAAATCTCCCACAGAAGAGACGTTGCAAGCTTATCTTTGTTTTATCGTTATTTCCATGGCAGGTGCTCGTCTGAACTCCAATCTCTGCCCCCCCCCTCGCCAATCTTTTACGAAAAACACCCATCTAGCTGAATCCACTGTCAAAAACTTTCCCTACTCTTTATCTATGCCTAAATCAAAACGTAGATTCCATTAACAAAGCTTCTTTCTCAGAACTGCACGCCTGTGGAACTCTGTTCCGTCTGTCTGCTTCCCTCCTGACTACAACCCGGATGTCTTCAAGCCCAACGTAAACAAATTCCTGATGAACCGCCCCCTTAAGTAGACACTTTAAATATCCACACTAACGTACTGTACTTAAAATAAACCTTATCCCTGAGTGGCTTCCGTGGTGGTGACCACCTTGTAAAAAAAATAGCAGGCATTACTTTGTGAATGCTCTCATAACAATTTTGTCATTTAAAATCTTGTATATATATATATATTTATGACTATATATTTGTATATTTTTGTTTGTTTCAGGCGTACCTGTTTGCTTATATGAACAGTGCGTGCAATCCAATAATCTACGCTCTGCGAAGTCCTGCCTTCCGACAGGGTTATAAGGAAATACTCTGTTGGGAGAGGGCGCCTGTTTTTAGTGATGGTAAGTTTTTTTTTCTTAAATTGTCTGCCCGATTCGAATTATTACTTTAAAATGAGAAATACCAGTGGATCTGATTGGTTGAGCGGGATTATGATACTGAAAGGAGATCATATTTGATATAGTTAGAGTAAAATATTCAGTTGATGTCCGGCAATAGTTATGTACATGTAATCACATCGGATATCTACCATCATGATCAACCTAGAAGTGAAATAGTAAATAAAAAGTGTCAAAGAATGAATCAGTGGACATTTTGAATATTCGACATAGTCAAAACATTTTATTCATCTCAAGTTATTTTCCGTCTTCGAGAAATTAATTCCAACATAGTCACGTGATCTCACTGAAATCTATATGATCACACTATGAATTCGCGAAAAAAATAGCTAATATAAATACACACATCTTTATCAAATAAAACATGTAGCTCTTTATAATTGTTTTTTGCCGAGTTTATAAAATAAACTCATCCTGTATATATTTTATGACCTTGTAGCCAGACGACTTTAGTTTAATGCTAGTTTAAAAAAAAATGGCTGCCAGCGGTATTCACCCTAGGTAGGATGAATCGAGTTTCTCCAAAGGGGCAAGTATCAAGGGAATATTAAATTCAAAACCGATCCCCAGTGGCATTTATATACAAGTCCAAAGGGAAAAGTTAGTTTTTTTCAGTTTTTGCAGAAAGGTATCGACACCGTCCTACATACAGTCCCTGATATGAGTTACCCATCTGGTACTGACTAGGCTTAACGTTGCTTAATTTCGGTGATCTAAAAAGAATCAGCATGTCAACAGGATTATACCGTAGATAAAAGAACATGACGAGGGAATTAATGTAAAATGCTGGATACGTATAGAATTCTTCATCTCGTTTTTCACATCCTGGCGTTGTTTGGTTTGCATGCTTTTATAGCGATTTGATAGGATTGAAGTAATTAGAAAATTAATAAACTACACCGGGAAATCTGAGGAGCACAAAGCGTCCACCGTGTTTCTTGAGTTGAATGAAATTTACACTAACAATAAAAAGCATTGATTAACTGTTTGAAAAGCGAAATGATATGCTGAATGAGTATCGACGTGGCTTGACAAGCTGGGGTGGTAAGTTCAAATTCTGTTTGTTCCAGAGCGCTACTTTGGCTATAAATAAGAGGACATAGTCTCTCTCTATTCTGTCGTTATTTTCATAGCAAGTAATTGGCTGAGCTTCAATCTGTCCCCCTCTGCAAAATATTCACAACACTTGTCTAGCTACAACCACTATCAACAATTTCACCCAATCTTAATCTGCGTCCAAATTTAAATGCAAGTTTCGTGAACAAGGCTGGTTTTCTAGAATTGCTCGTTTGTAGAACTATGTACTGCCGGCTTGCTTTCCAGCTGACTGCAACATGGTCTCCTTCAAACCCAATGAAAACAAATTCTTGTTGAGCCGTCAACTTAAATACTCAAATTATATCCAATTTCCACAACTACTGATTAATATACTGTTGCCTCACTGACCACCACACACTCATTAACTTTTATCCTCGAGTACATTCAGTCCTTGATAAGTAGTGATCTCGTAAAATAAGAATTCCAAATAAGATATTCTATATTATACTCGTTACAAAATGTTAGTACATTTTGATTATTATAAGACATTCTAAGATCAATATAAGACTTGTAAGACAAATACGATTTATAAAGCTTATCATGTGATAACTATAAAATATATAAGATAACGAGATTATAGGTAATATGGGTTTTCATAGGTTGATAGCAAACATGGCCTACTGATGCTGACGTCACGTGGTAATTTAAAATTGCACTAAAATCAACCTTGTGTATAACTGTGCCCTTGTGGGGAGACACCTGAAAAGAAATCACTCCAGACAAAGCATGAAACTAACTGATGTAAGTAGCTAAAAGGAGATGGTAGAATCATTTCAAAAACAAGGTAGACATGAATTCAGAGGAAACGTTTTCTATTATATTAAGGCAATTGTTACTGTGTATATATGTTTTTATGTCCAGCTAAAAGTAAAGAAAAAACTACAAAACAAACACCCACAAAGTTGGTATATTCTTAATTGGTGTTTCCCTGGATTAATAATATCTAAATTTTTAAAATAAATTATCCACACTTTGAGGGTTAACTGGACCAGATTTCGTCAGAGGTGTTTGTGTTTCAGCCTTTTCCAATGTTTTCAGTTATGTAAAGGAGAGGTGAATGGCCTACATTATTATTATTTTCAATAAGAGAGAGTAATGGGCTTGGCAAAGATAAAAAGGGGCTTGGGAAGGCAATGTGGAAAAAAAGGAGAAAAAGAGACGGATAGAAAGATGGGTTGAGGGAGGTAGAGAGATAGAGGTTTTAAATATAAAGATGCTACCTATTTTTTTTTTAAACTCTTCTATTTTGTTTTTATGGCAGTCAACAAGGCCAGATATCCCTCTTAAGCTAATCTAAAACCGAAGCATTAGCATAGCAATGACGGACTCAGTAATTCACGCTGGAAATATCTCAAGGGATAAACATCCATGAAAAACATGGGATTGCTGCTGATATTTAACATTTAACATTTAACTGGCGGAATAGCCTCTCAGAAAGTTACCCTCAAGTTCGGTCTCCCACACTAACATCCGGGAAAGTGCCAACCAGAAAATCACTATGATCTTGCAATTTACCAACAATAGTTTACTACCCACAGACCACAGGATCAGACTGTAGTATCTGTTCTGATGCTACACTCAAGTTAATTTGTCCTTAGTCAATGGAGGGGAAAACCTTTCCTTACAAGGGAATTTTATTTTTGCTTACTTCCAGAGTGCCCCTTTTGGGGAAGCTGGTTTTCCCCCCACATTAAAAATGATCTTGTGTCACATTTTACTTTCGTGGGGAAGCAAATAAATACCCACATTATCTATCACTTAAGAGAAACCAAAAATAAACTCCACCACCAGCGTCCTATCACATGGGGTCCAAACAGCCTAGGCAAAGTGTAAACTTTTAATACAGGCAAATAAAGGAAGGAGGAAAGAAAGGGTTACAAGACTAACAAAAAAGTCAAATTCTATTAGTAGTACTGAGTGATAGAATTATTTGCATATGGTATCAGTTCACAAGAATTCTGGCGAAAGAACTAACCCATTAAATTATCGCCC
This sequence comes from Euprymna scolopes, assembly GCF_053919585.1. Taxonomy (NCBI): domain Eukaryota; kingdom Metazoa; phylum Mollusca; class Cephalopoda; order Sepiida; family Sepiolidae; genus Euprymna; species Euprymna scolopes. Next base: position 1,634,515 of record NC_136519.1, read on the forward strand.
CATTAGCCTCCTCCCTCTTCTTGCCAAAATATTTGAGTCCATAATTCTTAACCCTTATTCTCGAGTGACCTCTGCGCCTTGATAAGTGGTGATGCCTATGTAAAAAAAAAAATTAATCAAGCTCTATTCGCCCACCTCACAGCTGCTAAACTTCTGTCTAACCAACAGTATGGGTTTAGGCAAACCCATTTATCCTCATCTTTTGTTATCCTTATGAATCTTTCGTGTACTTCTCATTTTTCTTTTATCGCATTATCTTTTGTTTCTCTATTTTCTGTTTTGTTGATTTTTGTTCAGTGTCTCTTGCTGCCATGATTATCTTTTCAGTGTTTTGTATTATGTGTTTTTCTAGTTCTTTTTTTTTTTTTCATTCACATAGTCTTCTATACAAGTCAGTCCTCTACTGCCATCTTTTCTTTTCACGTAGAGTCGGTCGACATAGTCTTTTGGGTGTAGTGCATTATTCATGGTCATGAGTTTCTCAGTTCTTCTTTAGTCCCGGAGTTTTCTTGTTCTCCTAAGGTATTCTTTTCCAATTCTCTCTTTCATTTATTATTATTATTTGCAGTAGTAGTAGTAGTAGTAGTAGTAGTAGTAGTAGCAGTATCCATGAAATATACAACTTCTTTTTCCCTTAGTTCGTCCTACGTTACGCTTTTAAAAAGGCCAAACGCAATTTTGAAGTTCAAACTGCTTCACAAAAGGCAAACTTCACAAAAAAGGCAAATCTAACAACTCTTTACAAGAATATCAGCATGATCTCCCTTTGATATTGCCTCGTTTTCGAATATCATTATAATAAGCGAAATAAATATCACAAGTAATTAATTTGTATTATTTGGATTATTCGAACAATTATTCTCATCATATTATTTTGAAATATTAATATCAATGTCATATTTGCTGCGTGTTATTGGTTTTCCTGCTCAAAAATATTTTTTGCGTTTTCCATAAAAATATCAGCTTTATCAAAACCTATTGATTAAATATATTTCACATTTCATGAAATTTCCACAAATTCTGTCAATTATTATTATTATTATTATTATTATTATTATTATTATTATTATTATTATTATCATTATTATTATTATTATTATTATTATTATTATTATCATTATTATTATTATTATTATTATTATTATTATTATTATTATCATTATTATTATTATTATTATTATTATTATTATTATTATTATCATTATTATTATTATTATTATTATTATTATTATTATTATTATTATTATCATTATTATTATTATTATTATTATTATTATTATTATTATTATCATTATTATTATTATTATTATTATTATTATTATTATTATTATCATTATTATTATTATTATTATTATTATTATCATTATTATTATTATTATTATTATTATTATTATTATCATTATTATTATTATTATTATTATTATTATTATTATTATTATTATTATTATTATCGTCATTTACTCACTAGTAGTCACACAGTCCATCATCAAACATTTCTCTTTGAGAAAAACTTGTAGTGTTCTCTGGAGACTGAGTGACAGCAAATCTCCCCAGATTTCCAGTACTCTCCACCTCTTTCAATAACCTTTGCAAGTGAATTTGCGTTATTGCAACGGCCGCTAAACAAATGATATCTTGTTAGCAGCAACCATTTTTCTTCACTGGAATTTGGCTGGAAACAAGCCTCTCCAAGGTCCCAGTTCTCTTTGCACACATCCAGCAGAGTTCTGGCTAGTGCTTTCCCTCCTCGGTCTATCCATCCTCTTTGACTCTAGTTTGTGTGGAGCCAGTTTATGGTGACATAAACACAAAAAAGGGAGTAGGAGGCTGGGGTAGAGGGTGCAGAGGCGCATGGGGCAGGGGATAGGGACGCAGGAGGTATGGACGCAGAGAAGGTAATTTATAATTATGCAATTTCAGGTTTCATAGTTTCATTTGATGTTCCTTTGGGTTTTACATCTGTAGTTGTTTCTCTATGTCCACTTTCTGTTTGTAGCTTATGTTGATCTCCGCATTCAATGGTTTTTCCTTTACATTTCATACATTTTCATTGCTGTTATCCATTGTATCTTCTCAGTCATCTCCCTGATTTGAATTTCTCCCATTCTTCTTTTCATTCTTTCTTTATTGTTCCTAGTGCTCCCACTATTACTGGTGTTATTTTGACTTTCTTCATCTTCCATATTCCTTTGAGCCTTCTGACCAGTTCAGTGTATTTGATCTGCTACTTCGTCTCCTTGATCTTCACTTTGTGGTCTGCTGGAACGGCAAAATCTACAGTCTGACACAATTTTTTCCCCTTGTTACCTATTATGATTTCCGTTTTTTTTGCTTGGATGCCTTTATCCGTTTATGTCCATCTCCCAAAGAATTTTGTAAATTTTAATTTCAAGTACAGGTGCTGGTTTGTGCTTGTACTATTTGTCTTGGTGTTCAAGATGCAGTTGTGTGCATAATTGCCAGTGTACTGCTTTCCCTACTTGATTGTATTTATTGTAGGCACCGCCAAAATTGGGGGGGCAGGTCAGTACTTTTTGACGGACCGTCTTTTTAAAAATCTACCAAAAATCAGGTAATTATCCGATCAATACGAAATTTTCAGCGATTATTAGGAGAAGAATGAACTTTATAACAGTGTACTTATTTTTCATAAACGATATTTATATATATATATTTTTTTGCTTACAACCCCCCCCCTTGTTTTGAAGTGGGAACAAATATGCTTAAAATAATCATCTGAAACTGAACAAAACATATTGTGTTGTTGTAAGGGATAGAATTATAGATAAAAAAAAAAAAAAAAAAAAAAATTGTTTGCATACCTTATTTTGACGTCTGAATATCAGAACTTCGATTGTGTTTAATTATCCCGCTTTTGAGTTTTGAAGTGTGAAATTCGGTGAATATGTTAAGTAAAATAATTAATTTAAGTTAAGCAAAACAAAAAAAAAAAAATTTTAATATTTATACGAAAAAAGCCATTTTAAAATTTTTGATAAATAAATAACCAAATTTTTTTTAGCGAGCCGAATAATGCATGACCATTATTAAACAGGGCATGCTTTGAATAATTGATATAAAAAAAAAAAATTCGATAAATGTTGTGCCCTTTGTGTTAAAAATAGCATCATTTTTTTCGATCCCGTTTGAAAACGTTTGCCGCCTTTTGACTACGGTGGACCAAACGCGCTGAAATAATTTTTTTTTATTCTGCTTTAAATTGCCCCCCCCTATTTTGGGGAGTCTGGCCCCCACACACATATACATTAAAAACCAAACTCATACAAATGGTCACCCATCTGGTACTGGCCAGCCTCAGCTTTATAATACATTGAAATTTTCGTCACTGAAAAATAAGTTTTTTTGGCCTGTTTGGTCTTCCATAGTTTTCTTCTTATAATCCGCAAACGTAAACAGAGTCGATCTCGACTCTACATGAACGCGAAATATCAGGTTACCTATATGAATAAGTGGAATTATTTGAAATTCAGGTACTTATATTATAATATTTTTGCATATTCTCTTAGAAAATCATCCTAAATCTTAGTTAGACAATAAATAAATAAATTAATTATTTCAAAAACCTTTTTTTTTAAATATTTAAGTACGTTTTTTTGTGCAAGACAAAAAATGTCAATTGTTAACTTTTTGGGAAAATTTAACATTTAAAATTTAATTAAAAATAGTAGAAAAAGTTTTACATTATTCTGTTTTCTATATGATAAAATTCAGGGTTTTATCTTTCTGGAAAAAAAAAAGTTACTCAGAAATAATGGATTTTAATAAATGTAATTTAGTTTTAAAAAACAACAACAACTTCATTTTGCGGCCATTTTTGGCGGTGCCTAATTTATTGTATATTTTTTTTATGCTAGTTTGCTTCATTCGCTTATTATGTGGTTTATTGTTTCGTCTATTTGTCCACAAAGTCTGCATTTTCCTTTTTCTTGTGCCTTGTCAATCCTTGCTTTGATGTGTTTGGTTCTAATTGCATTGTCTTGTGTGACTGTTATTAGGGAGTCAGTTTCACTGCTTAAGTTTCCTTTTTGTAGACATTTCTAAGTGTTTCCGTTAGCCTCATCTTCCGTCATCCTAATGAATTCTCCGTGTAGCTGTTTCTCCCCCATTTTTCCTTTCTCATCTTATCCTTGTCTTTTCTTTTTCTGTCCTTTTTTTTCAATGTCTCTTATTGCAATAATTATTCTTTCGGTGTTCAGCATTATGTATTTTTCTCATTCTCTTTTTTTTTTATTTCATACAACCCAGTCCTCTTCCTCTGTCTTACCTTTTAACATAGTTAGTCAGAATCATCCTTTGGGCATTGTCATGAGTTTCCTGGTCTTTGCTCGAAATGCTTCAGTTCTTCTTTTATCCAACTTATAAACGGTCCAGAGTATCTTACTAGTGACACTGCCGATATGTCTATACATTTTATTAGGTTTTTACAATATAATTTAGTTTCGAAGAGCTTTCTTGTTCTTCTGAGGTATTCCTTTCCAATTTACTCTTTCATTCCTGTTGCTTCGATGATGTTTGCTTTCAGAACTCTCAAATATTTATAGCTATCATGTGCATCTACTGCCCTCTTCTCTCTTTGGTTGGGTAGTACTATGCCTTCCATTATCTCCAGTTTTCCCCTTCTCATGATCATCCCGAATTCCATTTCAATATCCTGGCTGAAGATTCTGGTCATGTTTATTAGTGTCCTTAGTTCCTTTTTGGTTTTTGCAGTTTCAAGTCATCCATATACATTAGGTGGTTCATTCTTATATCCGTATTGGTGAACTTGTATCCAGCTTGGCATTTTCTTAGCATATTGTTGAGGGGTATCACGGAAAAGGTGAACAGTATTGGTGATCGAGAATCACTTTGGGAGATACCTCTTTTAATCGCAGTTATTTATTGTCCATCAGCTATCAGTTCAAGTCACCATGTTTTCTTTGCATTTTTTTATTATTATATTTTCACCCCAAACATGGCACATTACCACTGATGTAGGGGGCTACTATCAGGGATATAAGCTACAGAGGTACTATGTAAGGAGTTGGGCAGCAAGATGTCTGTTCACATTACACAGGTAAGAGATTCTGAACAAGTGGTTATGCAGAATACCAGACATGCAACACAAGTAGACCATCAGCTGACCTTTCAAATCAGATTATAATCTTGCCTGGTATTTTGTATATTCTCAAGCATTCTATTGAAGAATCCTATCATACGTTTTTTTTTAGTCGATCCATGCCATGGCTATGTTCTTTTTTCTACTTTTTACCTCCTTCAGGATCTTTTGCTCCTCTTTTCCCTTTTTGACATCCTTTCTGCTCTTCGAGGAGTAGTCTACGATTATGAAAGGAGTGGTAAATTTGTTCCCTCAATTGTGTTGTTAGTATTTTCCCCATAGTAGGTAAACATGTTATAGGCCTGTAGTTGGTGGGGGATCTTTTTGTTGCGTCTGTTATGCACCAGTGTGATACTACCTTTGGTTATCCATTCTCGCATATCTGTTTCCTGATTTTGATTTGAATTCTTATGCAGTGATATGAATTTTTTTAACCAGTATGTACGTCTTTCCTTAGACGTAGTTTGCCATTTTCTGTCACGTTTTATTAAGGGTTTCTTTGTTGATTTCATTCTCTCCCCCTTCTTCTATTTACCATGACTCTTCTTTCATGTCTTTCAGCCATTCGGCATTTCTATTATGATCTTGTTGATCTTCTTATATCTTATTTCAGTATAATTTTGCTTTTGTTGGGTCAGGTTTTCTATTTTTGTTTTTCCTCCATTCACATTTTAATAGAAATTGGTTTCATTGTTTTCAAAGGTCCTGTTTACTTGCACCGTTCAAATTTGTATATGTATCGTCTTAATCTCATTTCTTTTGTTGTATTTTTTTTTTTTTGCTTCATTTCTTCATGTTTCTTGTTGAGCCTCTCCTCGCTGGTCACATTTTTACTTTTCCATCCTCTTCTATCTGCTTTCATATTGTTTATCGCTTTGATTTCTTTTTTGACTTTGTTGATCTCGCTTTCCAACCTTACTTCCCATACAGTCCATGTTCTTTCCTGGCTGTTTTATACGTTAAACTTCATACTTACTGTCTTATCACCTGCATTAATTAAATTCTTTAAATCTGTAATCGTATCTGTTTTGGTGTATGAAAGGATCTTGTTCACCTTCTCTGTTTTTGCTTTAGAGTTTCTTCCATTCTTGGTTCCTTAAACATGGGAGTTTTGTTTTTCCTTCGTTTATAACTTGTATGATGTTTTCTACTTCGGCTTTATTCTCGTTTAGCATCGTTGTTTCATTGGTTTCTGTCTCCATGTTCATTGTGTTTGAGTTTTGCAGGCCATCTTTATGTAGAGTTTCTATCTGTGAGATTCCAATGTGAAGTGTGAGGTGTTTCTTGGTTACTTCCATCGTCTCCGTAGTATTTCCACTTGTTCAAGATCTGACAGCAAATCTCTTTTGAAAATAAGTTTTGCTTGGTCAGCAACCACTTTGTTCTACTATTGTATGGTATTCACTGGACACAACTCTTTCATCCGTTTCTGATATCCTCGGTCATAGATTTATGTGGTAGCATACTATTACAACTCTATTCTGTTTTGTTGTCCACTTTCTCCTCCGGTAAATGATTAGTTTAGTTTTTCTGCATTTAATCAGTATTATTTTGTTGGTACTTGAAATTAGAAACTGTACTTACCTGTTCTGTGTCTGTGGTATTCTGGTTTCTGAAATTATAATAGGAGCCAACATTCACAGGATGACGACCAGGTCCACCATGCTCGCTACCGAGGGAGCACCTGTCGATCATGACACCCAGATCTTTCTTCTGGGTCCCACGTTGTGTATTATTCATTAATGACATTTCATATTGCAATGTTTGTGGCAACACCAAGCCCAGAATCGTTTTACCTGTGGTCCTGTCACAGGTATAGTATTTATCTCCTATCAAGATGTGAGGCAAGGTGCACTTTCAGACGTATATAAAGGGCGTGAACAGATATTAACGCAAAAAAGTGTCTATTTACTTAGTATGAGTACACCTGAGCCCATTTTTAAATGGTATTGTAAGTTACACCCCTGTCCTCCAAATGCATGAGAGATTATTTTTACCTTCTTGTTTACTTCTTGCGCATTCATCATGACCATTTTCATTTTATTTACTTCTTGGTAGCTGGATCAGGGTCTTTGTGCTGACTTTTAGCAGATTTTGTTTATTTATATAGAGTCAAGTGCTTATTTGAGAAGGGAGATGAATTATAATTTGTACTGTGTCATATTATTACGCACTAAATTTTAAGTTGTTGCTATTATTATTGGCTCACATGGAGCTTTCACACAATTCATCAAAGATCTGATTGGAAACATGTGGTGTTCTCTGGAAGCTGAGTGACAAGTCTCCCCAGACGTCCAGCTCTCCCCACCTCCTTCGATAACATTTGCAAATAAATTTGCGTCATCGTAACAGCCTCTTACCATTGATTTCTCGCTGGCAGTGGCCATTGGCCTATACTGGAATTTGAATGGCACTAAGCCTCGCCAAGGTCCCAGTTCACTTCACGCTTGTCCAGCGGAGTTCTGGTCAGCGCTCTCTCTCTCCTCGGTCTTTCCATTCTCCTTGACCCTTCTCAGTTATTTGGTATCACACATTTGGGGGGGGACAACAGTGATGGGGATGTTGAACTTGTAGATATGCAGCTTCAATGTTCTTTGTTCCCTGTACCGCTTCTTCATGTTTTGCCTCGGCAGCAGTTTGTCTGGCTCACACATGTGGTTCATGTGTATTATTCTCCGCATTCAAGGGTTTTCCTTTATATTTCAGCCCTTTTCATTATCGTTAATGATTGTATCCTTGCAGCCATTTCTCTAATTCCAATTTCTCCCATTCTTTTTTCAAAGTTTTCAGAATCGTTCCTACTGCTCCTACTATTATAGGTATTATTTTGATTTTCTTCATCATCCAAATCCTTTTTTTGGCTAGCTCTGTGTATTTGCTCCGTTTCTCCTTTTCTTTCATACTCACTCTGTGGTCAGCTGGGGCAGCAAAGTCTACGATTTTACAGGATTTTTCTTTCTTGTTGATTATTACAACATTAGGTCTTCTTGCTTGGATGGATTTATCTGCCTGTATGTTAATGTCCATAGGATTTTGTGGTTCTCGTTTTTGAGTACTGTTGTGCACTTGTACTTGTACCATTTGCCTGTGCATTCGAAAATGCAGTTGTTTTCATAATTCCTAGTGTACTGCCCTCCCCACTTAGTCATTTCTTTTGGGTCAGTTTGCCGCATTCACTTACTATATAGTTTCTCGTTTTGTCTCTTTGTCCACAGAGTCTGCATTTGCTGTTTTCTTGTGTTTTATTGATCTTTGCTTTGATATGGTTGGTTCTTATCGAGTTATCTTGTGCTGTAATTATTCGGGATCAGTTTCTCAGTTTATGTGCCCTTTTTACATCCACGTCCAAGTGTTTTTGTTATTCTCATCTTTTGTCATTCTTATAAATCTTCCGTGTAGTTGTTTCTCTTCCCATTTTTCTTTTCTTGTTTTGCCTTTTATCTCTGTTTTCTGTTTTGTTGATTTTTTCAGTGTCTCCTGCTGCAATAATTATCCTTTCAGTATTTTTTATCATGCATTTTTCTAGTTCTTTTTTGTATAATTCACACAGTCTTCTATGCTGACCAGTCCTCTCCCGCCATCTTTCCTAGAGTCTGTCAATATCGTCCTTTGGGAATAGTGCATTGTGCATGGTCATGAGTTTCCTGGTCTTCTGATCGAGCTGTCTCAGTTTTTTTTGGTCCACCCTATAAATGGTCCAGAGTATCTTACTAGTGATACTGCCCATGTATTTATACATTTTATTAGGTTTCTGCTATATAATTTCGTTTCCAAGAGTTTTCTTGTTCTCCTGGGGTATTCCTTTCCGATTCTTTCTTTCATTTCTTTTGCTTTGATGGTGTCTGCTTCCAGAACTCCCGAGTATTTATAGGCGTCTTGTTCCCCTAGTGCCCTCATCTCCGTTCTGTTGGGTAGTTCCATGCCTTCTGTCATTTCCAGTTTTCCCTTTCTTATAACTCGTAGTGCGCACTTTTCCATTCCACATTCCATTCAGATATCTTGGCTGAAGATCTTGATAGTGTTAATTTGTGTCTCTAGCTCCTTTTCGGTTCTTTCAAAAAGTTTCAAATCGTCCATGTACATCAGGTGGTTCATTTTTTCCTCTATTAGAGAATTATTATTATTATTTTTTTTTTATTTTTTTTTTTTTTATTATTATTCACTAGAGTTAGTCACAAAGGTCATAATTAAAGATTTTTCTCTGAGAACAACTTGTATTATCTGGAGTCTGAGTGACAACAGGTTTTCTCAGATTTCCACTATTTCTGATAATCTTTGCAGATGAATTTGCATTATCACAACAGTTGCTTACAATTGATTTCCAGTTGTCAGCGACGATTTATCTTCACTGGAACCCGGGTACAAACAAGCCTCCCCAAGGTCCCAATCCTCTTTGCACTCATCCAGTGGAGGTCTGGTTAGTGCTTTCTCTACTCGGTCTTTCCATCCTTCTTTATCCTCCTCACTTATTTGGTGTGATGGCAGTTTATGGTGACATACACACACAAAAAAGTGGAGCAGAAGTCATGGGAGCAAGGTGGGTGATTCAATGTGATGTTTCTTTATGTTTTAAATTTGTAGCCGTTTCTGTATGTTCAGTTTGTGTTTGTAGTTCATATGTGTTTAATATTTCTACAGTTTTCATTATTGTTATCCGTTGTATCTTCTCAGCTATCCCTCTGATTCCAAACTCTCTCATTCTTTTTTCCAAGTTTTCGGTATCCTTCCTAGCACGTCTATCATTATTATTATCTATTCACTAGGAGTAGTCACACAAGCCATTATCAAAGATTGTTCTTTCAGAATAATTTGTGGTGTTCCTTGGAGTCTGCGTGACAGCAAGTCTCCCCAAATTTCCAGTACTCTCCACCTCTTTAAATAACATTTGTAAATAATTTGCGTTATCGCAATAGCCGCTTACCATGGATTTCTTGTTGGCAGCGACCATGGTCTTCACTGGAATTTGGGTGGCAATAAGCCTCCCTCCAAGGTCCCAGTTCTCTTTGCACTCAGCCAGTGGAGGTCTAGGTAGTGCTTTCTCTCCTCTGTCTGTCCATCGTCCTTTACCCTCATTATTTAGTGTGGTTCCCGTTTATGGTGACACTTACACATGCGCACACACACACACACACACACACACACACACACACACACACACACATAAAGGATGGCGGTATCTTACAATTACAGTTTCAGTTATAGTTATCATCATCATCATCACCATTATTATTATTATTATTATTATTATTATTATTATTATTATTATTATTAACAAAAACAAAGTCAAATGAACTTATTTAAATCCTGTACACATTCTAGTTACAAAAATAGACATTAAGTTTTATTCATGTAAAGAACTAATAGACATTTCGTGGTTTGCTTAGAAAATGGCCACCAAAGATTAAAAATGCGTAATTTTCTTTTAGATTTATATGAAATTAAATGGATAGAATGGAGATATAAAAAGTGATAAGAATAATTGGAAATAAGATACAAACTATCTGTCACGCATCTAAGATTTATACACAGCGTTGTAGCGAGCGTTAACTGTTTTAAAGAGGGTCAAGTCTTTTCAGGGGAGGTTATCGAAAGGCAATACCTATTACAAATGATTTGTGTTCAACAAATCTTTTAGGAGTTCTAATTTTGAAGCCCGGTATTTATTACAAATGATATATCGAGTACACGTGCCTATTTTACTGGCAAATTGAAGATATTCATACATTTCTAAAGGTATCATGTATCCTGTACGTATAACTTGATTTGATTAAGCTTAGTTGATCTCATGGTCTTTGCGTCATTCATTGTTGCTATTATTGTTACAACGGCATTTACTCTGATATTAATCTCCTTCTGCTGCAAAAGTGAATAATACGACCTGAGTTATATCGTAATGCCAGACAATAGATTGTAGGCGAAAATGAGGTGACGGCGTTCAAAGGAGAAAACGTTAAGCTTTTTGAGCTGCCTTCATAGTGCAGATCTGATAGACGCTGCATCATTTGAGTAGTCCAATAAAAACAAATTAAAAGAAATAAACTCAGAAAATTAGGAAGTAATAGTTGGTTGGTTGGTTGTTTTTGTTTTACGGCATATCAACCTTTTTCAGGTAATTTAATGTCGAATCTAGTTATTTTGAGGAACGATTTTTAATGGAGTATATATATATTTTTTTTAAGTCAGATTCTATTTAACCCATAGTTGGGACCCTAACAGGTACTAACACTCCGGGTCAGAGTGGACCTGGGAGCAATGGCAATTAAAGGGTGGCTCCACACTCCCCAAGGCCCGCAAGGTGGGGCCTCACCATCGGATATAGTTTTAGGTCATATCCAGGAAGTAATAGTAAAAATAGTATACGATATTTTTGACGTGCATAAATTTGTGATGCTTTCACGAAGTATTAGGCTGAGAAGAAAGTTCTTGCGGAATTTTTAACTTTAGTAACTGATGTATTTTCAAATGAGTTTTCGTTATAATGCCTTCATATTTAACTTCATTTTAAAGAGCGTATTTCGCTATATCTAATCGTTTAAATTACAAACGCTTAAAACAATTATGTCTTTTTTCATAAAGTTGAATACAAGATGAAAAAAAGTCAATTCGCACATTTTTTTTAGTTCAATTCAAGCTAGGCCGAAAAGCTGCTGAAACATCTATATCAACGAAGCGTTTCGCACAAGAATCACTACTGAAAGCACATCACAATGGTGGATTAAGAAAATTTGTATTGGCAACGGAAGTCTTGAAGAAAATGAGCGTAGTGGTCGGCCATCAAATGTTGACAGCAATAAATTAAGAGCCTTAGTCTAAACCAATCCACGTACAACTGTTTGATAACTTTATTCTGAATTAAACGTAACGTATATCACGATTTCAAACTACTTGAGAGAGATTGAAAAGACAAAAATTTGATAAATGGGCTCTACACACATTTAACGATAACCAAAAGAAACGCGTTATCTTCTCTTAAAAAGTTAGTTCTTTACGACAACTGACGATGCTCAGCTCAGTGGTTAGACACCGATGAAGCTCCACTACACTTCTCGGAGTTAGAATTGCACCAATAACAGGTCATGTTGACTGTTTGGTCTTATACATTACAGTTTTTTTAATGAAGGCGAAACCATTACGGTGGAGAATTACTGTCAAAAAGTGGATGAAATGTATCAGAAACTTCGACCACAACACCCAGTATTAGTCAACAGAAAAAAAAATTCCCCTCCACGACAATACTCTACGGCACAATGTTAAACCGACCCTGCAGAAGTTGAACGAAACTCTGTTTTATACGCTATACTCTCCAGATTTTTCACCTACTGAATACCACTTTTTAAAACAACTTCCTGCATGAGAAATGCGTAAAAAAAAACTAAGCGATATTAAAAACGCATTCAGCTTTTTAAATACTGGCGAAACCATTACGGTGGAGAAGTACTGTCAACAAATGGATTAAATTCGACAACATCCAACATTAGTCAACAGAAAAAGGGCAATTCTCTTACAAGACAATAAAATACAAACGTACGTTGCTAAACTAACCTTGCAGTAAGTTGAACGAATTGGGATATGAAAATTTGCCTCATCCGCCATACTCTCCAGACCTTCCGTCTAGACTACCTCTTTTTCAAGCATTTCGACAACTTTCGACGTGAGAAATGCTTCAAAAACGTAAGCGATATCAAAAACACGTTCAACGACTTCATCGCCACCAGAACGCAAGATGTTTTATGTTACTGGCATAAATACACTTGTTTTGCCTTGGCAAAAGTGTGTTGATTCTGATGGTGTTTATTTCGATCAATATTTTTTTTTTTTTTTTTTTGGTGAGATGAAATATGGTAATCTAAATTTAAAAGTTAAAAACCGCAAGAACTTTCTTTTCAACCTGATAACATGTTTTGAATGATAGTGAATGCTATTAAATGATCAAAATTATCTGCATCCATTCAAAATAGCAGCTGACCTCTGTCTCATCGTCGGAATGGTGCATCCTTGTACATCTTTTACAAGTATGGAGTGTTCTCTGATGAAGTCACAACACTTGTGCCCCCTTGACGTACTAACCTGACAATAGCAAAAGCCCACCCCTTCACCGATGAAATCCCTAGATGCTGGAAGTCCTTCTATTCTAATAGTTTTTTTTCCCTCAGACTACTAGACTTTGGAATTCCCTCTCTGTTTTCCACTTCCGTAACTGCACTAACCTGCTGAAGTTTAAATGTAATGTGAACAGACATATCTCTGCTTTACTCCCCACAGGCATCTGTTAGACACGTTCCTAAACAGTAGCGCTTTGCGTTTTAAGTGACAATATGCTTTGTATAGCTTGAAAAAGAGTTTTTTTTTAAACAGTAGTTTATAAGCAAATTAAGTTAAACGCTCGAACTTGGCTCGTTATATGAAAACCCCCTACGCAAGCAGTAATTCGTAGGTTTTTATTTTCTATAGGTTTTCTTTTGGAACGAAAACGCATCTTATATGTAAAAAAATATCATCGATGAAAGATCGATACTCGGAATAACATTGAATGAACATTGATGTATTGATTTCTTTTTTGTTTGTTTTGTTTGTTTTGTTTATATTCCATGTATTTTTTTATTTATTGTTTTTGTTTTGCTTGTTGCTTTTTTTATTATTGAAATTTAGTTTTATATTTATTTTAATTTGATTTCAAATCTTGTTGTTTAAACATGGTTGCGCTTCAAACTTTCTTCTGTTATTCTTTATTTATTCATTTTCAAAGATTTCTTTGAAATCAATGGTTCTCAACCTGCGTCCAAATAGACCCCCATGCTATATGTAGCATTAGTATAAGTTCACTTGATATAAGACCTTTCGTTTTATTGTCATTAGTGCACTTTATCTTACCGGAACTATTTTTGTGTTTTCATTTTCAGAAGTTTTTTAGTAGGGAAATGGGGAGACAATCCAAATTTTAATGCTTTGTCAGTTAAACTGAAGAATAAACTTTCCAATTTTGATCGAGGCCTTCTCGAGTCAGTATGGATGGCCAGAAGTGTTATAAAGTTCTGATTTGATGTAGAGTGTTATTTTAACTTGAAAATACCTTCCATGCATTTGGTGATACAATGACTCATAACAAAAACCCAGCACATGTATTGCAATCATTTGGTTGGATATAAAGTGTTATTTGAACTTTTACAAACGTCGTAAAGAATATATTTTAAAACGAGTTTAGATAAAACGTTTTTATTTGAAAAATATTTATTTCATAAAAAATAAACATCATAAAAATATTTTTATTATCATAAAAAACTTTTTTTTAAACATTTAAAAAATCTATTTTACAAAAATACAAAAATAAACACCACAAAAGTATTTTTATCAATAAAATCATTTTTTCAACATTAATCCTTAATCAAATATTACAAGAAAATATTGAAAAAGAAAATCTTGTTAAAAAAGTTTTTTTAAATCTCGTCTTCGGGGTCCGTGGCGCAGTAAGTAGAGACATTGAATCTCTACGGTTCCAAGTGAGACTTGTCTGAAGATAGTGGTTTCAATCCTACCCAAAGCCCACCAGACTTACTTGGCCAAAACGTGGTGAGACAATAATAACTATGGATGGCAGTAATTGCTGAGAATGCAGTTAGGAGATTCGGAGTTCCTATCTCGTCGCGGTTACCACCTGACGAAGGCCAGAGGAACAGTTGGGCGAAACGTTTTGAAACAACATCTAAGAAAAATGAGGATAGTAGTTCGCAATGAATGAATTAAAACATTATTTATTAATTGAACATTTTTAATTTTGAATTTGAATTAATTTAGTATAAGTGATACAATATTTTAAAATAAATATTTCTTTTTAATTTACAAATAAAATCTAACATTCTATATTTGAAAATCATTCATTTTAAAATAAATAATGATTATCTGTTGTCAAGATAGCTGGAAAAATGGTTGGATCACTCTACCGCTCAGTAAGTATTTCATTGCCGATGCATTCCTCTATCTATATACGCCCTAAAATGAAGTACTGTTGCCATATCTGGGCAGGAGCTACTCGACACACCATATCCTGCCTTGATAGAGTTCAAAACGGGATTCGAAACATAGTAGGTGATGCTCTTTTTTCTTCCCTGCAACTTCTTTCCCACGGAAGAGACATCGTGGGCCTATCTCTGCTCTATCTGTATTTTCATGGCAAGTGCTCCACAGAACTCCAATTTATGGTTCCTCCTAGCTAAACTTTCACAAAAACCACTTGATCAGCTACAACTACGATATACGATCATCCCTACTCTCTATCTGTGCCTAAATCTAAACGCGGTTCCACCAACAAAGCTTCTTTTCCAGGACTGCCCACCTTTGAAACACTGTTCCACTTCCCGGTTGAATACAACATGGTAGTCTTCAACTCCAATGTAAACAAGTTCTTGTTGAGCCGTTCCCATAAATAATAAAATTCTACCCAATTTACACCATTAACGATAACTACACTAACACCTTATATTCATTAACCCTTATCCTCGAGTGGCCTTCAGGCCTTAATAAGTGATTACTCCCTAGTAAAAGAAATATATATACAAATAAAATATAACATTCAGTTTAAGCTATTATGAAATGGATGGAATATATTTTTATATAACTTTCATTAAAAAAATATAATTTTTTTCTATGTAAAATACAAAAGTCAAATTTGAATATTTTGAAATGTTTATTTGAAGTTTTAGTTTTAAAAACTTTATTTTCAAAAGTTAAATTTGTACTTTTTTGCAAAAGATGAATTTCTTTAATGAAATAAAAGTCTTCGCAATCGTAACAGACATCTTTTGATGTTTCCAAGCATCAAGAAATATCTGTTATGATTCCGAAGACTGTGTATGGCAGGAATTGCTACAAAAATCATAAAAAAATGTGGATTGTCCCCTCTTTTCCCTACTAGTACTCTTTCGAAAATAAAAGTAGAAAAATACTTCTGTTTAGTTAAAGTGCACACGTGTCGTTTTCCTTTTATTAATGACAAATAAACTATGTTGATCCACAAAAATAAATTAAGAAAAAAACTAATTCATGAGAAAAAAAAAAAAGTTGAGAACCATTGAGAACCATTGTTCCCAAATATTTCCAAATTATGCATCATCATCCTTCCTTTCTGTTACATTGTTTTCGGACGCCATCTTGTTCTTATTGCCACTACGTTTCAGATACTATAAAGTCCAGACTTCTTCAGTAATTCCCGGTAATTTCAAAGAAAACCCATAATTTAATATGAACACATAGTTTTTTAATAAACAGTGTATTAACAAGGAAAAAGGAAACATAATATATATTTGTCTAAAAAAAAAGAAGAGAATACCCGTCCCAGGACAGGTAAAATGAATCGCATAAACAAACCAGTTTTATGTCCTCTAACGAAGATTCAAATAAAGACATAATGATAGGAAAACTTACACCTAGAACCTTTATTTCAATTTTGGTTAAAATCTTTGACATGATTTCGATTCTAAAAAATGTCTAAGATATAAGGTGTAAGCATAAGGAGTCTGAAGAAGAGTTTGAAATTCATGGAAGTTTTATTAATTGATGTCTAATGACTATGGTTCAAATTTAAATTTCAAATATACAAAATTTCAAATACGGAGTTGTCCCCTATATTTATCCTCTTAAAACCCCTTTAAAATACAAAAAAAAGAAAAGGGCATTTTGAGAATGCTGATAAATTGATATCCAATGCATATATGAAAGATTAACATCAATACAAATAAATTTCACAAAGTCGTAATTATCTAATTCGCACAAAGACTTTTCACCTCTTTAAAGCTTTCTTTGTATGAAGCAAAATTAAACTAAATATAGACTACATGACCCACGCTTACATCTTTAAGCTGCACTCCAAAATTCATAATGATCGGTGAATTAGTTTTCGACTGAATTCTGTGCGTACATATCTTTATAAACCTACCTAACTTCATATAAATACTGATTTAAAAATATTCTTTATTCACCATGTTTCTTAGGAGCCAAGTCAAAGTTTATTACGATATCATTAACAATTTTGTCGCAATAAATCGACATAATAATTAATTTAGTCGATGGGATATCTAATTCTATCAAACAGAGGATTTCACACACGCGCGCGTGCACACATATATCTATATATTAATACGATAGAGTGTGCATTATTTTCTGTGTCATGCTTACATCCGGGTCGTTTAATCGTTATGTACTTCCATTTCTTGTAATAAATAATTTTACCAAGAATTCTTCATAAGTTTTGATTTCGGTTTCGATTATAGCTGATGGCACTCCAATAATCTATTTTTAAAAAATAATTTTATCAAGAATTATCATAAGTCTTGGTTTCGGTTTCGATTATAGCTGAAGGAACTAAATTTATATATATATATATATATATATATATATATATATATATATATATATATATATATATATGAGTTTGGGATTCGGTTTCGATTCAAGGTGATGAATCGAAGTCATATAGATATATTTTTTTATAATATATAAAAACCGATAGAACATTAACTCTATAATAATATATACGAAATCTGCAAGAATTAAAATATCATATTTAAATGTATTTTACGACCTAGCTACGCCGAGCGTCCATGCTAGTACACCATACTAAAACCTGATTGTCACTGCTAGTGAATTGCAAAAATGCAATTTCGATCTGAGGACAGTTTAATAGAACGATATGCAAAAATATTCTGTTTTTAACCTGGAAGAATGCCAAAGAATCGTATTGAATGCCTCAGACTGATTTTGAATCATCATGCATGAATCGAGCATCAATTTTCGAGTGGCATAAGGGATTCAAGGAAGACAGGAAGTCTGTGATGGATGATAGGTGTGGTAGATTGAAGAAGTCAGAATAGCAGTGTTGATTGGCCAAATAAAATAATTCATAGATAAGGACCGCCGTGTGTCTATAGAAACAATAAGTGCACAGTTTGATGTCAGTGTGGGAACTGTACACACAATTATTTGCGAGGAACTAAAGATGCGGAAGATTTACTCCATCCTTATCACAGACTATTTGACCAAGATGGATATCAAGACAGTTCCTCACCCTCCGTATGGTCCCTACATTGCTCCCTGTGATCTTTGGTTATTCCCTAAACTCACAGAAGACCTTAGCGACTGTCGTTATGAGACAATTGAAATAAGATGAAAGATGCTGTGCTGAGAGTTATTAACAACCTCACACAAGAGAACTACCATGAGGACTTTCAGAAATTGTTGGAACAGTACAACAAGTGCATTGCAACCGGAGAAGATTACTTCGAAGGATACAAGAGTTTCATGTGTGTATTATCATTAAAAGTGTCCATACGAAAATGTCTGAAAACTTATTGAACGCACGTTGTATGTCAAGCTTTTGCAATTTCCAGGAGGTAGAAAGCACTTGAAGATAATTCGCACAGTATAAAAACTGAAATGGGTTAATAAGAAAAACACTGTGTAAATCAGTGCAACTCTAAAAACTATGCGAAATTAATTATCTCAAACTTCTTTCTGCGTTTATTTTTCTTTCCTCCTTTAGTTTTAGTTGCAATCTTACGTTACGTGCTGATAGAATAATTAATAGAGAACTGTTGCCAGGAAATTGTGGCAAAAAGATTGTAAAAAATGAGTAAAAATGTGTTGAATTTTATAATTAAACATTTGCCAATAATGTAAGCAACTTCAGATAAAATTGTAAGAACAACTTTTTTACAATTTTCTTTAAGCTGCCTACATTATTATGTTTAATTATGAAATCCAAGACATTTTTATTCATTTTTTTTTTTTTTTGCAATGTTTTTGCCACGATTTTCCGACAAAACCTTTCTATTAAATATTCGGTGCATGTTGTATAGTATGGGACTAGACCTTCTGCCCGCCAATAGTTTTCAACCTTGCAACGCCAGGTAAATACAGCTAGTTGATGATAAATTTGCCTGCTTAGGATGTCGAAAAATTCTACCCGATTATCAGCAGACATGAAATGACACCCAACTACCCTCGCCCTCTAAGATTGATTTTGGAAAAAGGGAGAGATAGATACAAGATCTAATTTATACGTTGATATCAGACACTTGCTGCTTGGAAAAGAGACAAGAGTTACTTTCATTAACTGACGTAATTCAGGAAGTTCCCGTTTTTTGTTTCATTATATAGCAATAAATAACCAAATTAAAAACTAACCGTGACGCACAAGGGGAAATAGATAAACATTCTTAGCAGACAAAATAAAACTTTTTATGACATATCAAGTTAAATGAAATAATCAAACGACCTTTAAAAAAAAACTTTATTTTTACTTAAAATTTATATACATATATTATAAGTAAAAATAAAGTTTATATATATATATATATATATATATATATATATATATATATATATATATATATATATATATATACTGAAGTGGGCGGGTTTATCCGGTCGTAAAATACGCTTAAATATGACATTTTAATTTGTCCAGATTTCATATATAGAGCCGTGATCTCTAAAAAAAAAATATTTAGGTGCCATCACCTAGAATCGAGATCGAAAGCAAAACTGTAATATTCAAAGCTGGTGACGTTACCACTGTACCAACGTGACACGCATATAAACTGATTAACAATTAAAAGTAAACTAAGATAAATATACAAAATGTTTACGGATTTTTTTTTTTCAATTTTGACTAATTTTTGACTTCTTAAAAACTATTTAAACCGACTAAACACCCCCAAAAAAGAACGGTCCGTAAAAATCCAATCATGTGACTTTTAGTTTCGGAAGAGATAGAGTTTGAAAATATGGAGACGGACAGATAGACATATAGCATTTTATATATTAGTTTACTATTAATTTATCTATATATAATTAAAAAAAAAAAGATTTTATTCAGGAATCCTAAGTAGGACGACCGGAGGTGTATTTGTGGTATTATGGCGAATGAGAACTTTAGCTAGGATTAGAATAGGCCGTAATTTTCGAATGGCCTTGTGCCTAATTTTTTATTTTGTTGTTTTGTCTTGTATTTTCAAGAAAATATAAAATATATGACTCAAGTTATTATTTTCAATTAGTGTCACTAAAGTTCAATTTGTTTTGAACACAGCGTTGTATTTCTGAAAATTGTTTTTCCTTTTTTTCTAAATATGCAATCATCATGACGTCATTCACGAGGTATCCCTTTCTGTTTAATTATACAACAATAAATATTCAAATTAAAAATAACTCACCTTAACGCACAAAGGATAAAGCGTAAAAGTTTCCTGAAAACAAAAAAAAAAAGAAGTGTTTTATGACATACAAAGTTATTTAATGCCGTTAACTTTTTTATTTATTTATTTGGAACAAATCGTTGTAATTCTGAAAACATGACATCACTCGCGGGATTTCACTCTCTGTTTAATTATAAAGCAATAAATAATCAAATAAACAACTGGTTTTGACGCACAAAGGGAAATAACGTGACCGTTTACCTTTTTAAACTGTGTCGTCATATTTTAACAATCGGCCCCACACGTTGTACCTGCGACAGTCGAATATGAAGATAAAAAGAAAAGAAATTCGACTCAGCTTTTTCAGTTGAAATGAAATGCATTTATTTATGGTTCTTTCAAAATAAAGCACTGTCTTTTGTTTTAAAAGTCTCTTAGTTTATGTCATATGCCATGCGGTTTACAAAACCCTGCCGTTTCGAAACGGGTTAAAAGTCTCTCGCCGCCACCACAAGGCCACACGTAAATCCCACCCAGCGCGCTTATTTATTTATTTTTATCCTTGCCACGCAGTCGATTTTTTTCCTTCTCTGCTTTTTTTATTTTTTTCCTTCTCCGCCGCTGTGACGTCACTTCGCACCTGGCTTAGTTATATGCATATGCGGCTTTTGCTGATACAAGCGTGTCAGAGGCTCCGTTACAGGTATACATTTCTTGAAAACAAAAAATATGTTATCATATAACTAGTTGTTTTTATTTAGTGTTGCTAAGTTTTTATTTGGTTTGAATATTTCGCAATATTTCTGCAAACATTTTACATTTCTTTTTAAATATGCAAACGTAACTATTTTACTACTCAAAAAATTTATCTATAAAAATTAACATGCATTATTTCTTTAATAATATCTCACACAAAAAAAAACACGGTAATATTTTTAACGTCTACATGTTTTCCTTCTTTAAATTTCTCTTTATAAAATCAAAGTCTCATTTTTAATAAAATATAAATAGATAATCCTTCGTGACATTGAATTAAAAAAAATAACGAAATGTATACAAACATACATAGTAAAGCAAAGCAGGTGTCGTTGACATTTATTGACAGTTTAAGCCGATATGACGTAATATTACGTCATTCAACTTCCGGTGAGAAATTAAAAAATATATTTCATAAAATGCTTGATGTTATCATCTCATATTAGTTTTTATTGATATTTTTTTTTAATATGGAATTATAATGTTAACTATTTTAACATCAATGAGTGAACACGAAAATACATTATTCTGGTGCAATTATACTATAATAGCGAAACTCGAAGACGAAAAATCGATTTTTAAAAAGTGCTATCTTTTTTATCATTTTCAACTAAAACCAATGATATCTACTTAATTGGCATGCCAGAAGTACTTAAATATTACAGTTTTCAATCATTATCGTAAAAAAACCGACGCCATATTTATTTGGGAATACGTGACACAATAACAAGAGAAGTAACTCAGTAATACAAAAAAAAAAAAAAACGCACCATTTTTTTTATTGTAATAGTTACCCACTATTTATCTCCCTTTGGGACTCTCCGGTGCCTTTTTAGCCAAAAATTTTCGTCAAAAATATTTTCTTTAATAATCTCTTTCTACCTTATCATTCTTTGTAATTTTTTTTGATATATTCATTACTGTAACGTGACAATTAAATAGAGACCATTAGATTAGTTGAGATTCAAGACTAAAATGTTTTAATTTCGTTATTATAGTGCAGTTGCACCCATTATTCTGTTCGAAAAGAAATCAAATTGTGTAAATACATTTTATTTCATTCATTGTTAACATTGTCCATGTTTGTTTATTTTGAGTCCATGTATCAAATAGTTCTTCCTAATTAAAAATATTTCTGTTTTCATTTTCTAATCTTTTCCATTTATTCCATCTTATTTAGACCATCTTTTTCTTGACTCTGACTTGCCCTCTGATCTCTATAACAGGACTCAACATCTTGCGACGAGGCACTCTCACTGCCGATAGCAAACAGAACATCCCTGATGCGATTAGGTGACCTCTTAGATCCACTCTTCCTTCTTTCATTTTGTTTTGTTTTGTTTTCTGTTCTCATAGTTCTAGAAACATGCATGCAGTGTTTGCCATTTGCGAAAACTCCAAGAATTGCATTGCGAAATCTTTTAACCATATTTAGATTCTTTGATGCCAAACATAAATACGACCTTCATATATGAAACCAATAAATAATAAGCGAATAAGTCTTTCATAATATATACATAAACACATTTATATGCACATATATACACATATATATATACAACTCATCAGCGGCAAAGTTATGTTCGTTGGAACATAAATCTATCTATGATGAGTTATTTGATGAATTTCAACCATTTAACGAAACACGTGTAAGACGAATTATCCGGCTAATAAAATATAATAAAAATTGTATGAGTGTGATATAAATGTACCTTCAGTTTAGAATGTTTACTTCTGATATACATGCTCTGAAAGTGTAAATTCATTTTAATTGAACATAATTTACTGTGGCCATTCGGAATATATTTGAACACATACATTAAAAAGTATATATTTCTTTATAATCACACGTATATATATATATATATATATATATATATATATATATGCGTGTGTGTGTGTGTGTGTGTGTGTGTGTGTGTGTGTGTGTGTGTGTGTGTGTGTGTGTGTGTGTGTAATCGGTATATCATGATGATGATTCAAAAAATAGGTATAGGTAACAAAAAATGGAATTAAAAAGCAAGAAACAGACTAATTAAAACAAAAAGAGTACCGAACACTGTTTTGTTTTTTTGTTTTTTGTTATTTTTTGTATTTTTTTTCATTCTGTTTCATTTTACTCCAGTTGAAGTTATCATAACTCAAGGGGGCCTGGTCTATGGGCTAACATTTGATCTCTGTATGAGATAGATAGATAGATAGATAGATAGATAGATAATTGAACATTTCATTAACGTTCTCCTTTACATCTTGAACGTCGAGTTAGTAAAGAATTAGAGAACGTAATTTTCCTTCCTCAATTGACCATATAAATATGTTATAGCATTTATTTCCTTCCTCAATTGACCATATAAATATGTTATAGTATTTATGTCTTGTGATCTCTTGGCCTTACTGTATTCTAGAAAGAATACACCTAGTCTGGTGGAGTATCACGCTTTGTACTGTTACTTGAGTTAACATCACTTGAAGAAGATGTTCAATTCATAGTAAAAGGCCGGAGATCTTATTTTGGCCGCGAATACTACAATGATAATATTTTGAATATTTAATTAGAGTTTACTTGTAGAGAAACGTATCCTCATGCCAGGTTGTCCTGACAAACCCCTGTACGGAGAAACCTTAGACACTCGAGAATATTGTCTAGTAGGCACTCAAGTACTATCCAGTAGGTATTCAAGTTATCTCCATCAGGCATTCAATGTGCGTGTCTATATGCTTAGGTATAGCTATTTAAATGATAACAAGGCAAAAAAAATGTAAAAGAATTAATTAAACACCGAACCATATTTCCTTGGATTTCATATCAGTTCTGAACTTATCATTCTTATTACGATTCTAATAATCCATGAAACTGTGAAACTGCAATAAAGTTTTAAAAGCTAAATAGTAAAGCTAATTGATTATAGTTTATATGACACGAACAAGCTTCTGACGCCATTATATATTATTTACTGCGAATAATTATATTTCTTTTGAAATAAAAAATAAATAGTTATAAAAGTCTATGGTATTAAAAGAAAAAAAAACTTCGTCTCCCACAAAAATAGTTTCCATCGTCACTTAGCCATTCTTTAAATAAAGAAAGCAAAAATGTCTCTTCTTTATATATTTAAATTTGTATGAATATATTTCTTTACAAAAGTTTCAGTCTTATATTTTTTAAATTGTCCTGTTTACGCGACCGTATTACACGATTTGAGATCATTCCATTTTAAAATAGATAAACAGCTATATCATTCAACATCTTTAGTGATAAAACAATATCATATTTTGTCTGAGTGAAAGGTGATATCGCACATACGAATATGATGCGTCTTAATATCTCTTTATCCCCATAAATATACATACACGCACACAGACACACAGGCACACACATCATTTAACATGACATTTCCATATACGAAATGTTTTTTTCTTCGGGCAATTCAAAGAGAATTTTTATTTTTTATGATCAAATATTCTAGTGAAAGATTTGTATGGCATCAAAGCATTTAAAGTGTTTTAGAAAAAAATGTGTTCCTGCATGATATTGTAGCTTAGTTGAGTATTCAGTTTTTACCCTGCCTCATATTGTGAATGTGGGTTTTAACAAAAAAAATAAATATCTTGAATCTGTTTTTAATTTATTTTTTTTTCGTTGAAAATATTATAGTCTATAGTTTTTTTAGTGAAAAGTAGCTATTCATTCTTAGATCTATTTATTGACACACCTTTTACGAACTTTTGAACATCACGTGATATTTGCAGCTAAAATGATTGAATATTGCTGAGTATTCTTTTTCATTTTTCCTGTAAATTTTTATTTCTTAAATTTTTTTTTTCTCAACTGTTTTCAAAAATTGAGCTAACCAGCAAAAATAGATATTTATCTTTACGCAATTTTTGTTTTTTCCTCTGAAGAGAAACTCCATTGAATAAGGAACCCTTTAACTTTTATTTCGCATCCATTGTTTTGAATAATATATTGTACATTCAATTCTACACTACTTTGACGTTTTCTACAATGTTTTCAAAATGCAAACTTTTTCTTATATATATATATATATATATATATATATATATATATATATATATACATATATACATATATATATATTAATATATATTCATATATATATTCGACTACATATATATATTCAAGTACATATATATATGTATATATATGTTTAACTACTTCATTTACTCACATAAAATTAATATACGAAAGTATAGATTTCTGCGTAAACTTTAAGTATTTACTTCAAAAGTGCTCAATACGTAGGTAGAGCTAGTTAGTAATTTATAAAATATATATGGCGATTAAGCTACACTGAATATTCGGCGTTTCATCCACTCTAGGATTCCTCAGGCTTATGCGCAAATTCTGAGGAATCCTAGAGTGGATGAAACGCCGAATATTCAGTGTAGCTTAATCGCCATATATATTTTATAAATTACTATATATGTTTATATATATATATATATATATATATATATATATATATATATATATATATATATATATATATATAAACGTAATCATGGCAAGTACGTTTCAAAGAAACTTTCATGTTTCATTCCCGATGGAACTAGTCAGGCTAAATGTGTGGTTGTATAGTTTGTAAATGCTTTTATATGTAAATAGTGTTTGTGCTGGCTTACTAACTTATCGAATTCGTTGGTATCATTACTCTCTTTAGAATTGTTATTTTCATTAGCAATTCAGCAAACTCCTCTCATACAAAGGTGTTCTGTCCTTTATTATGAAAATTTGTTTTGGCATTCCCCACATTTAACTGGATAAAATTACAACATTACTTTGATCTAACATGTAAGAACTATAAAATAATTTGTTCGTTCTATGTACAGGGTGTCCCAAAAGAAGCTGACAGATTTTAAATGTTATTAGCTTCCTTAATATTTAGGTTATGCTTACCAATTTTCATATGTAGGTAGATGATCCTCTCCGTGAGTTTTTGAGATATAGTAAGATACCATAGACTACTTATTCTAATTTTATTTACACAACTTAATCTAGGGTATGTTTTTCACAAGGTCTAATTTTAGTTATGAAAAATGATGTTACGCAAATGTCCACCATTTTCATTTTCACACTCTTGTGCTCTCTGCAGGGCATTGTCCAGCACTTCACTTTTTGTTTCAGGGCATAGCGTCTTAATTTGCTCGTCTGTATTGTTTTTAAGGGCATTTATTGTGGCTGGTTTGTTTGCGTACACCCGCTCTTTGAGGTAACCATAAAGGAAGAAATCTATACATGTGAGATCTGGCGAGCGGGTGGCCAATTTATCTCACAGCCACGAGAAATTATTCTGTTTCCGAATATGTCCTGGAGCAGAGTTAATGTTTCTCGTGCCGTATACGCCGCTGCACCGTCCTGCTGGAACCACATTGATCGAGAGACCCCAATTTGACTTGATCTCCTATTTACTGATTTGGATGGATCCTCGGCCAAACTCTATGCTAATCTCTGACGATTCTCATCATTTCTTGCTGTACGCGGTCTATCAGATTTAGGGAAGTCACACACAGACCCTTGCTCATGAAATCGAGCCACCATAGCTTTTATTGCATTGGAAGTAGTGGAATTTCTTGTGTTGAAGTTTCGTCGAAATTCTCTTTGAGTTTCTGATATTGACTCATTTACCCGAAAATACGACTCTACGATAAATATCCGCTTCTCGGTGGTGTACCGATTTAGGATGACCTTGGAAGGATTACTCTAGATGATCTGAAAAATAAAAGAAAAATATCAAACATTAAGAAAGTTATGAATTTTTTTTTAACCGTCAGCTTCTTTTGGGACACCCGTATTTTAGTATCCTTTTATATTTATACAAAAATTATTTTACTATATATTAGAAGATCAAAGCTAAAAAGCTACGGTTACATAATGCGGAATAAAAACAAGATTAATATTCTGGGTCTGAACACGTGATCAGCTCATAAAAAGCTGCCTGAAATTTTTGTTTTTTATATATATTTTTTAGTTTATGTTTCTTCCCATCGTAAATGCAAGTTAGTTTGACTTTTGTAATCGAGTAATACTTGACGCAATACAAATACGCGTACATATATATATATATATATATATATATATATATATATATATATATATATATATATATATATTAAGAGAGTGAGTGACAGAGAGAAAGAAAAGACAATTTAAGTCTGTAAATTAAATTTTACATGAATTTATTGTTCAATAGATCACCAAAATAAAAAAATATTATTTAATATTTCTTATCCTGTCGAACGATAAATTCATTTACAATCTTAACTTGTGTTTTTTTATGACAAACTCTATTTCCTATCTTGGCTTTATTGAGCTTTTATATTTGGTTGCGATTACTATATAGATATTAATATTTATATTCACTTTAAGTTTATAGAAGCTTTTTGCTTGTGAATTTGATTTTTACTTCTTGATATATATATATATATATATATATATATATATATATATATATATATATATATATATATATATATATAAGCCCTTTATATATATATGGTCTGATGGTTTGTATCAATTTTCCAAAATAAATAGACTTTCATTTATTACGTCCATCAATTGATGTTTCCGATCCAATTTGTCTGTATATGTGTTTATGTACAACTAAGCAGTTCATTGAATTGTGAAAAATTGTGATCCAAATTGTGATAAAGCATAGTCTAACTTAGAACTAATTTAATTTTCTGATATTTTGGTGAAATGCTAAGGTCTAGGCTAAAAAACTGCTAAAAGTTACTTGTCAGGGGAAAAACCCTCGTTTCGATTCCTTGTAGAGAATCACTACTCGGCTGATACCAGTGCAGTCCAACATCTTATATGAACTTGACCTTAGCCATGAACATTTCGATCATGGTCAAATTTCAACTTGTATGTTTTATTTTATTTAATATATGGATCTAATGTTATTCGAATTGTCCACGTTGCTATGAATTAACTTCGGAAATTTATCGTGCACTATGGCGAAGTGCCAGATAAGACTTTATCCCATTCTTCTGGCGATTAACGTTGATTTTGGGTTTTGTACATTTCACTTTCTCACAGATATTATTTACTATCAATCTGCGCATGCGCATTTAGTCAATACGGTTATAAAACTTTCTTTCAGGAAATCACTCAAGATTTTCTGCGTATGTATGTACCAAATAACCTTGCATGTGTTTTTTTTTATGATTGAGATGACTTTTGTGTAGCATGTTTTTAGAAAAAGATTGTATGAGATTTTTTTCAGTTGAAATATCATTTTTTTTAATGAACCAACAAAAATGATTTTTTTCGGACTGGTTATTTCATCTGGTTGTTGTTACTACAAAGACCCGTGACCTAGTAGACCTTGCGGTTCTGAGTTCAATTCTGAGCAAAGGTAAAAAGACGAGGTAATAAGATAACTGAAATAGTCACGAAGGCTGAAAAACGAAATTTGAACTGTGTGACTCAAAATCCAATGACGTTTCCGTAGTGCAACGGCAAGGTACCTGAAAATAAACCGATACCGTTATTTCCAGAGATGGTACTATGCTGAGCTTATATCTTTGACTCCTCTTTGTAAGAACTCCTTACCAAATACTTAATAATTGATCAACGTCTAAATTACAAATGAATCTTTTATTCATAAAGAAAAAGTGAGACAATAAAACTCTTAGTAAACCTTGAAGTAAAAACGAAATTAAGGAACGATAACTTTTACTAAAAGTATTAGAGCTATTCTCAATAACTGATTTTTTTTTTCTTTTAAAGTGAGTATTTAATAAATGTTACATATTAGAAAACTATTTTTAAGCAGTTTTTAACTCATCATCATCATATATGAATCCGAAAATTCTATTTATAGTTAGAATTCTTTCTAGAAAAAACGTCGGGTACGTGCGGGAAGAACGACGAGAAGGTTGCCAACATCCTAATGGAAAGTAATTTGTGGAGTGAACTGGATCTGAACTTGAAACACCTAAGACATCAGTTCGCGCTGTAAACCACTTCATCGCCATCACCTCCTAGCTTTTAAATAAATCGTAACGAAGTACCTTATTGCAATCGACATAGTACAACAATCACAAATAAAAGTTGGCTCGTCAGAATTAAAGCTTCATTTGGCAGTTTAAATGCTACTTAAGTTCAACTTGAAAAATTCGTCCAACATTACATTTTTATATTAGAGGATAGCAGATATGGATTAGAAGATCGGGAGAAATTTGGAAATCTTTATTATCCGGTGAATCTATACTTTGTAAGTATGTTTCATTGAACAGCAGAAATAATTCCTGTTTGTTTCTTTTACGATCCGTCTTTTCCATTTGCTGGGCTAATGTTCGAATGTTCTGTTCGCATGTAAAAAGAAATTCTCCATAGTCGCGAATGTTTTCGGCTTCCATAAGTCATCTTCAGGTTGAATTAAAACAATTGCGTTAAGTGAATTTATTGAAAAAGCCGATTAAAATCGTTTAAAAGGACCTAAGCTTATCCTCTTCCTCATATTGAGCCTGATTGATGGTCGGTTTCTTTATGCGAATGAGTCGGACGTCTATAATTGGGAGGCGCAGGTTACAATATGAGACTGTTAGAATGGCGGTATTTTTTATTAATGTTTTTACATTCATTTTTGGGCGTGTCATGTGCTACTAGGGGTTAGTAGGTGGAGCTGTTAGGGAAAGACAGGTAACATGTAAGCCAGCGAGAAATACTGGTCCTAGTCATACTGATATATGAATTGTTTTGTGAGACAAATTCTCCTATAGGAAATTTAAAAGCATACACGGCGTTAGTAGATTTTAGCAAATTGTTGTCGGGTGTCGGGTTATTGCGTATTAGTAAGTGATTTGTTTTAAATTTTTTATAATAAATATTTAAAAACTTTTCGTATTATTTGAGAGTGTCTCTTTTAGATTATTTACCCTATCAAGTCATGAACGTTCAATCTACCCCATTTTCATTGTTTGAACAACAACTCTAATAGGGAGAGGTAGTTCAAGAGATTTCATGATGGTGGTTGAGTGCAGTTTGTAAAGTCAACAGTTTGTACTACTTCTTTTCTTTCAGTCAGAATATCTAGATATCGTATGGCTTGCCTGCTTATTTTTGCTAGCCATACATCTCCGTTTAGCTGGAACACAGAAAGCACGGTGGTCCAAAATACAAAGGCAAATAAAAACATTGTAATAGAGGAAATTACATACAAATCTGTTTGGACCATCAGCTGATGAGATCGGGGACAGAAAAAAAAGGAAAAAGAAAAACTTCAGTTTGAAATATGGATTCTTTATATATATATATGTAATCAATTGGTATATAAGGGGAATAGCGAATATAAGAAGGACGAGTTGGTGATGACAGTGAGTCGAGCTTTTGATATCTGAGAGAGAGAGAGAGAGTAAGAGAGAGAGAAAACATGGACGTTGACATTTGGTGTTGTGAATTGCTGTAAGAGGATTTGATACAAATTGCGGAGTTAGCGAGAAGGGGTTCTGATATTGTTTTGTTTTGTCATAACATGCACTTACATGAATAAAAAAACAAGTCGTATAAATATAGACAAATATATATATATATATATATATATATTCTGATACTTCATTTTATCTATGTTATATGTTTACAATATATATATATATATATATATATATATATATATGTTTACAATATATATATGTATATATATATAAGCAAGATGTGGCGAAAGGTTGAAAAATGGTGTGTGTGTGTGTGTGTGTGTGTGTGTGTGTGTGTGTGTGTGTGTGTGTGTGTGTGTGTGTGTGTAATGGTGATTGGCAGATCCGTTTGTTCTATAGTCTAAACTAGCTTTAATCACCAAACTATAGAATTTACTCTACGCGCTAACCTATTTAAATATTCCGTCAAATGGTTTTGGCGTTTTCTAAACAAGAAATATATAACTTTCTCTTTCTCTCTCTCTCTCTCTCTCTCTCTCTATATATATATATATATATATATATATATATATATATATATATATATATATATGTATATATATATATATATATATGAAATCAAAGATTAGATAACAAGTCATATATAACTTTATTATATCATCAGAACAATGAGGAAAAGTAACAGGGGTAAATTGAGAAGAAAAGAAACCTTTTTAGGACATGGCATTTCGAAGCTAAATGTTCTCATCAAAAGTGAAGAAGGGCCAGAATTATACAAAATGCAAATATAGATACAAACTGGCTTCATAATATTTAGATATAAAATGAAAATGAAGGAATAAATAACATGGTCTGAAAAGGTTTTTTTTTTCTGAATTTTTCCCCTTTTACCTTATTCATCTGATGATATAATAATTCCTCATTTTTGATTCAATATATTAGTTTGCTCCTTTCAACAGTGTTGCACTTTTCTTATCTTGATAAGTTTTACGATCTTAAAGATATATACTTTGATAACATACTTCTATTATATATATATGCATATATATATATATATATATATATATATATAACTACTTCATTTACTCACATAAAATTAATATACGAAAATATAGATTTATGCGTAAACTTAAAGTATTTACTTCAAAAGTGCTCAATACGTAGGTAGAGCCAGTTAGTAATTTATAAAATATATATGGCGATTAAGCTACACTGAATATTCTCCTCAGAAGAGGACCATATAAAAACGAGAAACAACCACAGAATTCGCGCACAAGCCTGACGAATCCTAGAGTGGATGAAACGCCGAATATTCAGTGTAGCTTAATCGCCATATATATTTTATAAATTACTATATATATATATATATATATATATATATATATATATATATATATATATATATATATATATATATGTATATATATATATATATGACATCATAAAAACATATAAACAGATATATAACTTAACTAGACTACCC
Organism: Euprymna scolopes; assembly: GCF_053919585.1. NCBI lineage: Eukaryota > Metazoa > Mollusca > Cephalopoda > Sepiida > Sepiolidae > Euprymna > Euprymna scolopes. The sequence goes on from NC_136519.1 coordinate 1,666,460, forward strand.
GTGACCCGTTGGGTCAGTATGTTATATTAGCTATGGAATTCATGTATGAGCGTGGCACTTGTGGCGTAAAGAAAATAGTTGTTGTTTTTTTTTACATAACAGAAACATTTATATGAAAGTATATTAAAATGAAAAATCACGGACGGATTACTCAAACATGAAAATAAAAAAATCCCCCCTATTCGTGTAAAGTTACCTATTTTTTTCAGAATAATCGCTCAAAATGATTTTCCTACGAATCGGGCGCCAACGAAAATCATTTAGCAGCAAAAACGCACATGAACCTACCGATGAGAAATATAAAAATGAAAAATCCATATTGGAATCCTTCAACCAAGTTATAGAAACTTTAAATCTAAAAAGAAAATTAATAAAACCTGGAGCAAAAAAATAAAACCTAAATAAATAAAATAAAACTAATATTGAAACAGATTAGTAAATGTGTCAACAAATTCACCGTTCTCACACAACTATTTTGTATCTAGAAATGTAAACAAAAAATAAAAAAGAAGGAAGGAAGGAAAAGGGACGGACAGAGAGTAGTAGTAGTAGTAGTAGTAGTAGTAGTAGTAGTAGTAGTAGTAGTAGTAGTAGTAGTCTTGGCTTTACTACAATTGTTCTTATATTTATCCACGGGTTAAAGTTGTTTAGTTGTAAGAAAATAGCGACAGTATGGTTGTAATAAAGAATAGTTGCAAAACACCCCCACTCTTCCCATGTTAAATAATAATTTCGAAATAATAACGTTAATATTTCAGTGCGCTGGTCAAAATCTGAAAAAGAAGCGATTTGTGTTTATTTGTTTACGTTGTTATGGGTTACTGTTTATGCGCGCATACGCAACCGGATGTCGTAAACCGGAAAGTGGGTTACATCACTCATTACAAGGTCATTTGAGTTTTATAATTATATAGATTTATTAAAATGACAGCTCAATTCAAAATAATGATTAAACCAGACACACAATGGAACAATGTTTTGCCTTCTCCCTTGCATTTACAAATATCCGTGGACTTTGAACTAACTTTCGCGAGGTAGAATCATTTTTCCTAGCAAATTCCCTGGATATCTTAGCGCTAAGTGAAACTAACTTTCACTCCTACATCCCCTCTAACCACTTTAACATGTCTGGTTATTTTTCACTTTGTTGTAAGGACTCTGGCAGACACATATACTGACTTGGTGTCTATGTTTGTAACACCCTCCCCTCCCATGACAAGGGAATCTAAACTAGAACCAGATGACTAGGCCTCCATGTGCTTTAGACTAACTTTACAACATAGCGTTAGCTATTCTACTTTCTTTATCCCTCTCTCTCTCTCTTGACCTAAGACTGTATTCGAATTAATCACGTTATTGACAGCATAGATATTGCATTCTCCCTAGACGCTAGCGCCTAAATACATGTATTTGGCGACTTTAATATCCACCACAATAATTGGTAACTACACTGACACAACTGGTAGCATCACATATAACTTTTCTAAATTCCATTCCTTAACACAAACAGTAACGTTCTCGACCCGTCTCCCAGATCATCAGGACCAGCAAACTTCACTTTTGGACCTATTTCTGACCAGATTCCCTTAGGATTGTGTGACAAATGCCCATTGCCTACTCGGGAATGCTGATCACGCTGTGATGATATACAACAGCCTAAACTCTCGACCTGAGGAGAGCTATTGCTTAAAACGACAAGGTATTACAATAAAGATGATTTGGATGCTATCAAGGATTACATCAGAGATGCTCCATCAGGAAATATCTTTTCTCTTTCTGTGGAAAATGCAAATGAGACAACTGAATGATTCAAAGCGGTAATTGAAGCACATGTTTCCACACATAAGTTATCTAGCACATCCAATTCTCCGTAATAGTTTACTTATACTTGTGCAGCTGCCATTGCTCAAACGTAGCATGCATACCACAGATTTATCCGACATAAGTCCAGTACAAATAGACAAAAGTTTATAGAAGCTAGAAGGAATCGTAAGAAAGAAATAGCCACAGCCAAAAAAGAATATATCGAAATCACCACAAAATGCATTGAAGCGCAAAAATTAGGAACTCGTGACTTCTGGAAATCTACAACGTTGTAGTAAATAAATGGCAATCAACAGTTCCTCTACTCTCCAACGCTCTTGAAATTGTTTGCAAGGCAACAGAGAAGGGTAATCTGCTTTCTCATCAGTTTGCTTCCAAATCTACTTTGGACCCAGCAAACCACTCCCTCCCAGATTTTTCTCTGCAGACAGAAACCACACTAGATGATCTGAAAATCACGCCTTCTCAAGCACATGATATCATAAAATACCTAGACACCCTACTGTAATATCAAGAAGATACTCCGTTGAGGTTGCTCCAGTTCTCTCCAAACTTTTCAAAATATGCCTTTACGAATCTTGCTTTTCTGACTGCTGGAAAACTGCTTTTGTGGTATCAATTTACAAAAATTCTAGCGAAAGAACTGACCCATTAAATTATTGCCCCATTAAGCTCCTCTCTCTCTCTTTTCGCCAAAATATTTGAATCCACAATAAATCAAGTTCTATCCACCACCTCACAGTTGCTAAACTTGTCGGACCAGCAATATAGATTTATGCAAGCTTGTTCTACTGCAGATATATTAACCGTAATCTCTTAACATATATACCATACACTGAATAAAGCAGTAGCCCTTGAAATATCTAAGGCCTTTGCTAGGTTATGGAACGACGGTCATCCCATGAAAATCAGATCCTATGGTTTTACTGAACGAATGCTTAACATAACTAAATCCTTCTTAAATTAGAGAAGAATCCAGATCGTCATCGATGGTTATACGTCAAAACAATATGATATAAATGTGAGTGTACTTCAAGGGTCAATCCTGATATACGTAAATGACCTCCTTGGTAAAATTGTCTTTGAGATGGGTATATTTGCTGATGACACCACGCTCTATAACAGACATGAGGAAAAAACGAATGAACATACGTCTAAGGCAATGGCAGAAGCACTAGAGGAAGACCTCCAGTCTGTAGTGGAATGGGGCAAAAATGGATGGTCACATTCAATGCGGCCAATGCTAAGCTTCTTTCCTTTAATGATTACAAGAAACCTGCTGAACCACTAAAAGCCATGGCTATTAACACATTACCTGAAAGCACTTCTTTAAACTTCTCGGTTTAATGTTCATAAGCTGGAACATAAGCTGGAACAGATACATTCAAGCACTGTCGCAATGTTTCATCCCTCTGGGTTTTTTTACAAGTAATTTAATGGTAGGTTCTCCGACGAACTATAAGCCCTTGTGCCCCTGAAGTAAATACCCCCGACAAACTGGAGACAAAGCAAAATCCCACTTTCTACACAGTAGAAATCCCTACATGTAAGAAAGCTTTCTACTCTAATAGTTTCTTCTCTAGGACTGCTAAACTTGAGAATTCCCTTTCGGGTTCTTGCTTCTCTGACTGTACTGACATGCAGAAGTTCAAGTGTAATGTAAACATATACTTTGCTGCTCAACTCCCTACATAGTACACCTACAAATTATATCCCAGATAGTAGTCCCCTACATTAAAGTGGCACTGTGTCTTGTTTGTGATGAAAATGCAATAAAAAAACATTTTTGCTACATTCCAAAGTCCAAGTTTTTATACATTTTGCCAATCAATTTTCTTCAAACTAAATCTAGCAGGGAGACCCGACGTTACCCGAGATTGAATAAGAATCAATAAAAGTTTCATACTTCCAATACATTTATTGTCAAAGAAATCGGTGAAATTGCCCATTTTTCAATCAAATCTATTGATTTCTTGTCGGGAATATATGGCGACACACTGGGCAGAACCTTCACGTGCCTCCCGCAGTGACTTAGTTAACAACACATTGTAGTCTATATTGCACGTAACATAGTCTTGAGTTTATAAAATTATTTTTAGAAATTGATTGAATCAAAGTTTAACATTCAAGAGTAAAATATCATGCTTCGATTGTGCCCTAAGCAGAAACGTTCACTTCGAATGCGCCCCCGTCTTATCAAAGAATCTACTGTTAATTTTATGCGCCAGACCTTTCTGCTTGTGTGGTGATAAAACTTCTCCAATGCACTTGTGATGTTAGGCTTTATAAGGGTGCTTGGTCAAAATCGGACAATTCTTTCTGGAATCAGATCTTTTCGATTATCGGCTTTCGATACTTATCAGAAGAATTTCGATTTAATATATATATATATATATATATATATATATATATATATATATATATATATATATATATATATATATAAATATATATATATATATATATATATATATATAAGAACACTCCCAAACACATAAAATATATTGAAATAAAATTTTATGTAAAAAAAATAGTCCCAGCCTTTTCGAAGTCCAATGAGAGCACACACTCTCTCTTTCTCTTTCTCCCCCTCTCTCTCTTTCTCTTTCTTTCTCTATCTATCTATCTATCTATCTATCTCACACACACAAAGTGCCTTTCTATATAAGTATTACCAAAAGTTTCTGTAAAATAAAATCGAATATAAATATTAATATTTATATAGTAATCCCAACTAAATAAAAAAGCTCAATACAACCAGAGTAGAAAATAGAACGTGTCACAGATTGTATTAAATTTAAGACTGTAAATTATACTTTATTACATGAATTTATGGTTTGACAGAATACTCAAATAATATATATATATATATATATATATATATATATTAAATATAATTATCCACTAACACGTATTTCGTCATCTACGATTCATCAGTGTGGTTGAATATATATATATATATATATATATATATATATATATAACTACTTTATTTACTCACACAAATTTAATATACGAAAGTATAGATTTATGCGTAAACTTTAAGTATTTACTTCAAAAGTGCTCAATACGTAGGTAGAGCTAGTTAGTAATTTATAAAATATATATATATAAATATATATATATAAAACAGATCCTTTGTTCGATAAAATGCATGGCCATTGGCTGATAGGAGGGGGCGCGGTGGATACTAGAAAGCTGATTGGCTAACTAGGAATCCTCAACATATATAAAAACAAGAAGCAACCACAAAATTCGCGCATAAGCCTGACGAATCCTACAGTGGATGAAACGCAGAATATTCAGTGTAGCTTAATCGCCATATATATTTTATAAATTACTATATATATATATATATATATATATATATATATATATATATATATATATATATATACACTAGCGGCCAAAAATCGAGGATAGTTTAGTTTTTTTCAATTTCTCAAGAACATTCGAGGGGATTACAACCAAACTTACACACATTTAACATATTTCATATGTTGATACACTGTATTAAATACCTTTTATTGTAAAGGATAGAAATAAGTTATGAGCATTTCAATTTTTTTTTATTAAAGTGGCCAAAACCGTGGGACAAAGCAAAGAAAATAATTTATTGTGGACTGTGTAGTCAGTTTTTCAACTTTTCTAAGTACTAAAATGACGAATAAGTTGATTACATCACTTTGTAGTCATTGCAGCCGGTTTCACCATCATTATGACACCTAAAATTGATGCCTTCGTCAAAAACTACTGCATGGGGAAAACGATTCAATACGAAAGATTGCTGATGACTTGAAGCTGTCGAAAAGTCCCAGATTTTTGGCCGCTAGTGTACATTTATATATATATATATATATATATATATATATATATATATATATGATTACTTCATGTAATCACATAAATTAATGGAAGAGAAGCTGCAAATACCTTTAATATGTCCATTACACAATTTTGATTTTTTTTTTCAATTTTCGGATTTTAATTATGTCAAATCACACTTTATTTCCTTTTAACGGACTGATTGTTCCATTTCTTCTGATGAGTTAAAGGCATAATAGATTCACTAATTGATATAATAAAGTGATTGATTTTGCGCTGTGAAACAGATACTATCAAGAATTGTAAATTTCAACTGAATTAAAGGAATAAATTATAAGATGGTTAACATCATGAATTTTTGAATATGGTTCTTTAGGTATTTATTCACTATATATATGATGATTGCAACGTCTTGTCAGACGAGTGCCACTCCCTCAGACATTTAAAATCCATGAGCCCAAATGCCTGAGGGAGTATCTATACAAATATGATGTTACAGAGTCTTAGCTTTGTACGACAGCTAAGTCTCTCTTTCGGTTCAAAATGTTCAGATCCAGCAACAAGCAAGAGCAAGATAGCCAGCAACAAATTAAACTGCAAACCAGCTTAATGCAGGTAATGGTCTTCCGCTTTATGGTTTTTTAAATCAGAGATTTGCTTCTCTTAGAAAGGTTGCCTTCACCACGGCTTACGGGAGCCCTCTCCACCCATTATATATATATATATATATATATATATATATATATATATATATATATATACATACATATAATTTCACTTTCAATCAGTTAGCATGACACTCACAAATGTATGAAGATAGATTGCTGTTTTCTGGATTATTTCAAGTCAAATTCCTAAGTAAAAATGGGCAATGAAAATAACAACCGGCTGGAGTTCGTGGCTATGGATGGTGTCCTCCAAGGACAATCTCATTTTGAGATATTTAGTAATTTTCAGATTTCAATAGAATTAGATGCGACAAGAGAACACGTGACCTATCATAGTTTCGCAATAATTACGCTTTGTAATTGTCGGTTAATGATATGATAATTATTATTGATTAGGTTTTAGAATTCTAAGCAATGCTTTTCATAACATGACCTGTTGGTTCCAAAATTACTCATATTCTTATTGTTTTGGGTTTTTGGATGCAAACAAAAATCATTGTGAGTAAAAACAAGTTAATAATGTTCCAATCTACGAGGTATATAAAAGCATTAAATTGAACTTTATTTCGCGGTTGGAAACAAGCACAAATAATATTACCGATACCGATACGTTGGATAAAACGAACCAGTTTGTATTTACTACCAATTTATATATATATATATATATATATATATATATATATATATATATATATATATATATAAGGGGGTGGTCACCAACAATGTGTATTTTTTAACATTATTTTATTATTTCGTGTTTTGGTTTTTCATTGAAAATTATGTTTAGATCATTGTAATAATGTTTTTAAATCATTGAAATCGTTTTATCGCGTTTCAGACGTTCTGTGAAGCGTCCTCTTCAGAAAGTATTTACAATGTTTAGAATATATTCAAGATGTGTTAAAAATGTAAAAGAACATTTTCGTAGTTCATTTGAAACGTTTCCGAGAGGTGGAAATATGGGTAAATGATTCTACTTTTCATTCATATGTTCAATTTTTATTACTGGTTCATTGGGCTGGTCTGATGTCTTAAGAGGTGTATTTATAAATAGAAACATTAAAAAATCCCCTGCGTATATTTATAAATACAGCTTTTTATCTAAACAAACATAATATTAAGAATAGCCGAACAGTCTAAGACTGAAACGAAAAATTACAATACTAAAATCTAAGAATACAAAAAATAAATATCAAAATTGAATGAAAACACCCCTACCCTTATTTCAGAGGAGTTGGTCCCCCCTCCTACCACACACACATTAGTAACGACCTTGGATCACAGTTACCTTCCTGGGGAAGCAAATAGTTTTATAATACTATAAAACAGAACATACATTGTTCAAACCAATAAAAGAAAACACACACTCGCCCCCCCCCACACACACACGACATATCCTACCCTATGCACCCAGTTGACCAAGTACCAATGGGCCCCTCACCCCCACTCAAGTAAGAGTAAAAAAGGGAAAAAATGAGAAAAAACAAAGAAAGATAAATAGAAACACAAGCAGAGAGAGAGAGAGAGAGAGAGAGATAAGACATCAGTGACCACAGTCCAGCCTAATGAACCAGTAATGAAAAACCAAAACACGAAATAATAAAATAGTGTTAAAAAATACACATTGTTGGTGACCACCCCCTTATTTAAATATACATCTTTCTTCATCCATTATATATATATATATGTATATATATATAAATTCGTATTCCTGTCTGTTTGTTTGCTTGTTCACAATTTGATTAATATATAGAAAAGATCCATTACAGTAATATTTCACTTATTTCTATATAAAGTATGGTTCTTTCAAAATATACGATTAAGAGGTTACCTCCTTTGAATATATATTAAGGAAAATCGATTTCATTTAAATAGCTGTATGTTAGTTTAAGTTTCTAGCGGGAGAGTTATTTTAAGTGTTGTATTAAAGATTGTTATTTCATAAACATTAAATAATAATTATATATTTTTTTTTTTTTTTTTTTTTTTTTTACAAAGGCATCACCACATTATCAAGGCCCAGAGGCCACTCAAGGATAAGGGTTAAAGAGTGTACAGTAGAAGTTGGTCAATATAGTAATCATTAGTAATGAAAATTTGGTAAATTTAATAACTTATATGGAACGGCTCATCAAGAACTTATTTACCTTAGACTTGAACACAACCATATTGTAGTCAGCCGGAAAGCAGGAAAACGGAAGACAATTCCACAGGCGTGCAGTTCTAAGAAAGAAGCTTTGTTCATGGAATCTATGTTTAGGTTTAGGCACAGATAAAGAGTGGGGGGAATTATTGATAGTGTTTACAGCTAGACGAGTGTTTCTTGTGAAAGTTTGGCGAGGGGGGACCATAGATTGAAGCTCAGTTGAACACTTTCCATGAAAATAACGATACATCAGAGACAAACTCGCAACATCTCTTCTGTGAGATAGAGGTTGTAAGGAGGAGAAAAGGACATCTCCTACGAGGCTACGAAGTCTATTTTGAACTCTATCAAGGCAGGACAAGTCCTTTCTAGCAGCTCCTGCCCAGATGTGGCAACAGTATTCCATCCTTGGACATACCTGGCTCTTATATAGATAGAGAATAGCATCAGCAGTGAGATATCTACTGGATCGATAGAAAGATCCCACCATTTTTCCAGCGGCCTTGGCAACAGATTTGATATACGTGTTCCATTTAAGATCAGGAGTAATGGTCAAGCCCAGAAGCTTGTCAAAACTTGAGGCCTCCTGAAGACGAGAGCCATTCATTTCAATTGATGACAAATGTGGATTAAAATGTTGATGATGTAAAGAGAGAAGCTTGGTTTTAGATGCATTAAAAGTAACCAGCCACTCCTTTCCCCATTGTACTACGTGCTCAAGATCAGAGGAGAGAGAATTGGAGAGTACTTGCTCGTTTACTGTCTTAGATGTGGTACCATAAATGGTAGTGTCGTCAGCATAAATGTCTACAAATGATGTAAGGATATGATTTGGAAGATCATTAATGTAGATCAGGAAAAGAGTTGGGCCCAGGATGGATCCCTGAGGGACACCGGCATTAATACTGTGAGCTTCTGATTTTTGCCCCTCAACTACTACTCTTATGAACCTATCAGAAAGAAATGATTTAATAATTGAGAAGACTTTTCCAGCTATACCATAGCTAGCGATCTTATGAAGTAAACCTTTATGCCATACCCTATCAAAGGCTTTAGATATGTCAAGAGCAATTGCCCTAGAAAGATTGCCACCGTCGAGAGATTTGCTAATCCTATGCGATATAACTGTAAGGACATCTGCTGTAGATCTAGCAGAACGGAAACCATATTGAGTGTCACTAAGAAGGTTATTTTTGTTGAGATGTTTGATTACTTCTGTATTTAACACAGATTCTAGCAACTTACTCATGACGCACAGGAGACTTATTGGCCTGTACTGAGAGGGGGATGAGCGATCACCTGAATTCTTAAATACAGGGCATACTGATGAGATTTTCCAGGGAGATGGGAAACTATTCTCCTTAAGACAACGTTTAAACAGTTTTGTAAGTATGGGCGCTAGTTCAGGTTGAAGTTTTTTGAGTACTATAATTGGAATACCATCAGGGCCAGTTGCTTTACTGGAATCAAGGTTTTTGATTAGCTTGGCAACATCACGTACAGATATACGTATATCACATAGCGTGTTTTCTGATACAGGAGGAAATATTGGGGGTTGGCGGTCTTGGTCGCAAAGGGTAGAATTAGCTGCAAAGTTCTTGACAAAGAGTTTGGCTTTGTCTGATGCTGACGAGATTACCTCAGGTCCATTGATAATAGTTGGGATGGAGCACACGCTTCTGTTCAGGATTCTGTTTGCTATTTGCCAAAACTGGTGGGAACCAAGCCGCTGCTCAGCTACTTTGGACTTAACAGATTGAGCATACAACTCTCTTGCGTTCCTTATTACTTTCTTACAATGGTTGCTGGCAGTCCTGAAAACGGCTTTAGTTTCCATACATCTATTACGTTTGAAGCAGTGGAAAAAGTGATTTCTGTGCGCAATGGCAGCAGCACATTCTGGAGAGAACCATGGCTGGCTGTTAGGTTTTTGCTGAAACTTTTTAGAGGGTATGAAATGGTCAATACCTACAATTAACCATTCAGTTAGGTCTAATACTATAGAGGACACATCCTTTTTAAACATGGAATGCAGAGGTAGATCAGATATAAATGTACGGAAGCTATCCCAGTCAGCCTTAGTGTATCGATATACTGTACGATGAAGTGGTACGTCTGGGGACTTATTACATTTCATTTTTATCTTAATTGATACAACAGAGTGGTCGGAAGATCCAATAGGCGACAGAACAGAAACTGAACATAGTTCAGGGCAAGTTGTGAGAAAAAGGTCTAGTAGGCTCGCATACTGGCCGTCATTATCGGGCACACGGGTAGGTTCCTGAACAATCTGAGTGAGGTCATAGGCAATGGAGAAATCATGACAGAACCTCCCCTCATCATCGGTCTTGTTTGAGTGGGTCAACCATTCGACGTTGTGAACATTGAAGTCTCCACATACGTGAATGTTAGCTGAAGGATAAGTAGAAAGGACTTGGTCAATTTTCTCAGATATGCTTTGAAAGATAGTAACTCCGCTGTTGTGGGGGCGATAGAGAGTAAATATAAATGCAGTAGTGTGAGCTAAAGCAACCCGGAAGCACATATAGGGTAAGTTAGGATCTTCCCTGGAGATGTCCCTCCCACATGGAAAGCTATCTTTAATATAGGCACATATTCCATGCCCATGGCGATCTTGGGGGTCAGATTTAGAAGTTAAGTTAGAGTATCCTGTAATTGCAAACTCATCTAGGGAAATAGCCTGTCCAATGCCAGTTTCACTTAAAAATAAAAGGTCTGGTTTAGTCTCCTGTAATTGGGTTTCAACCTCTGGAAGGTTAGAACGTAGACCCCTGATGTTGGAGAAGGAGACATGGTAGTAGGGGTCTACGTTGGAAGTTGGAGAACCGGGTTTAATCGTGTATTTTTTCTTGAAACTTGTCATGATGAAATTTTGGAATTTGTGGACTAGGTCGACAGATTTACTTAGAGCAGGACAGAGAGGGGAAACTAAGAGAGAAAAAGAAACGAAGAATTTTTTTTTTTTTTTTTTGTACCACATGATAAGGTAAAGCCGTAACAATTACCCACTAGTATGGCATCGAGAGGCCCCACCAGAAGCTACTGCATGGTCCAGATTCCATTCACCAAATGGCAATACAGCAGCCCCAGTACTTTGCACCTGCTGATAGGACAGCCTCCTTAGTGGTTAATCCAAGGTTCGGGTCCCTGACTATCAGGCGGATAACGTCAGCCCAGACAAAACGTTTACCTCCAGCACCCTTACTAGTGACATGGCTACAAGGATAGACATAGAAACAGAAAATTTCCACCAACTCTGCCAACTGTTCGCGCAAAAATACTGCCAACCTAGAAAACAGCTTTTTCTTCTCCCTTTGTCAGAAAAATCACTCATTTAAAAAATGAGGACTGAGGGACAAATAAGAAGAAGCGAGAGTAACAGGAGCTGCCGATAACGCATCCACAATGCGTTTTCTACTCTCCATTAAAAAAAAAATAAAAAATAAAAAATAACTATTAAGTATTGTACTTAATAAAAGTCCAACGGACCTGTTTAAGGGAAGGTATGGTGATAGATTCCCCTCCCACGAACTAAAAATGAGTACAATTAGGTAATCTATTTTTGCAATCAACTCGGTAGATAAATAAACATTTATGGACGAGAGAAAAAAAAAAAAAAAAAAAAAAAAAGCTAGCATTTAATACAACAGAAATACATAAATTAAATACTGAAATAAAATGTAGTTATCAATATTTGAATCTTAAAATAAAAAGTGCGAATTAGTAGAGAAAAAAATCACTTATCACAACAACGCATTCCGTCTCCAATTTATTTGGAATTATTCTTTCCGGCATCGATTTTTTTAGAAACGGGTAGAGTTATTCCCCTGATGTTTTTTTATATGTTCCGAAGTTTGAAAGATAAAAAAAAAGAAATCTTCCCCACATAAAATAATTTGCGAATCGCAAATAATTTCGTGTAGACAGAAAGATGTTTTGCTTCATTTTTTAATATTAAAAAATAAATGAATAAATAAAGCACTTACGAATAAAAGAAAAGATCTCATCTGTTTGTTTTTATTATTCTTAAAACGAATATACAGAATATTTGAGCGTTCCTGGAATTGACCCCCGCCCCTAAAAAAAAGAAACAAGCCGAAAATTTATTTTATTTACGAAAAAAAAAGCCAGTAAAAAAAAGAAAAAAACAAGCCAAGAAAAGGAATCACATTTTTTTTATTAAACTTTTCAAACACATTAATGTTTATAACATTATTATTTCTACAATGGGCAAGTTAGCTTTTCCCTTTATTCGCGTTTCAGGTTGGAGTTTGCCTACACGGCTATTCTTTTTTTTTTTTTTTCGGTCGCTCCGCCACTCGCTGTTATTTTTATTGAAACAAAAGTGGTTTTGATTCATTTATTTTTTATTTTATTTATTTTTTGCGGGGTTGGGGTCCAGCGCATGAACGACAAAAAATGCTCAATATCTGGAGAATAACTTCTTCTCTTTATATCCATTCTGCCGAAATATCTGGGAGGGGGGGCGCATAATGTACTTAATTTTTGGGGGCGATCACATTTACATGTTTTTAATCAGTTCTTTAATGTTTGAAATTGCTGTGGGGGTATCGACCTTTCCACGATGAAAATGATTAATATCCTTAGTATAGCAGGTTGTTCCAAACGGAACTTCATGTCGACCCGGGTATCGCCGAGTACCCATGCTAGTATATATATATATATATATATATATATATATATATATATATATATATATATATATATATATATTAGCATGTTTTTGACGGACAAGATTCAAACTAGGGCGAACGGTCTACACAGTTTTATAATTATATATATATATATATATATATATATATATATATATATATTTGTATTCATCCACATACAGTATTGTTCCGTTGTATCACAACTCATCAGTGCGGCTAGACAAGCACCTCTCCTAAACCGAGGACTGAACCTAGAACCATTGCGTTGATAGCCGGCATTTCTACCCATCGACCCACGCCTGTAAATGACCTCAACAAATGTTCATTTCAAACAAACATTCGTCCACCACCTTTATAGCGCTGTGTGCATGTGATATTTTTTCAAAAACTATGAATAATTGATTTTTACTTAAACATACTAGTGTTTCATTCTGATGCAATCGTCATTGCAGAAAGTGATGATCACTTCTGGTCAAAAACGCAAACCTCGGCTTTACGGTATAGCCGTCTTCTCCTCGGCCACCAAGAATTAACATTTAAACAAGAGGGAATTAATATACTTATGAAACCATGTAGGCGGGTTTGTCATAATCGACAGCCATAAGAGTATTCGAACAACAGAAAATTTGGAACGATGCATAAACCTAACTGATTGCGTTATTACAAACCACTAAATTGGGCTCAACTTTAATTTTTTTAAGGTGCTTATAACTAGTAATATTTTTTAATAAATATTAATAGTGTTTTATACTTATATATATAAAGAACAAGCAGATGTAATTGCTTTATTTCTGTGTTTTTTCATCTACTTCCTGTATTTTATATTAAAATTGAATAATTCGTTTATTTCATGTTTTTATAAAAAGCCTCTGTAAAGTGTCGAAGGGCAATAGATATAATCGATAGAGTAGTCTCTCTGGAGCGTCTATATAGTGGAGTAAAGTTGTGTAATCACCAACCGCCCATCTTCTGAATTCACATTGGTTGAGTGCAAAGAAGTCTAGGACGCTGGAAATAACGCCGGAATAATCAAAGAAAGACTGATCTCATTTCGGAATGTTCCTTCTCCTAAATGAATTGCACGGTTAAGGTTTAAAAGTATACCTCCATATTATTAAATCCACAGCTTAGTAGGTTGTATGGATTCATATATTTATAAGAATATTAGTTAAAGATTATGTAATAGCCCCAAGAGAACTGGAAACCGGTATGCCGAGCCCACAGTTCATATCTGTCACCAGTAAACCACGCGGCTTGCAATTTTATGCGATATCTGTCATTATATTTAATACCACGTTAATACACCGATTCTCATAAGATTATTAGAGTTAAATGATGCTGAAACTGGCCAGTACCAGGTGAGTGACCATTACTAGGCGCTGTATGTAGTTAAATACAACTGAATGACCATGCATTTTACAGCTTCAAGTGACCCTTGAGCAAAGTGTAGTATGTGTTAACCTTGCTCTGATATTCTAGAAATTTATAAGGAGATGATAGAGTTCCTTAGTCATGATGAAGGAAAAATATCTAGAAAACAAAGTTTTGTTTGAAAAAAAATCGGATGGAGGAAGCTCGTTGATCCTTTGTAGCAATTTTCTTGTGATGATGTTGCAAATAAAACACCTACTTGAAACACAAGCCAGCACGAAAGTAGTAAGGCTTAGACAACTGTCATGAAAATGCTCAAGTCGGTGCAAAGTTTGGTCTAACCAAAGATAGAGAAATCTAATAATATAATAATAGCCAAAAACGTCCAAGGATGAAGTACGGCTACCACATCCTGGTGCCTTATCCTGCCTTGACAGAGTTCAAAACCGACTTCGTAGCCTGGTGGGGGATGCCCTATTCTCTTCCCTGAAATCTCTTTCCCACAGAAGAAGACTTGTTAGCCTATCTCTGCTCTATCGTTATATTTATGGATAGTACTCGTCTGAGCTCCAATCTATGCTGCTCCTTGCCAAACTTTCATGAGAAACACTCGCCTATCTAAAACCACTATTAATAATTTCTCCCATTCTGTGCTTAAACCCAAACGTGGATTCCATGAACAGAGTTTCTTTCTTAGAACCCTACGCCTGTGGAATTCTCTTCCGTTTGCCTGTTTTTAAGCTGACGACAATATGTTCGTCTTCAAGTCCAACTTAAACAAGTTCGTGATGAGCCGTCTCCTTAAGCAATCCAATTTACCAACGTTCCACTACCAATGATTACTATGACATTGTCTCATTAACTACCATACACTCATTAACCATTATTCTCGAGGGGCCTCCGGGCCTTGATAAATAGTGACCCATTTGTAATAAAAAAATGAATAATTCAAAATATTTGTTCTCGTAATGTTTTACTTGAATCTTAAATGACATTTAATTAAGATCTAACCTGAATGTCACCAGGTTAATCTACGCGCCACTTCAATCAACAAGCCCGCATAAATTGTGGGTAAGTTACATCTTGATGCGAGTTCATGCGGTTTGCTTCTGGAAAACGGCACCCACGCCTGGTGCAGAGCTATTAACGACAGATTCTAATATATGCGATTAAATATGGGCATTATAATCACAGTTCACACTAAGTTCATACGATTGGGACAACGGCGCGACAAATGTAAACGAAATAATGCAAATACAAGCTACATATTGGGTTGAACTGTATTAACTCCAGGAAACGAAGCGTTACAAGGCGACAGCATACAAAATGAAAGAACGGAAAAATATATTTCTCACTTTTTCATTGTATTGTAATTTTGTTTTACGGTACAACAACTTTGTAGGTCAGGTCATACCCAGCGCCGCTTCTACAAAGTGCCGGGAGTCTAATGAGATACTTATTAACTGAACCCTCTATCATACAAAAATTAAAGATGTAGGTCAGTACCAAACAAAATTCGCTCAGGGCTTGAAGCTTTTGCATTAGTAACAATAATATACAAAGAATATGTCGCAGTATTTCTCTCTTTCTATTTCCTATGTCATCTCTTCTCTATATAAATAAAATGAACTCATTTTTCCCGTGTTAGTTTGACCTTAATAGGATTGAAAATTCCGACATTACATTCAAATGTAATGTCCCCACACTTCAGCACATGATCTGAGGTGTGCTATAGGCCTACTACCCTTACAATTCCTTGATATTGTACATTTCTATATTTTTCCAGTGAGAGTTCACTGCCACAATCGGTTAGAATCAATGGAAGTTGTTAAAGCTTTTCTCTCCATTCGATTCATACTCCGCCCGCGACCACTTAACACGAATATACAAGGAACACGAGTTTGAGTTCTTAGTTGCTTAAAAAATATGGATTGGCATTTTTCCGTCGGGTGAAACGCGACTTTACATTCCAGTTATTCTGTGGGTTACTTGTGCCTTTTTATAAATTTCTTCTTTTCCGCCCTTTTTTCCTCACTGTATATTTTTTCTCTTTTTGTAGGGGGTGGGGGGTTGCGATTCGAAGGATTACTAATACGAAAGGAACTAACATTGGACTCCAGTTTTTACAAGAAACTTTAACAGTCAGCCGCCAGCGTTCTTCAAATCTTGCACCGATTAGTCGCTTTAACATTTTATTTACTGTCTTTATAATTCTATTATGTTTTCACTGATTTCATACGTGATACTAGGGGGTAGAGCTGACTTCCTATTTTCGGATTAGTTACTTCTTCATTATTTATTTCTATACATTGCATTTTTGAGAGTTTCATTAGCACAATTACTACTACGCTATCGATATTTGAATCAGACGACATTTAAATTGGTTAACAGCGACAACAAATAAAACATTACAAAAAAAGAAGCCAAAACAAACCAAAACAAACCAACATTTAAAAAAATAAAAAACATGGTCAGTTTTATGGTTTTATTTATTCATTTTTTTCTTTTTCATTGAAACAAAGAAAAGTAAATAAATAAAATCTAATAAACATATTTTCATTATACACGGTAAGTTTTTTTTATTTTGTTTTTCTATTTAAAAACAAAGAAAAAATTACATTTAAATAAACATAATTGCATTTTACGCGGTAATTTTTGGGGGTTTTTTTTTTAATTTTTCCTTTGGTATTCTTTCACATTCATTTTGTTTTTATTCTTTACAATTTTACGAATCATATATTAGCTAAACCAGAGCGGGGGGCATCTATAAATATAAAAGCTATAATGTGTGTGTGGGGGGGTTCCTTCACCCTAAACTCGGCCTCCTCCTGCTGCTACGACAATGACCTCATGTTTGACCTAGAAAACGTCGACGTTAGTTTCGAGTGTGTGTCTCTTTGGCGTAGAGGTAACGTGTCAGGTATTTTTCCGCCTTAGCCTCGATACTTCGGGTTCGAGCTTGTCTTCCTACCTAAACTTTTTTTACGCTTGTTCGCGGTTTTGCTTTGTTTTGGTTTTTCCAATTTTTTATAACATCGTGTTTTTTTAATAATATTAAAACAGGGTCCCTCCTCCTCCTACATACACACCTCCAAACACCCGGGCAGCGCCGGGTACCCCCCGCTAGTGATTAAATATTATCATTTCTTTTAATTTGATGCACAATGGTTATGATATTAGATATGACGATGACGATGATAGTAATGATAATGATGATGATTTCTATTATAAATGATATCATCTTCATCATTATCACCACCACTACCATTATCATCATCGCTATTACTACCATCTTCGTACTCATCATCATCATTGTCGTCGTCATCATCATCATCATACTCATCATAAATATCACTACAACCATCATCGTCGCCATCATCACCATCATCACCACTAATACCAGCGCAATCATCATCATCATCGTTGAAATCATCATCACTATCATCATCATCATCATCATCATCAAAACAAATTTACGTTTCACGCTTTTTTTGCTTACATCTTTGGTGATTTTGTTTAACTCTACAATGGACGCAATTAACAAAGAAGTAAAATAACTTTTGATAAACAACGTAAATAACTTCTACAGTGGGAACGCTATTAGATGTCAGGGTCGGTTCTGAGAGGTCCATGGTCCAATTAATGACGTAATGATGGAGCTAAATAATGATGTTTTATGTTTCGTGCATTATGCTAGTCTACACCAAGAATCGTGGTTAGCTTAAAGCACCAACATGAATCACAATCATTCTTTACATCTACTTACCTTGTTATGTGTCGTACTTATCTTGTTATGTGTCATACTTATCTTGTTATATGCCATACCTTGTTATGTGTCATACTTACCTTTTTATGTGTCATACTTACCTTGTTATGTGTCATAATTTTCCTTTTTATATGTCATGCTTACCTTTTTATATGTGATACTTACCTTGTTATGTGTCGTACTTATCTTGTTATGTGTCATACTTACCTTGTTATATGCCATACCTTGTTATGTGTCATACTTACCTTTTTATGTGTCATACTTACCTTGTTATGTGTCATAATTTTCCTTTTTATATGTCATGCTTACCTTTTTATATGTGATACTTACCTTGTTATGTGTCATACTTTCCTTGTTATGTGTCATACTTTCCTTGTTATGTGTCATAATTTTCCTTTTTATGTGTCATACCTTGTTATATGTCATACTTACCTTGTTATGTGTCATACTTTCCTTTTTATGTGTCATACCTTGTTATGTGTCATACTTACCTTTTTATATGCGATACTTACCTTGTTATGTGTCATAATTTTCCTTTTTATATGTCATACTTACCTTTTTATATGTGATACTTACCTTGTTATGTGTCATACTTTCCTTGTTATGTGTCATACTTTCCTTGTTATGTGTCATACTTTCCTTGTTATGTGTCATAATTTTCCTTTTTATATGTCATACTTACCTTGTTATGTGTCATACTTTCCTTTTTATGTGTCATACCTTGTTATGTGTCATACTTTCCTTGTTATGCGTCATACCTTGTTATGTGTCATACTTTCCTTGTTATGCGTCATACCTTGTTATGTGTCATACTTTCCTTTTTATGCGTCATACCTTGTTATGTGCCATACTTACCTTTTTATATGTGATACTTACCTTGTTATGTGTCATACTTTCCTTGTTATATATCATACCTTGTTATGTGTCATACTTTCCTTGTTATGTGTCATACTTACCTTGTTATGTGTCATACTTACCTTGTTATGTGTCATACTTTCCTTGTTATATGTCATACCTTGTTATGTGCCATACTTACCTTGTTATGTGCCATACTTTCCTTGTTATATGTCATACTTACCTTGTTATGTGCCATACTTTCCTTGTTATGTGTCATACTTACCTTGTTATGTGTCATACTTACCTTTTTATATGTCATACTTTCCTTGTTATGTGTCATACTTACCTTTTTATATGTCATACTTACCTTGTTATGTGTCATACATTGTTATGTGTCATAGTTACTTTTTTATATGTCATACTTACCTTGTTATGTGTCATACTTACCTTGTTATATGTCATACTTACCTAGTTATATGTCATACTTACCGAGTATCTTTTTAAATGTTAGATCATAATATGGTTTGATTGTGGACGTCTTCGTTTTGTGATGTCATCTATTGGAGCAGAAAGGAGAATAACTATGCCGATTAAATGACGTTAATAAAGGACGATGCCATCCATTCAAACATGGATAAGCGTGCACAGTGGATGACGTTACAAAACAAGAGTGTCGTCCATAAAACAGAAGAGAACAAGGATCCTTTATTGTAAACGAACCATAACCCAAAGAATTATGACTTATCAATCATACAAGCGTCTACACTATTTTTTGGTAGCGGGTAGTTGAAGGAATGAAAGGGGTTTAAGTAAATTCCTACAACTCTGTATTTCTAGTTCGCTTATTTATGTGTTTATTATGCATTATACTAGCTGGCCACCCGATATTGTCCGGTCTTAAAATACGTATAAATATCATATTTTAATTCATATAGAATCTGCATGCGCGTATTGTTTTTTTCTAAACAGTTCACTTCTTGTAAGTAAGTAAAAAATATTTGAGTTGAGATCGAAACCAAAACATAAAGCAGTGAGTCAAGTACGAAAATAATTATACCAGCTTGCCACGATCTTTAAAAAGTGTTTTCAAACCTACTTGTTCTTAACAAAAGTAATCTGTTATGTGAACGATTAACGCATGTGGCATATGTAAAACAGTTGACAAATAAAAATCCGATGATCTCCACGTACCAATTTTTCAATTTGGACTCATTAGCATCTCTTTTTTCCGGATGAAAACAAATTAAAAGGGTTTTAATTCCTACAAATCTGTATTTCTACTTCGCTAGTTTCTGTGTTTGTTGTCTCATCCCCGTGCACGCTGGACGGCATCATTTTTATGATGTTTTCGTTCTACGACGGCGTCCATTAATAAAGAGGTGTTGTGTATACCGTTCGTAGTGGATGACGTCATCCATCAAACCAGATGTGTTTTCATGTTAATAACCGGTAACCATAAAAATTTTTACTGATTTATTACAAGTCAAGATAATTACGGACATATACTACTTTGCCCTGTTTTTTTGTTTTTGTAATTTTCCTGTATTAAAAAGCTCAGCGATGATGTTGAAATGAAAAAAAAAACGAAAACAAATAAATATACAACTAGTAAATAAAACAATGAAATGTAGATACATTTTTTTTTTCATACACCGTGTGATAGCAGGTGCGATACTATCTCTTCGCTGTTAAATATTGGCAGGCAATCCCGTGAAGAAAAACATTCGATGGGTTGCATACATGCAAATGAATTCCATGTGAAGAATGGGGGACTTTCCACCATTGTCTGATAGAATGCATAATTTGACCCAAAAATATGTGAGAGGATATTGGTCAAAGGATTGAGACAATAGACAAAGGAAATATTAAACATTCCTATAGAAAAGAATGTTTATATAAATAAATCGTCACAAAGAGAAAACGGGCAGTCGGTCAGAGAGAAGCGAGGCTGTCATATTTCTTCACCCTCTGACATCCAAAACGACCACACACACCCGCCTCGCTTTCAAGTAATCTCCTCCGGCTGCAATGAATTTGTTGTACTGTTCAAACAACTTCTGGAACGCCCCATGGAAGTTCTCTTTTTTTTTTCTTTTTTATGACCCTCGTCATAGCCTCTTTCATCTCCTACATTGTCTCATAACGACAACCTTTAAGGTTTTCCTTGAGCTTAGAGAATAACCAAAAGACATAGGGAACAAGGGAGGATGAGGAACTGTCTTGATGCCCATCTTAGCCAAATAGTCTGTGACAAGGATAAAGTTGTGGACTGGAACATTTGCGCAAATTTTTCGCATCTTAGTTCCCCGCGAAAAATTGTGTGGACAGTTCCTACACTGACATCAAAATGTGTGCTTATTGTTTCTTTAAACACACGACCATCTTTATCCATGAAATTTTTTTTGACCAATAAACTCTGGTATTCTGACTTACTTACTGTTCTCACACTCTTCAGCATCCCTCACAAACTCCCTGCCTTCCTTGAACCTCTTATGCCACTCAAACGCTGATGCTCGATTTATGGAAGATGGTTCAAAAGCAGTCTGAAGAATTCCATACGTTTCTATTGCATTTTTTACAAGTTTGTAACAGAATATTATTGCATATCGTTCTTCTAACGTGTCCTCACGTCTAGATTGCATTTTTGAAATTCACCAGCAGTGACAATTGTGCTTTAGTAGGGTATAGTCCAATTCCTGCTGTGGCTGTTCATTTGAACCTGAAATCTTAAAAGTTGGTCAGTTATCTCATAAGATGTATAGCAAAAACATTAAATTTTCAAGAGTCTACAACAATTTTAAATACCTGTACATAAAATGTCAGGAAATATATTGAAAGCAACCCGTATACCCCTGCATCCCACATTTGAGCTCGTGTGTTGATGCGCGTAATCCAATCGAATAAATTGGTTCAATTAATAGTTAAACTGGTAATCCAATTGTATAAATTAATCCAATCGTAATCCAATTGGATAAATTGGTCCAATCGGATAAATTGGTCCAATCATGTTAAAATTGTATTTTTTATGGAATAATCATAAAAGAAATTCTTGGATTGTAATAAATTGGTAAGTTTGTACAATATAGATCAGAAACTGATCGGTTTTCGAACTAGGACTAATGTCTGGCATCTGTTGTGTCCTTGTTTAGAAGAAAGAAAAATACCCTGATATTAAAACGATTGTTAATTTTTTTCTTGAAAACTAAAGTGTCCCTTTTTGACGAGTTGCATTTTCCCAACATTCAAATTGAATTCTGTCTAAATTTGTCCTTGTGGGGAGCAAAGTAAATCAGAATTAAAAATTTGCAATTATTTGCTCTTCGATGTAGAATCAAAGTGTTTCAGTCTCATTATCCCAGGAATTATCTCTTCCATGCGATGACAATGAAAGTTTTTCTTTTACGGAAATCGCTCCAGACAAGGCATGAAGCAAATTGATGTAAGGAGTTAAAATACTTCAAAGTGAAAAATTGCTAACGATACATGTGCGATAGATTCCGACTCAGAAAACAAAAATTCTTTACTCTTTGCCATAAATATCCCTGACGGAATGTGAGGACTAAAGGATAACATAACGGACGTGATAGTTGCGAGGTTGGTGAAATTAAGCCATGGTTAACTATCTACTCATCGGCTTAAATATTCTCACATAATTGATGCTGTTAACGAAATATACAGTGTCCTCAATTCAGAGTGCTCCTTTTGTGGGGGCTGGATTCTCCACGTAAAACACGCCCTTGTGTCTTACAGTATTCTCGTGGGGAGGCAAATAAATATGGACACATTCACATATAGAAAATACATATCTATATCTGTTCGGGCTCCTTGCCAGGACCAATCTGACTCTCTCTCTCTCTCTCTCTCTCTCTCTCTCTCTCTCCCTCTCTTTCTCTCTTTTTCTCTCTAAATTTCCCTGTCTTCTATCAGCTGCCTTAGATCTTCAAGATCATAGTTGGCGTCATGTGCAATTTGCTGGATGTATGCAGATCTAGGTGGTCTTATGCTCGTGCGTTTGTGCCGTGTAGTCGACAGCAATACATTTCTCACCAAATTTTGCTTGCTCCTCTGGCAGTGCAGTTATCGGCAAATTGTAGACGTCACTCCCTGATGGTAGTAGATATGGCAGGTGTGTTGCCATAAAGTTGCTGCTTCGTGGGATGATTTTGCCAAGATATATTAAACACTGTTCGTAGCATACGGGTGTACGTATCGTCTAGCTTTCTTTCCAATCTTTTGGTGAGTCACCAGGAAAAATAGAAAATATTAATGATTAAAACAAAGATATATAAAATGACGTATTTAAAACATACATACTCAGTGTAGATAGATAGATAGATAGATAGATAGACAGATAGATAGATAGATAGATAGATAGATAGATAGACAGATATTTTACATAGATAGACAGATTAGATAGACAAAGATAGATTGCCCAATACCAGATGGATGACAATTTGACAATGCTAGGCGCTAGATGTACTATTCTGAGACGTACAAATTTCCAGGTTTGTATCGGGGGGGGGGGTGTAAAAGCCATTAGGAG
Source organism: Euprymna scolopes (assembly GCF_053919585.1). Classification (NCBI taxonomy): domain Eukaryota; kingdom Metazoa; phylum Mollusca; class Cephalopoda; order Sepiida; family Sepiolidae; genus Euprymna; species Euprymna scolopes. Next base: position 1,690,134 of record NC_136519.1, read on the forward strand.
AGATGGAATCCTTTGAAATAAGACATGAGGTTTACTGTCTTCTCTATCCGTGACA
>NC_136519.1:1695188-1730188 GCF_053919585.1 Euprymna scolopes
TTTGGTCATAGCCAGTTTATCATATTCAAAACATCACATCAAAACACTAGGGTCTTTGGCCTTTTTTTTCTTCGGTGACTGACGTTGGCTCAGGAAAACAATTGAATGTTTTTTTGGGGGTCACCCTGTATATATATATATATATATATATATATATATATATATATATATATATATATATATATATATATGTATATATATGTGTGTGTGTGTGTGTGTGTGTGTGTGTGTGTGTGTGTGTGTGTGTGCTTGTAATCGATATATATATATTATATATATATGTGTGTGTGTGTGTGTGTGTGTGTGTGTGTGTGTGTGTGTGTGTGTGTGTGTGCTTGCAGATGTACCCGACGATAGTAAACGAAACGTTAAATTCCTTTAAAATATGCAGTAAAAACGGAAAGAGACTGGGACATTTGCATTCTAAACAGTTCACTTCTTGTAAGTAAAAAAATACTCTAGCTGGATCGAAACCAAAGCTTAAAGGCAGATATCTATATATCTATAAAAGTGAACATGTCTGTCTGTCTGTGTGTGTACATTTCTCTACGCAATAACTTTGTCAATTTTAAGTCTACAGACTCAAAATTTGATATACAGGGTACTGAGATTTGGGAAAATCGATATGATCCGTTTTCGGCCAGAAATTTGGCTGTTAAGTGGTCAAAGTTCAACGATTTTACTTTTGTGAACTCTACCAAACTCCTCCGACAATTTTGGGTCTAAACACTTGAAATTTTAGATATAGGTTTCTTTGACATGGATCTAACTTAATAATTTTATTCGAACCCAAAACAATAAATGTTAAGGGGTCATAATATGGGTCAAATTTTAAAAAATTGATCGTTTTTTTTTTTTTGCTCAACATGAACCTCAAAACACCCGGCCAACGCCGGGCTGAAATGCTAGTACATCTATAAAAGTGAGCGTGTCTGTGTATCTGTCTGTCTGTCTGTCTGTCTGTCTGTGTGTGTACATTTCCTTACGCAATAACTTTGTCAATTTTTAGTCTACAGACTTGAAATTTTATATACAGGGTATTGAGATTTGGAAAAATCAATGTGATCGTTTTTCGGCTAAAAATTTAGCGATTAAGGGGTCAAAGTTCAACGATTTGACCTTTTAGAACTCTACCAAACTCCTCCGACAATTTTAGATCTAAGCACTTGAAATTTTAGATATAGGTTCTTTGGACAGGGATTTAACTTAATAACTTAATTTGAGCTCAAAATAATAAATTTTAAGGGGTCATAATAGGGGTCAAATTTTAAAAAATTGCCCTTTTTTCTTTTTTCTTTTTTTTGCTCAGCATACACCTCCAAATACCCGGGCAACGCCGGGCACCCATGCTAGTATGATAAAAGATGATAAGATAAAACTAAGAGCTACGTTAGAACTTTACTGTGTCACTAAGATTAAGGATGATCACAATCAGGGAAAGGGAAATAAAGGGGAGAACTTCTTTAGGCCAAGGCATTTTAAAGCTTAATACTTATCAAAAAAGAAGAAAAACTCAGCATTATACAAAGCATGGCAAAATACATTCAACGATTTTTATATGAGTTTTACAATTGCAAATTTAGGGGAAATGCAGTGATGAAAGGGAGCATCAGAACATGTTTAAAGGCGGAAGAAAGGGGCGGGGGGGACTGAGTAGGAGAGGAATTGGATTGAGAGAATATTTAATAAGAGAAAATGATGTAGATGATAGGTAAGGAGAATAAGGATTAAAAATAGGGAATAAAAAATGGCGAATAAAAAGATGTGGAATAGAAAATAAAATAAAAATATAATAAAAATAAAGCGATAAAAAAATAAAATTATAAAAACATCTAAAATAAAAATAAAAATAAAATCGGAAATGCAAAATGACTTCCTAAAAATTAGGCATACAAGCTCCGTTTATTAAAGGTCCGATTATTGGAGGCTTAATCCAAAGAAAAATAAGAAGAGGATTATTAATGTACATTCCCCCTTTATCTCGTTTTCTTTTCTTATGAGTTGCTCATCTTAATCGAGTAGAGCTTCATCTATCCCGATAGTTTATTTTTCTTTCTGAAAAATTTGTTTTCAAGTTAATTTTATTTCTCTCTATATATATATATCCATATATAAGTATTAATATTTTTAAAATAAGTATTAATATTTTTAAAATAAGTATTAACTATTTTTATATCTACAGACACTACTGTTTCATACTTATGCAATCATCAATGTAGAAAGTGATAATTACTGCTGGTCGAGAGATCTAAACACAATTTACAAGGCCACCATTGGCTTAGCAGGCTAGCGTCCTATCTTCCAGGTCACCGGCAACTTCTACATAAATTGGAAGGAAATTAAGCACCTATAAATGCCATTATTGGCAGACTTTCATAGTTGGAAGTCAGACAGAGTATCCAACAACAGGAAATTGGAATGATTATATATATATATATATATATATATATATATATATATATATATATATATATATATATATATAGCAGTCATCACCAAAAGCAATGGTGCCCTACAAGAACTAATATGAATTATATAATTAAATATATATATATATATATATATATATATATATATATATATATATATACAATGTTGGTTTGCGGTACTCATGTTTCAATTTGGTCATTACAAAGATGAGACATGTTGTCCACTTAATGTAGGATTAGAACACCGAAAAGTTTTTTTTTTTCTACACAGTGATCACCACTTATCAAGGCCCAGAAGCCACTCAGGGATAAGGGTTATTGCAAGTACATTACGTTAGTGTGGAGATTTGATGAAGTGTTTACTTAAGAGGGTGGTTCATTAGGAATTTGTTAACATTGGACTTGAACACATCCAAGTTGTAGTCCGGTGGGAAGCAGGCAGACGGAACAGAGTTCCACAGGCGTGCAGTTCTAAGAAAGAAGCTTTGTTCATGGAATCCACGTTTTGATTTAGGCACAGATATAGAGTGGGGGAAATTTGTCACAGTGGATTCAGCTAGACGGGTGTTTTTCGTGAAAGGTTGGTGAGGGGGGGACCAGAGATTGGAGTTCAGACGAGCACCTGCCATGGAAATAACGATAAAACAAGGATAGGCTCACAACGTCTTTTCTGTGGGAGAGAGGTTGCAGGGTAGAGAAAAGGGCATTCCCCACTAAGCCACAAAGTCTATTTTGTACTCTGTCAAGGCAGGATAGGCTGTTTTTAGCAGCTCCTGCCCAGATATGGCAACAGTATTCCATCCTTGGACGTACTTGGCTTTTATATAGATAGATAGTTTTAATAAATGGAGAGATTGAAAAATCAGGTATGGTTAACCATATCTGGAGGGAAAAGGGAAGCCATCTACCATTATGGGACAAAGTAAAAATTGTAGACAGAAGAACAATGGAAAATAAGATGACTCAAAGAAACAGAGCAAATGATGGGTGACAATCATTTGCTAAATACTAGTGTTGGGACGATTAATTGGAATCGGAATCAGGAATCAGAAAAGTCCAAACTTTTGCAAGTTTTGGAATCAATATCGGAATTGGAATTTTTTTTTTGCCTTGTTTCCGATGCCAAAAACGATTCTTTTAATTGTTTCACTTTTACTTTTGTTTAAAACTTAAGTTTCCATTACTTGTATCACTAATAAAAGGATATCATCTTCATATATTTTGAACTACAAGTAAAACTATAAATACCTACATGCCACAATTCTATTTTTACAATTCTGCAAATCTATGTACATATTATTCAGGTATTTTCAATAATCCGCAAAACTCTCTCCAAGAAAAAACAACTCTTTAGCGAAATATTTACTGATTTAAAAAGAATTGGAATCGGAATTGATAGTTGTATTGAAATCGGTAATTTAAAAGAGAATCGGTAATTGTCTTAGAATCGGGAAAAATATTGGAATCGTCCCATCACTATTAAGCAATAATGATGCTAGAGGGTCTTTCTAGAAACCTGATTCTAATTTTTAGACAAATTTACATGATTTTGATTCTAGAAAATGTCTAAAACTTAATAGTGGAGCTTAAGGGTATCTTAAGAAGAAATTGAAATTCAGGGAATCTTGCTTAATGTGTCTAATGACTAAGGATTAAATTCAATATAAATCTGCTGTAAATGAATTTACAAATGAGAGTATGTTCCTTTATTACCCCTGCTAAAAAGCATTTGAAATTATTGCAAAGAAAGTAAAATTTTGTGAATATTTATTAATCTATGTTTTGTTAAAATTTTACAAAAATCGGTGGTATCTGAATTTCCATCTCTTTTTTTTTTTTTTTTTACTTCTTTGCATGCAATTAAATTAGACTAAATACAACCCACATTTGGACCCTTTACACCTAACTCCTGCGTTCCATCATTAACAATGATGGGTTAATTAGTTTAAGAAGGAATCCTATACATACAAAAATACAAACATAATTACAAAAAGGATTTTACTAAATATGAATTACTTAATATTTGTTTCACTTTTGGTTTTAATAACACAAAATACATGCTGAAGTATACATTCGTTCTGGAATTGAGTTATGTTCCCCAAAAAAGATTTTGCAATTGTTCTAGTTACCCTCAATACATAATCAAACCAATAACCCATCTCTTCCTCGTCCCTCGTCTTTGCTATGTATTTCTATCCCCCTCACTTTATATTCATTATATTACTCTTTCATATTTCTTAATGTCTCTGTTAGCATTTAAAGAAAGCGTGACTCTCTTTTTTCAGCCTCGCCATCTAATCTACATGTGTATATATATATATATATATATATATATATATATATATATATATATATATAAACGTATGTAAATTGGATGTCAAAATAATAAGTCTTTTTACTTCTTTATACAAATAATAAAGAATAACATTTCTATATAATAATAATAATAATAATAATGATAATGATAATAATAATAATAATAATAATAATAATAATAATAATAATAATAATAATAATAATAATAATAATAGCAAAGACAAGTTATAATACTGGAAAACGAAAATCACAAAATCTTTTAAACTCACGTTAGCAAGAAGACCGGACGTTATAATAATTAACACAAAGGAAAGAAACTGCCAAATTGTAGATTTTGCCGTTCCAGCATACTGCAGGGTGAAAATCAAAGAGACAGAAAAATGAAACAAATTGGCGGGACTTGTCAGAGAACTGAAAGAAATATGAAATATGAGGAAACTCAATATAATACCAATAATTGTTGGAGCACGAGAAATTGTCCAAAAGAACATGGATAAAAGGCTAAGAGAAATTGGAATCAACGGGAAAACTGCGATTTTACAACAGATTGTAATACTGACTTAAGGAAGCGCCTTGAATGCAAAAACCAACATAAACTACAAACATTAATCGATCATATGGAAACGGCAACAAAAGTAAAAAAAACTTAAAACAAAAAATCCTACAAACAAATAAATAAACAAATAAAATGGAACAAATAAAACTGAAACAGCAAAATAGTAAATTAACTATCCTTTCCCCAGCATAGAAAGGCGTCAAACCAAATAGTCATGAAGAATCAAGGAGGATAGAAAGACCGAGGAGAGAAAGCACTAACCAGACCTCAACTGGATAAGTGCAAAGAGAGCTGGAACCTTGAGGAGACTTGTTGCCACTTAAATTCTAATGAATGCACATGGTCGACACCAGTAAAAAATCAATGGTAAATGTCTGTCGTGATAATGTAAATTCATTTGATAAGTTATCAAAAGCTGTAGAGATTACTGGAAATCTGGTAAAACTTGATGTCGCCCAGACTCCAGGGAGTTTCATAAGTTATTGGCATAGAGAAATCTTTGATGATGGCCAGCGTAAAAACTCCTAGTGAGTAAAGTAATAATTATTATTAAAAAAATTGATAAAACGTAAATACCTAGTAAAATATATCGGACTGTTGAACAAGAAAGAACTGAGGTATTTGGACCAAAAACTAAGAAACTAATGATCATGCACAATGAACTTCATCTGAAAAATGTTATTGATAGTCTTTACATAAAAAGAGAGAGAAAGGGTGCATGATTCATAAGTGTAGAAGACATAGTAATGTGGATGACAGCAAAATGGACTTTGAAAAATACAGAAAGGATCACTGCTAAAATGAACAAGACACGGAGCTGCAAAATAGGAAACAAAAAGACTTGAAAATAAAAAAAAAGATGGAAGAGAAGAAACTACATGGAGTATTCATAAAAATGACAAGAAAAGTCACAAGAAACACATGGACATGGATATGAAAAGGACATTTAAGTAATGAAACAGAATTTAGACTGAGAGTGGCACAGAATAAAGTGACCAAAACAAGCTGTATTCAAAGCAAAAGTAGACAGAACCCAACAAAGCATTAAATGTAGACTCTGTGGACAGAGAGACGAAAGACTAAACTATAATATATATATATATACATATATATATATATATATATATATATATATATATATATATATACAAGTACTGAAATCAAAGGGATGTTGTGTTTACCTGATGTACGCAATGGTAAACTTCAATCTAGTATGAATATCAGTGTTTATATGTAGATAATTTAATCCCAACTGAATAAAAAAAGCTTAATACGCAATTTCCATTATTTGAAAACATTCCAACCGGACTATATGCATCATTAAACTGGACTTAATTTTGGACTCCATTCTCTATAAAGAATATTTTTGCCTTTCGGATTACCTTGCGAGAATGTTCATGCAAACGTAAATATTATGCACAGTTTATTTTATATTTTTTACATATCAACATTTTTTCACCTGTTTTTTCTTGGCAATTTATGACTACAATAAATTACGACTTCACTTAATGCCATATTCTAGCATTGCTACAAATATAATTTGCTGATTTCTTTCTGTCCTTTGGTGAGAAGAATAGCAAGAATAGCATTTTTTGAAACTTCGCAAAATAAGGATTTTGTAAATTGTTTTTTGAAGTATTCAGTCGAACAATAAATGTTTATTGTAAAGTTCAACTTACAGTTTTAATTTTCTTTCTCATATATATATATATATATATATATATATATATATATAATAAATCAATACAACAAACTAGGGTAAAAAAAATTTAAAAAAAAGCAGATACAAATGTGTGAGAACAGCAGTCTACTGAGAACTATGCAAATTCCTGTACTTTGAACGTGTGGATAAATGGTATAAACTCGAACTGGAGACAGTATTAAAAAACAAACTTCACAAAGTTCTCTCAGGGTAAAAACAGACTAATGCATTCAAGCAAACAGATCGAAGGTTATTTATTGTAAACTGGCACAAAGAAGAAACACTTAACAAAGAGGTCATATTCTCGAAATATCATGAAATCAAGGCATTGCATGAAACTAATATGACCGAGGAAAAAAGTTGGATCGAGTAAGATTCAATTTTAAAGACTCATTTTGTTATGCAGTTTTCCTATCAAACAACTTAATATATTCCGATATTTTAAGGAACTAATAATAATAACAACTCATCCAAATGACGAATGGTAACAATCATAGAATCTGCAAAAGAAGTGAAACAAAAAGTCACAATCAAGAGAACTGGAACCTCAAAATTGTAAACTGTTTATCAGCCCTCTAAACAAAAACAAAAAAAACTGTAGTCAGCATGACTGGAACTATACCAAATAGTCGAAGAGTTAAGGAGGATGGAAAGACTGAGTAGAAAAAGCACACTAACCAGACTCCACTAGATGGTTGCTGCCAACGAGAAATCAATTTTAAATGGCTGTTGCGATAATACAAATGCATTTGCAAAGGTAAGCAAAAGAGGTGGAGCGTACTGGAAATCTGGGGAGACATATTGTCACTCAGATTCCAGTGAACACCACAAGTTGTTTTCAAAGAGCAATCTTTTACGATGGCCTGTGTGAAAACCAATAATAATAATAATAATAATAATAATAATAATAATAATAATAATAATAATAATAATGGCAATAATAAAACTAAGGCACTAAAATGACAGAACATGTGGAATTTTCTGTCTAAAGGTGACTTAAAAAGAGAAACCGAAAATTTTATATTTGCTGGTCAGGAACTGAATACAAATGAAATCAATAGAAACATCTCTGGAAAGGACTGTTTTGATAAGTACAGGTTGTGTGGTGTGAATCTTGAAACAGTGTCACACGTTGTTATTACGTGTTCTATGCTTGCTCAAAATGAGTGAAACAACGCCATGACAAAGTATGTGCAAATCTGCATTGGGGATTGCGCCAAAAGTTTGAGACTCAAGTGACGTACAAATGGTACCAACATCAAGCGGTAATGGAAAATGAAGAAGTTAAGATTCTCTGGGATTTCATGATTCAGTTTTACCAAGAGATAACTCACGGGAAACCAGATATTGTACCTATTTACAATGCCTCCCCACGGGACAGACTTAGACAACAGGGTCGTTTTTTTAACGTGGAGAAAAGGTACAAAAATAAAAATTGTCTCAGTCGTGAAGGATTTCTCCTCCACTGAAAGAGAACGAGAAATGGAAGTGTTGCATCTGAAGGACAGATACTACACTTTGATCTTGGCCAACCAGATATTGTAGTTGTGAACAAAAAGACTAATGAATGTTACATTATTAATGTGGCTTGATCACGTGACATCCACTTAGCAGGCAAGAAAAATGAGAAACTATGGAACTATCAGAAACTGGGAGTAGAGATTGCTAGGTTGTCGAACAAGGAAACTTCCATCGTTCTAATCATCATAGTTGCACTTGGCTCAATTCCAGGAGATCTTGAGAAACAGTTGAACTTCTTGGGATTCAAGTACAACACCACTGTATTCTAGAAGTCGATTCTGCTTGACACAGCAAACATCCTACGCTAGGCGCTTTCCATCTAATTGATCCTTTAAATATGAATGAAGGAATAAAGCTTTTCAAGAGGTTGAAGAAGAAGGATACACTTATTTAAAAATTGTGAAACTAGATAAAATCAAAGAAGCTGAAATTAAAGAAATAGAAGAAAAATACAAGAGAAGACTACAGTTGGCTGTTAGGTCAAAATTGAATGGAAAAACAAAGAACTATGTGTAAAAGAAGAAAAAATAGTCTGGAATTTTACATCCCCAACTGTAAGGAAAAGTTTATAAAGAGGGTTCCAAAATTTGAAAAATTATTAAAGAGTGAACTAGTTGAGAGCAAAGACTTTAAGACAAGAAATAAACAAAAAGCGAATGACAAGTGGTTTGAGAAGAGGATGCAGAGTTAACTCATGTGCCGCACAGAAGCAAGTGCTCAAGACAAATTATGTGAAGTATCACATTGATAAAATGGCTGCAAGTACCCTATGTCGACTGTATGACAGAAAGGTGAAGATGTACAACACATCGTCAGTATAGTTGTACCAAGTTAGCTTAAAAGGAGTACAAGAGGCATCATGACAATATTGCAAGAAAGGTTCATTGGGATATATGTAAGGAAAGAGGGTTGGAATGAATGTTCCAGAGGGGATGGTGGAGAATGATAATATGAAATTATTGTGGGATATGAATATCCAATGTGATTATGTGACTGAAGCAAGGAGACCAGATTAAATCTTGTTCAAAAAACGGAACACAAGGAATCATTGATATAGTAGTATTAGCTGATGTGCATGTGGAAGGAAAAGGAAAGGAGGAGGTCAAAAAGTACTTGAAAAAGGATATAAAATGATTAAGGAAGTTAAACAAAGTAGAAGTACCAGCTGTGATTGGAGACCTGTGGAGTGTAACAAAGAAATTTAACAATTGAATTGAGAAATTTGGGATTCATTGCAATGTTAGATTGCTTCAGATTGCTTTGTTGGGAACCGCCAGAATCTTGCAGAAAGTATTTGAGGCCTGAACAAAAGAAGATGTTGATAACCTCTGGTCATTGTAATGATCCGCCTATCAGTATAAAACCCACTATAACAACAGCCAGACACAAAATATGACAACTGAAATAATAATAAAAAAAACTGTGGAATAAGCGATGTGAAGATTGTGTAATGAAACAGAACATCAGCGAATATTATATCAGAAAGTCATATGCTGGTACAACAATATCAAAATGGAGAAACGACAAAGTCGCTTAGGTTGTACACTGGAATATACAATATAATATAACAATATAAAAATGGAGAAAGGTCCTGCACTGAAACATATGCAAACTCTATGAATTGGAAAACAATAACAAGTAACATGATCATAAGCTAGCAATGGTATTGGAGAAGGGCATTCCAAACTTAATCTTTCCAAACAAAAACAAGATAACTTGCTTAATTGCTAACATAGTCTTTCCCTTCGAAAAAAGTGCAGGAGAAAATAAATATCAAAATGTCAATTAGACTATGAAAATGTAAAGAAGTCAAGGTGATTCCTGTTTTAATTGGAATGCTTGGGACCAAAACGAAAAGACACCATAAAGTCCTTCAAGCGATTTATGAGAAATTATTGTCGAATTCTTCAAAAAGCTTTCCCTTAAAGAATGACTAAAGTGTTAAGGTACAGTTAGAATGTCTAAAGTCAATGAAGTTGATTTGATATTAGAAAAATCCAACTAAAACTATTTGATGGCAATGCTGAAAACAGCAAAAAAGAACTCAAGACGGCAATACCAGAATGTGAAACTAAACCGCATGAACTACAAACGCTAACAAACCACATACAATCTGCAACAGAAATTAAAACAAAAATGGAAGAAACGACTGCATAGAACCAAGAAAACTGAGTGGACAAAATTTTAAATTAACTATGACAACAGCACTCCCAAAATATAGTGATGTCAGCATAGACAAGCGCCACACCAGTCGTGAAGGGTCAAAGAGGATGGAAACACAGATGAAGTAGAGCACTATTCAAACCTCCACTGCTTAAGTGCAAAGAGCAATGGAACCTTGGGAAGGCTTATTACCACCTAAATTCCAATGAAGACCAATGGTTGCTGCCAATAAGAAATCAATGCCAAGTGACTGTTGCAATGATGCAAAATCATTTGCAAAACTTATCGAAAGAGGTAGAGAGTACCTCTTGAAATGTGAGGAGACTTTTTGCCACCTATACTTAAGGAAACACGGATTTTATTAATGAGCGATTTCTGATGATTGTCTGGGTGAGAACTCCTAATAAGTACAAATAATAATAATGATGATGACGATGATGATGATGATGATGATGATGACGATGATGATGATGATGATGATGACGATGACAATAATAACAATAACGATAATAATAATAATAATAATAATAACAATAACGATAATAATAATAATAATAATAATAATAATAATAATAATAATAACAACAACAATAATAATAATAATAATAATAACTGTAGTTGAGAAGAGAAAGAAAAAGTGCCTTCTGATTGACCCGTCTTGCCTTTTGACATAGGGAAGAAGGAAGAGGAAAAGTGCACAATTATTCTGCCTTGAAATATAAGATTGCTAGGATTTGGAAATTGAAAGAAGTTGAGGTAATCCTTGTTGTAGTTGGGGCATTGGTATCGCTGATACAAAAGTTGGATTTGGGAATAACAGTAGAAATGTTACAAAAACTGGGTTTACTTGGAACAGCCAGAATCTTTCGGAAAGTGACAGAGAACATAGGGTAAAAGAAATAGAGAAAATAGGGTAGCTGCAATACCGAAGACGACTGGGTGAGGTTCGCTATTGCAGCTCAACTCCCGAGATAAAACATCAATCTTGTGAACAGAAACAATAATAATCAGAATAATATTAGAATCCAAGTGATGGACAAATGGTACCAACATCATCCAGAAGAGGTAGTGGAAAATGAGGATGTTAAGATTATCTGGGATTTCATGATTCAGTGTGACCGAGAGATAACTCTCAAGAAACCGGATATTGTAGTTGTGAACAAAAAGACTAATAAATGCCAAATTATTGATGAGGCTTGTCCCAACGACATCGACTTAACAGACAAGAAAAATGAGAAAATACGGAAATATCAGAAACTGAGGGTGGAGATTGCTAGATTGTGAAATCAGAAAACTTCCATTGTGCCAATAATCATAGGTGCGTGTGGTTCAATTTCTGGTGATTTTATGAAACGGCTGAACTCCTTGGGAATCAGATACAACATCAGCGTACTCCAGAAGTCAGTTCTGCTTGGCTCAGCAAACATCCTACGCCAGGTGCTTTCCATCTGGTTTACTCTTTGACTATCCTTGTTAGCTTTGGTGTAAGAGTCCGCTCTTGAGGGGAAAAAACGGTGTAAAACATCACAACACTGTGAAGTGAATGTAATAATAATAATAATAATAATAATAATAATAATAATGAAAATAATAATAATGAAAATAATAATAATAGAGAAGTAAGGAGACTTATTATTTTAGTTACATATGATGAATGTCTTTAAAGATATAGTTTATGAATTTCTCATAAAATAAGGTAGTAACTGTGACTTAATAGGTGCATCTAAAATATATATAAACATATATTTATTTATATTTATATTATTTTATTATTTCTTATCAAATTTTTCTTTTGCACTAGGAGACCACAGTCCGAGGTTTCACCGGAGATATTCTAATGCCCACATGATGCCCTTGCGTGAATCTTACTCCATGGACACTCGCAACACATTTTGTATTCGTTTAAGATAACAAATGCAGAAATTTTAAGGCTTTTAAAATGAAAAAAAAAAGCAGACAAATCAGTTTTTGCTCCAAAATGTTTTCTAAAATTCTGTTCTTCCAAATGAAACTCTATACTAGGTGGTTGCCTGTTGTACAACCACTGGGGAGTGGGGGGAAATAGTTGTTTACTATGGGTATACGAGATGTGTTTAAAAAGTAGCAGGATTTTTATTACAAATAATTTATTGCAGTTCAACCAACAAACTACATGGTTTCCCATTCGAATTTATTGGTCGGATTTGTTTTGGAAGCTCTTTTGTCTCATCGGTACACGGCTCGCTCTTGATGGGCCCTCTGTCTTCAAAACGGATATTCTCGATGATGACCTTACGATAAAGTCACATAGAAGAAGTCATATGAAGCAAGATCTGATGAATATAGTGGTTGTTACAGCATGACGATGTTTTTTCTTTTCCTCAAATAACAGAATAGGCATGGTAGGAAAGAGGTCATATAAACAAAAACATTTAAAAATCTACAATCTCCTTAAATAAAGCATATACATACATACATACATACATATATACATACATATATATATATATATATATATATATATATATATATATATATATATATATATATATATATATATAAGGGGTGTTCCAAAATTAAAGCCACCACTTTTTAATTCAAAAAGTTGAAGAGCTACGAAGACGGAAGTAGTATCATCAAAATAAGCAACTTTTTTTTTACACAAATTTTTTTTTCTACATAGTCATCACGATTCTCAATGAATTTTTGCCAGTGAAGAACGATGACTGTACGTCGGCATATGGAGTACACTTTGTCATACGAGGATCATTCTAAAAGTAAGGACTCCTATTTTTTAACTCAAAAAGTTGAAGAGCTACGAAAACCGAAGTGATACCATTAAAACGAACGCTATTCTGTGCAATATACTTTATTAGTTTTACCTAATCACACCCATTTTCCACGAATTCAATAATGCATCTCTGCTTCTGACGCACGTGTATGACAGAGATTGCTTTCTTAGAGTCTCAAACCGTCAATATCCGCAAGAGAGAGATGGAAATTTCAGGTCAATAATTAATAAATTATTAGTTAATTAATAATAAGTTCAATCACCTATTTGCAATTTGAAATCCCTCGTATATATATATTTCATCTAAACTTTCTGAACATATATATATATATATATATATAAAATAAGGATTGAATATGTTTTTAACTCTTTTTCAAAGTGTTTTTAACATGTTTTATTAACTGTTTGTTCTTATATATACATATATATATATATATATATATATATATATAGTAAGTTATAAAATGTATATGGTGATTAAGCTAAACTGAATATTCCGCGTTTCATCCACTCTAGGATTCTTCAGGCTTAGGCGCATAAGCCTGAAGAATCCTAGAGTGGATGAAACGCGGAATATTCAGTGTAGCTTAATCGCCATATACATTTTATAAATTACTAACTAGCTCTACCTACGTATTGAGCACTTTTGAAGTAATAAGTTTACGCATAAATCTATACTTTTTTATATTAATTTTATGTGAGTAAATAAAGTAGTTACATATATATATATATTATTATTATTATTATTATTATTATTATTATTATTATTAATACAAACAAATTAACATGATTGCGAACTGGACATGCTAATGTTTCAGACAGATGGTCGGTTAAATGGTTGCTTTTCACAGAAGAGATCATTTCTAAAAAGTTTTAAGGACTAGGTTCTTCTGTGGAAAGCAACCATTTATTAAGTCACATGACGAGGACTTCCGGTTTAGCATGTCCAGTGTTGCGACCATGTAAGGTTGTTTACATTGATAAAAATCTATCCTGCTCTTTCATTGAGCATTCTAATAACCTCCTTAATTTCGTTAGTTATCACTGTTGAATACATGGTATATATATATATATATATATATATATATATATATATATATATATATATATATATATATATATATATATATATATATATCTTGTTTTTTTTAATCCTTCAGGGAGACTAGCCGCCCTCCTCACTAAACAAGTCTGGTGGGGGAACCAGTTTAGTCGCCGGTGACCCGACCATGAGGCGGGTAGTACTGGGTTACATGGTACCAGTAGCATATGACATGACCTGACATACCAAAGGGCGAATGAACTCTTTTTCTGGGTCAACGGCCAACTAGCACCGTGTATATTTGTGTGTGTGTGTGTGTGTGTGTGTGTGTGTGTGTGTGTGTGTGTGTGTGTGTGTGTGTGTGTGTGTGTGTGTGTGTATTGGGGTAGAGAGGGCTCCCGTAAGCCGTGGTGAAGGCAACCTTTCTAGGAGAAGCAAATCTCTGATTTAAAAAATCACAAAGCGGAAGACCAGTACCCACATTAAGCTGGTCTGCAGTTTAATTTGTTGCTGGCTATCTTGCTCTTGCTTGTTGCTGGATCTCAACATTTTGAACCGAGAGAGAGACTTAGCTGTCCTACAAAGCTAAGACTCTATAACATCATATTTGTATAGATACTCCCTCAGACATTTGGGCTCATGGATTTTAAATGTCTGAGGGAGTGGCACTCGTCTGACAAGACGTTGCAATCATCATATATATATATATATATATATATATATATATATATATATATATATATACTCCCAATATGTCATGCTTTATAGCATAAATCATTGTTTCCTTCTCTGTCCTTAGCTCACACAGCACAACCAGTCCCGTTATTTTCAAGACACATCATATATACCATTTCCTGCTCATCACAATCTATCTTTACTTTTTACGGGTTTTTGCAATAAAACAAACAAGGACTTTATATCATAACCAACGGTTGCCAACCTTTTTCCAATGACGATCTATGCTTCAATTTCCCTATATTTTTTCCAACTCAATTCGAAAACAAGATCAATTTCTAACCTTAAGCAGAAATAAACTTTTAAAGAATATGAAAATATGAATAATAATGAAAAATATTGATATTTTAAAACAATGTTCATAATTGAGAGAGTACAAACAGCCACATGTAAGGGTGAACCAAGAGAAACTGACAATTGGACCTAAACGGATGGTTAGAATCTTAGAAAGATATTTCTGTTGGAATTTATGAGATAGCGATTAAATGTCTGGCATTTGGTAGGATGCCCCATCTCCATCTAGAACAAAATGATAAGAAGGGATGAGAACAACAGTTCGTGAATAACTGAATAAGAATGTTTACATTTGATTTTTAGATCAATAAAAAAAAAAGAAATTATTTATTTGCATTTTAAAATTATTTATTTGCATTTTAAAATATTCGTTTAGTTTAATCAGGACAACAAAAAATGAAAATATTTTTTTAAAAACTTATATTGTACGAACTCCTTATGGGATAACGTTTTCATACAAAAAATATCGCTTAATTTGATCAAGTAGTTTTTTTTTTTTACAGAGAGAAAACCACATTTCAGTGAGTTCGATCGCGTCGCGGGCATCTTGCTTATTTCGCGAACAAGGAAAGAGGTGCCTTAGGTGCCTTTAAACGAAACAGTGATTAACAAAGAATAAAATGAAAAAGGAATTTAAAAAAAAACAGAAAAACTCTGTAAAATAAGTAAAAAAAAAAACCTAAAATATTTATCTTTTTTTTTTGTTTCAAACTAACCTCATCAAATTTTGATAAAATTTTAAGCGGTGATTGGAGTTATCTCCCCCGGTGCCCCCTCCTTATCTCCGAAATAAACAAGATGGCCGCGACCGATCGATCTCATTAAAGATTGATGTTTTTCTGTAAAAAAAAAAAATACTTGATCAAATTAAGTGATTTTTTGTATGAATACTTCATTCCATAACGAGTATGTACAATATAATCTTTTTAAATTTATTTTTTACTGTATTGATTAAACTGTACGAGTACCAAAACATTGCTTAAAATGCAGATACATAAACAAGTACCGATGTTTGTTTTTTTTGTTTTTTGTTTTTTCCCCTATTTCTGCCTTTTCTCAGGTAAGAATGGCTTAATAAGTGTTACATTTTTATGAACAATAAAAGAGTTTGACGAAGAGACTATGTGGGAAGCAATTGCGTTTTACAAAAAATTTCAAACTTGAAAATCTACACAGAATTTCAAACAGAAAACGGCAGACATATACGAGAGTGCACCCTCTAAAAATGCGGGGGAGGGTACCGTTTTTTAACTTTTTTCAAACGATTATCATAGATTACAGACTTAATTATCAGATCAGCAGAAAAAATGTTCATAAAAATTAATTTAATTACTTTTAAGAAGGGCAGTTCATTTTCTCATTATAATGTTCTACCTACTTGCTCCCTGACTTACTGTACATCTCTTTACTGACGTGTCACGTGATTCGTCACGGTGAGATTTCCTTAAATTCCCTTAAAACAAACGGTAAAAAGAAAAAGCAATAAAAATAAAAAAAATAAATAAAAATGTCCACTTCTGATCCCAGAAACATAGTTCATGCGTCTTTTAATATTTGAATAGTAGGCCATCTTCTTTTTTATTTTTAGTTAATTTTTATTTTTATTAAAGTTACGTAGATACGAGAAAATCTCACCGGTCACCGGTCATGTGAGACGTCAGTAAAAAGATGTACAGTAAGTAAAAGAGCAAGTAAATAGAACGCTATAATAATATAATTATAAGGAGAAGTGAACCTCCTTCTTAAAAGTCATTAAATTTATTTTTTATCAATAATCCAAAACATTGAAGCTACTGCTAACTACTACGACTACCTTTACAACTAGATGCTGCTTCCCATTAAACAAACTACTTACATTGATTGAGATTGTCAGACTGACTTCCTCATCTTGGTTGTTATTGTCACAACGTTTCGGCCGTTTTGCCTTCATCAGGTGTTTTATATCGAACCGTTTGTTAGGAGTCTCGAACCCAACCCTTTATTATTATTACGGGTGTACCGTGTTCGGACTCTAGCTAGGCTCTGGGACATAGTTGCTGATTCTCTGTTTTGAATGTTACTTTTTCACTGTTACAGGATTGAACTCAGCACCTTTGAGTAACTGTAAACTTTGATACAACGTCTAGGACCACTCGGCCATATGTCACTAGGACAATTCTTAGTTGGTTTTTGTTAATGTTAAACCTATGTTGTTATTCAAGGTTTTCTCTCTCTATCAGAGGTGTCCAAATTGCATTCAGCTCTATGCTTGCTGGAGTCCGAACACGGTACCCCCGTAATAATAATAATAAAGGGTTAGGTTCGAGACTCCTAACAAACGGTTCCCCAGTTCGATACAAAACACCTGATGAAGGCCGGAGGGCAAAACGGCCGAAACGTTGTGACAATAACAACCAAGATGAGGAAGTCAGTCCGACAATCTCAATCAATGAAAACACCTCATCTCAAAAATACAGACAATTACTAAACTATTTACAATCTATCAACAACAGACAACTATTATTTTCTGTCAGGTCATCTGGTGGAATTAGTAGGATTTCTCTACTAAACATTACAAATCGTAATATTTCATATAAGTAAACGGACACAGTGTCTTTTCGCCGCACCTGTATGTTATCGCTGGTGGGCGATCACGGCACAGTTCAATTAAATAAAAGTCTTTTATACACGTAACGTTGGTATGACTTTTAAAATAGACCAAACGTTATATGTAGAGACGTGCAGAAAAGCAAATAAAACTTTGACACAAACATTTTAGGTGAAAGAAAAAGTTATTATTTTATTTGGTTTTACACGACTCGTATTTACAACACGACACAATATGTTCCCTCTTTCTTTCCCTTTTCTAGTCAGATAGCGGTCATTTGTTTATAGCTACAATCAGCTGTTGTGTTGCAGTAATTCTCTCTAGGACTCACAGGTCGGCCAGCTCGCTTTCGAAAGGGTAGCAGAATGAGAATCGCCTTCTTGCCAAGCATACCTTCCAAATCACTACGCGTCTTTTCCTTTTTCTTTTTTTACCAGCTAAAAGCAAATAAAAAGAATGGTCCATAAAATATGTAATCACTTGAATCACCTCGCACTGCTCTGCGATCTTGCATCTTGGATGAGATGTGCTTTAATGCACATTGAAAAAATGAAAACACAAAAACAGACATAGTGAGATTTATGAATTAGATTTTTCTTAGTCTGTTTATATGTTTATCTATCTGTCCATTCTACTTTTCTCAAAACTAATGGACCGATCTGGCTGAAATTTTGTATGAACCTATGTTATAATAATGTGCAGTGAACTAAGTATTACAATATTTGTTCAATGCACAATTAGGGATTAATAGGGATTAATCACCACAATACCACATTTACTCTACACGTTTTCTCGGAAACTACTTGACTAATCTACCTGAAATTTCGAATGGAACTTTTTATGATAAATTGCAGTGAAGTATTATGGTACCGATGCATAGTTAAGGATTAATAGGGAGTATTAGGGATTAATCATTACAATTCCACATTTAACCTGGAAGTGTGGCAGAAAATATTCCTGAGTTCGACAGAAAGATAACCGATTTCGACAAGATACACCTGAAGAAGGTTGGAGGTTACATTGACCGAAACGTTGTGAATGGGAACAATAGTCCGAAAAATCGAAATAATACAAATACTTATCATATTCTTATAAAATAAAGAAAAGGCAAATATGACATTACGTAAATAATAATATGATGTTTGATGCGGACTCCGGCGTGACTCGAGATTAACGCATCAGAAAACGAAGGAAGTGATGAGATGTTTCATCTAACTGAATAATTCATACACATCTTTAATAAGCAAGAATGTTCGTGTCTTTACATGTCGGCTGTTAAGACGTGCATAAAATGCAAATTGCTGACATTTTATTTGACCCTAACGCCATAACATGGTTGGCATAATAGGCACTACATTCTAGACAAAATTATTTTTATGGAAATCGTCTCGGGCAAGGCATGAAGACACTTAATGTTAGAATCTAAAAAAAATAATACTTTATGGTCAAAATCTAACCAAAGAAACGTGTTAGGATAAATCAACTGATTATTAAGAATTTTAGAACGCATTTGCTAGGCGTAAAAGTGGGTAATGTGGGTTATATTTAGTTAAATTTAGTTTCATTCAAAGGGAGTGAAGAGTTGGAATTTTTTTATTAAAATTCAGGTACTTTCGATTTTTGTGAAATTGTTATATTCTGATTCATAAATCTTCCCCAAATTTCAATTTCTTTTGAATATTTTACGGGATATTTAGAAATATGGTATGGATGGAATTATTTGAAAATTCAGATATTTCAGATTTGCATTAAATTAAGATTTTATAAGTATATAGACATCAATTAAGATTTCATGAATTTCAATTTATTCTTAAGTTTGAATTAAAGCTTTTAATTTGATTCATTTTCTAGAATCAAAGATTTTCTTTAAAAGATAAAAAAAATCTATAATCAAGATTTTAATTATAATAAAATCTTGATTATTTCTAATTACTAATTACAGTTTGCAAAAATTTTCGAGTTAAACAAATTACATGCCATATAAGGTCTATTTCGGTATAAGAAAAATATCCTGATACTAAATCTAACCTTTATTTCTCTAGACTACGAACCGTTTTCATGTACTAAAATCATATTTTATTATTGGTTATGAATGAAAAACACAGAATTGCCAGTTTAAACATTTGTCCTCTTAACGTTTTTTAGTGTCATCCTTCTTTTTTATATTCCAGCAGTAATCTGCCGAAATGCCAGTGTTCCATTTTCATTTAAAACGTTTCTCCATCACTGATGGAATCTCTCAGCATCTTCACAACTCACATCAATAAAATTCTCCGCAAAATTTTTGAAAGTGACATTTTTGAAAAAAAAAAAAAACTGTACCTGATTCGACAAAAAGAAAAACAGAAATGGATTTTTCATGCCATTTTGCATGCAAAAATGGCCACATATGTCTTTTTAGTTTAGTTTTTGTAGTGTGCACAGTTGTTATCCAACACGTTAAGAAAATCTTTGAAACAAGAAAGATTAGATTTTGAGACATTCACTGGTGAGAACCGTTGTGCCAATGTGATTATTCCGTATATGTGTATATACTGCACTAGGGCATAGATATTCTCAGGTTGATATCTGGGGGTGCGTTTAATCCACTGGAAGAGATGCACCCTCGGTTTTCGTTAAGACATACATCTAGGAAAAGGAAAACTCTGATGAAAAACCTGAGGTCTGCTGTCTACTCTGTTCTGTGGCAGCCATTGCACCGACAGAGATTAGCAGTTGTACCAAAAAGTGTGAGTAGTTCTGCACAATGCGCTCACTATTGTAAACAAATCACGTGTGTGTTTCTGAACTAAACAAGTTTTTTAGCGGACCTCATAGGTCGAAACCGATAGGAGGATCACGCAACACCTTTTCAAAAAGAGAAGCCAAAGTCTTGGAGGGTGGACCTCTTAGAACTGCACAGGACCAGCTGCATACCATAATCAACCGGGAAAAGTCGTTACAAGAGTGGTCGAGACTGGTTATTTGGGGGAAGGCGATAGATAAAATCTCTAGCGAAGCACTTTGCTTTTCACATTAAAGAATGTGATATGCGCGGCTTTGATTAACTACTTGTTTCCCTCAGCCAATCCTATTACTTTTGAGACAATATGAAAGGACAACAATTTTTTGTTTTGTTGTTATGCTTTTACATATGTGTTGTAGAGTTATCGATCATGAAACATCGAGTGGGCGACATGAATTCAGTGAAATGGTATTCTTGTCACTCTCACGCAGCATCCGATGACAAACCGATGCCATGCGCGATGCATAGTTTTACTTTGGCTCCAAAGAACTAGATCGAAAGAACAAGAGTGAAAGAGACAAAAGTTCTTAGTGATTGGGAAATCTACGATTTCCATATTTCTCGCCTAACATTGCCATCATTGCTATTCCAGTATCGCTGCATATATTTATTCAGAGACAGAACACAGTGTTGCATCTTGTGGTGTCAATGATTGAGACATATGCATAATATAATTGCAATATGAAAAAATCAGTGACTTACTTCAATTTTGATTGAGATTTAAGAATTCATTAAGCTTGAAAATTTCGATTTTCTGTATTGAACTATGATTTTCAAAATGCTCAAAATATTTAACTCTATGAGGAGGATGTAGTTGGCTTGAAAAATTTTGTGTAGTATTAAATGATTTTTTAAGGCAATACAATGTATTTTTTCTCTGCTGCTTGTACGCTTTTACAAAGATTTGAAAATGTTGAGTAACATTTTTTTTCAATAATTTTGTTTGCTAACTGTTACGTGTACAGAGTGTTGTTAGCGTGGAATCCGAATTTTTAGGATTAAAATATATCTCTATCTCTATCTCCACTATTATATAAAAGTCACT
Organism: Euprymna scolopes; assembly: GCF_053919585.1. Taxonomy (NCBI): domain Eukaryota; kingdom Metazoa; phylum Mollusca; class Cephalopoda; order Sepiida; family Sepiolidae; genus Euprymna; species Euprymna scolopes. The sequence continues at coordinate 1,717,134 of NC_136519.1, forward strand.
TTGTGTGTATGTGAGAGTTTCTTTCCTTATAGGTTCCGAAACAGCTGAGCCTATCTTTTGCGAATTTCACACAAAGCTAACTTATAAGTTTGGCAGTGTTCTTAGATATATTTTGTACAAAAATACGTCCGATAAGTATCGAAAATCGAAAGAATTCGATCGTAAAAATATCTTTTCTCTCTCATACATAAAAAAAGATAACTTTTACAGGGGACTATTTTACGTTATACCGGCCAAGGGGAATAAAATTTCAGCAAATCATTTCTTCTTTTAAACAAACAAACAAACAAACAAAACAGATTTATTATAAGCTGGAGGTATAGTTTATTGGTAGAGCTTATTGATCGACCACAGATCGAATTATCCCCTGTTTAAGCTCGAGTGTACTTCACTATTTTATTCTAATTTTTATTATTAATGTGATCAATTTACGATAAAAGAAGAGGTACCATTTAAAATCGCTGCAAAACATTTCTTTGTTTGCGTATTTAAAATTAAACATTAATCAGAAGTGACTTTTCGAAAGCATTCCTCTTCAAGTGTAAATATCAGCTGATGCGATATTGTGAACAAACAGACTGAATTTGTTGAACGACATTATTATTATCATTATTTCATTTATTTATTTGCCCATTAGTCCACTGGGCAAATTATTTCTCGTAATATATAATAATCAATAGAGGATTGATTCTATACTATACTAGCATTTCAGCCCGGCGTTGCCCGGGTGTTTGGAGGCGTATGTTGAGCAAAAAAAAAAATAGCGGTCAATTTTTTTAAAATTTGACCCCTATTATGACCTCTTAAGATTTATAGTTTCGGGCTCAAATCATTTTATTAAGTTAGATCCAGGTTCAAGGAACCTATATCTAAAATTTTAAGTGTCTAGACCCAAAATTGTCGCAGGAGTTTGGTAGAGTTCTTAAAGGTCAAATCGTTGAAATTTGACCCCTTAACAGCCAAATTTCTGGCTGACACCCGTCACATCGATTTTCCCAAATCTCAGTACCCGGTATTTCAAGTTTCGAGTCTATAGACTAAAAATTGACAGAGTTATTGCGTAGGTAAATGTACACAGACAGACAGACAGACACACAGACAGACAGACACTTCACTTTTATAGATATATAGATAATAAAACACATTTAACTTGCTATGAGTCTATGATTTTTTAAAAATAAAGCATGATATGCATACTTACGTTAAAGGTACCAAAATATTATTAAATATTTCACAATCATTTTTATATTACAGTTTTAAGAACAAATTTTCTAAGAAAAAAACGTGTATAGATGACCATTAATACAGGATAAGATTTCACAAAGAAAATAGGCATAAAATTAACACGTTTCTTTTTTTCTTTTCTTTTTTTTTTCAAAACGTACGACTCAAAAAAGACATCATAAAATAATTTTTGCATCTTCAGTGATCGGGATGAAGAAGGAAAATAGAAGGTAATAACATACTACGAATATTAAATTAATGTATAGATACGCTAATTTTATTTTCGTGGTATGTTATCACTACGGCTATGACAAGAGAATATTCTTTTCATTATTTTGACTCTCGAGTATATAGCAGTTAATATTTTATATGTTTTAGTGATGTGGTTCTCAGTTGATTAACCGTACCTATTGTGCCAGATATATACTCGAGAGTCAAAGCAATGAAAAGAGTATTCTCTTGTCATATCCCTAGTTATCACCTTTTATCCTGTTTAATGTGTCGAAATTATTATTATCATTTCCAATAAAGGTCACTTCGACGTATAAAAACGTTATCAATACAAAGACAAAGAAAGGCAATCAAAAAATGAGAAGAGAAAAAACTTGCTGGATAGAAACAAACGAACAGTTTTAGTAATTAAAAAAATGGGAGCCAAAAAACTTCACGGCTGCCTGCTGCTAAGATTTTGCTCTCAGCTACAAAGAAAGGTATTTTGTGTGGTATACCACTATCCGCTGGTCACTGAGGTGTGACCGACAGACGTGTTATAGTAAATGTCTTAAAGCGGTCTCGGGAAGATGTGAAGATGGCCGTCATTAGGGTCTATAAGGAGAAAAGCATACCTGAGATGCTGGATATGCTGTGTGGCTCCCTATTCTCTCAGGAAAACGTCTTGACCTCTTCACCCTTGGTGGCGTTCTGACTGGAATTTTCTTTCTTCATTTTTCGGACCGTTTCGTTGTTCAATGAAGGCATTTATGAAGGCATTTATGGCAGACAAAAGAAAAACGACACGCGACACAATTGTAATATATATATAAAGCATAACGATTTTATTGTACAAAATATATATTCAAAAATTTTAACAATTAAAAAAAACTGGATAATCGGCTTTTCAAAGCTAACTAACCTAACTAGTATCGAGGAAGGGGGTGCTCCCCCCATTTACGGAGAGACAGAATATTCGTCTTCACTTCATGGTGGTCGTGCAGGAAAGAGAGAGATCTCTAGGAAAGGGAATTATTGGAAGGCGTTTCTTTGTATCTCTACGCACATGGCCAAATCACCACTTGGCCATGCCGCAGAGTGTGTTAGAACCAGTGGCACAAATAAATAGTGCCACAGTGGTACCAATTGCGAAAGATAGATATATAGAAAGACGGGTTGAGTTGGCTTTCTTTTGCTACTTACTGCTGAGATAAGAGATTTTGACATACGTAGATTTTTTTAGAAGGTCATAATACTTTTAGCAAAGTCGAAAAGAGTTCGCTTCCTTTGTTTACAATTTAAGTTTACATTTTGTAGTGTCATCTTTTTTAAATAAAAATCCTTTCGGGTCGATTAGTTGAAATATCTGCAGATAAAGATAACTCATTATCTGAAATAATATTCAAAGAGTGTTCTTTTAGCGAGGAATTTATTTCCTTATTTTCCCGAAAGAATAACCAGTAAAAAAGTACACAGTTTTTCGCATTTTACCGTTCTCTAAAGAGGCTAGAAGTCCGGTAAACAATAAACTTCCTCGTTCCTTTTTTTGAGTCCGTCAGAATAATGAATATTCCGTAGAAAATGGAGTATGAACTATAATATCCTGGAACTCACGTAAAAAGTTGGGCTCAAAATTCCATGAGGATTCAAGAGTTCAATACAAAGCACCTGCAGAAATATAGCATCACGAGGAATCCAACAAATCATTTTTACAGCACCTCATTACGTAGTTGCATAGGTAATGTGTAGCAGCGGTTCATTTCTTTCCTTCTTTTTCGTTGTTTTCGTGTTCTTATTCTTCACAACAGTCGTTTCAAAAGTGATTAAAAATAGCATAGCGCTTTAGCAATGTGTGCGGTGATTTTTTATTCAAGTACCCTTCATATACATGCATAATACATTTGAATCATCCACCATAGGTAAAAGGTGTCAGCTCCTCAAAACATGACCATACTTTTTATGCAGTCCAGACAAAGACCTTTTATGAATATGATGTTATATAGAATTATTCTTGTTTTAGAAAAAAAAAAAAAAGAGAAAGATCGCATCGAGTTATTCGCTATCGAATTCTTGATTGTGATGCAGTATACTGACACTAACTTTACTTTCAGTGGAATTTTCCACTATTCTAAGGTTGTGGATAGAAATACCGTTTTAAAATAATTTTCTCTCTCTCTCTCACACACACACACACACACACACACACACACACATACACACACATACACATACATCTAAACACTGCTGCAGAAGACCCAAGTGCTGAAAAACCGAAATGTATAACGACAAACAAGATGAGGATACCTGTCTGAAAATGCAACTAATAATAAGACATGCATGCTATTTATTACCATCTGTTGAATTGATACGCGTTGCTGAGTTTCTTGTTTTTGTTTGGTTTGTTTGTTTGAAACTTTGACGTGCGATTTTCAGCAATTCAAGTTGGTTTGCTTGCCAAAAACGCATGATGTTATTTTGATTTGGATCCCAAGTGTTTCTTGTTTTTTAATTATTATTTTTTTTTTGTAATAGTAATCAATTGTTTTGTTGATTAAGAAATTCATAAAATTGTACATGATCTGAAAGATATTGTTTTTAATGAGAAACGTTTTTACTCAATAAAAAAGTATTTTTGCAATGTCAACCTTATTACGTACCATACACTAATAGATTACGTAAAATTATTAAATCTCAGTTTGTATATCATTACGATCGATCCTATGCTTATAGACACACACACACACACACACACACACACACACACACACACACACATATATATATATATATATATATATATATATATATATATATATATATATATATATATATATATATATATATATATATATATATATATATGGCCCAGAGTCTTGAAGATGATGAGCGATTCAGTCATTCTGAAACACGTGTCAGTGGATAATTATATTTTCTATTATTAAAAAAACAAAAAAAAACAATATATATGCCGCTCCCCATGTGGAGGTACCAAATTGGTTAAAGGAAAAATTATTCCAAACTCGCATTTAGATAAAAATGCACTTTCGTAAATAATTGAATTCATTCAAAACGTATCGCAAAAACAAAAACAAATAACATCTAAGTAAATCGCGATATATCCAAACGATCGTGCAAGATAGACGAACGGGTTAAGAGTTTAGGCTCATTACTGTGGGGTCCCGATTTCGAATCTCGCTGGATTCAGCCACTCTGATGTATCGTAGACGACGAAACACATTTCAGTGGATATTTACAATTTTAAAATGTGTGTGGAGATATTTTTTTCAATTATATTTCGGCTTTTATTTATGCCAATGCTTTAATTTATGGCGCTCAATGAAATTACAGAGCATATAACAAATAAAAGATAAAAGTTTATATTCCAAATTCTAAGATGATGACCATCTTATAATTTATTCTTTTAAGTACGTTGACATGCACAATTCTTGGCAGCACATGTTTCGTAGTGCAAAATCAAGAATTGTGCGTGCCAACGTACTTAAAGGAATAAATTGTAAGATTGTCAACATCTTGGAATTTGGAATATAAACTTTTGTCACATATATATGTATATATATATATATATATATATATATATATATATATATATATATATATATAGTTTTCAGAAAATCAAGACAACAAAGATCGCATTGATAGCAACAGGTTGTACATTTTCATTATACCTTACAATCGTTTCGTGACCATTCAGACAATTTCAAACTTTATTTCGTTTGAGAATATTCTCAAAAACAGCCTCTCTTAAAACGTTTAGAAAACACTATTTTATGAACAATATGGAATCCATTTTCCTTTTAAGAAAAACCATGTACTGTAATAAAAATTTACCTACATTACGGAAAACAATAAAAAAAATTCGGAATACTTCATCACCGTAATGGTTTTTCCTGCATTGAAAAAAAAAAAACTGCAATGGATGAGACCGGTCGCAGACCACCAAACAGTCAGCATGACCTTTTTTGGTTAAACTCTGATTCGGGAAGTGTCGTAGAGTTTCGTCAGCGTCTAACCACTGAACTGAGCGTCGCCAGGTGTCATAAAGACCACCTTTTCATCGCAAGTCACAACCCGGTCGACAAACGGGCCGTTTTTTTTTGTTTTGTTTTTTTGGCGTAAAAACAAGGAAGATGACAACTTCATAATAGCGTTTCTTTTGGTCATCGTCCAATTCATGAGGCGCCCATTTATCAAGTTTTTTGTCTTTCAAATCTCTCTCAAGTGTTTGGAAATCATCATGTACGCTACGTCTAATTCAGAAGCAAGTTCATAGATTGTCTTCGACTAAGGCTCTAAAGTCATCGTCATCAACATCTGATGGCCGGTCACTACGCTCACTATCTTCAAGACTCTCGTCGCCGCCACGAAATTTCTTAAACCACCATTGTGTTGGTGCTGTGCGTTCAGTAGCGGTTCCTGGGTCAAACGTTTCGTTGACGTCGCGCGCTGTTTCAGCAGCTTTTCAGCCTAGCTTGAATTGAAAAAATAAAAAAAAATTCCATCTTGTATTCAACGGTCTGAAAAGAAGAAATACTTGCTTTAAAACGATTATAATTTAAACGATTGGATAGAACGATAAACGCTCTTGAAAATGATATATAAAGTAAAATTAATGTAATGAAAACCTATTTCAAAATACACCATTTAAAAACCAAATTAAAAATTCGGCAAGAACATTTTCATCATCCTAATACCACATATGCCAACACTTCAAAGGCCAACAAAAACCAGGATCTTTCTGGTTCTTTCTCATTCAACCTGAAGCGTCTGGTACAATGAGGTAAAAACTGGCTCCTTATATTTCATACATTCAAAACGAAACTTATATATATATATATATATATATATATATATATATATATATTTACCAGCATCACTTATATCCTCACTTGAACTCAGTTGAAATGAATGGTTTCCGTCTTGAGGAAGAACCCTGCTTTGACAAACTTCTGAGACTGACCTTCACCACTGATTTGAAATAGAAGACCTACACCTGATCCATTGCTAAAATCATTTAAGAAACGGTCGCATTATTCTACTGCGCCAAAAAGCATCTTACTCCCAACGCAATTTTTACCTGTAAAATAATCAAACATGTCGTAAGATGGAGTATTGTTGCAACATCGGAGTAACGTTCTCATCTTGAGTATGATTTTCATAACGTTTCGGTCATTGTAATCTCGACCTTCTTCGGGTGTATCTTGACGAACTCGGGAATGTTTCTGTCAAACACGGAAATTTGGACGGAACCTTTTATTTATTCACGGGGACAGCATGTTCTCGTTCTGTCAGTCATGACTGGATAAAGGCGTAAATAATCCGCAATTTTATTTTTCAATCGCCCACACAGAGAATTGAACCTTCAACCTTCAAAATATCATTCCCGAGTTCAACAAGATACACCTGACGAAGGCCAGAGGTTACATCGACCGAAACGTTGTGAAAATTACACTTACGATGAGAACAGTGATCCGATGTATCCAAATAATACAGATAACCAATCCTCACACTAAAAATTCAGAAACGTCATAGGATACAATACCATCTACGAAATTCAGTGAGCGAGGAGATTTTCTTCTCCATACTTTCTCTTTCTCACAGAAAATATGTCCGTCAGCTTTGTCGTTACTTTTATGGTAAGTGCTTGGCTGAACTCCATTCTATGTCAATCCCCCCCCTATAAAATAGTCACAATAAACGAAAACTCCATAAGCAGAATTTCTTTCCTAGAATATTCAGTCCGAAGAAATACAATACCGTGTGTCTGCTTCTCAGCTGACTATAACACGGTCGTTTCCAAATCTAATGACAATAAGTTTCCGTCTCTTAAATAGTCAAGCCCTACCATAGTTCCACCATTACTGATCATGTTGTCTCATTATCTACCTAATACTCACTAACCCTATTGCTAGAGTGACTTCCAGACTTCGATAAGCGGTTACCTGCCCCTCACCCCACCCCAGTAAAGAAAATGTGCATCCTGATTTCCAGAAGATCATTTGATAGTCAATATGAAGACTCGGTCAGCATCCTGTGAATATTTGCCCTTCTTATTTCTGATAACACAATAGATCATATGTCATACATCATACACCATGACTATGAAAATCCGAGAGCTACGTACCTAAAAACAGAGCTAGTAAGCATAACATAGTGATATGGTACAAGAAGAAGTAAGAAGCAACCTTAGTAGAAGTTAAAATCCTCAGTGATGCTGTGCTAAGCAGAGCTGATAGAGAAATGATGACAAAATACGAAAGAACTTATGTACGACATAAAGAGAAATGTATGACGTGAAAAGAAACTGATATCATAGAAAGGACTCAATCATCCTGTAATTACAGGAGAAACAGGACTCACGAAAATAATTTTAAAAATTACTTGGCGAATATACCCGGTGAACCAAATGCAAGAAACATGCAGACAGCTGCATTTAAAATGACGATTAGAATCTTAAAAATGATCTCTCGGTTGGAATATGAGTGAATATCGGTACCCGGTAGGATTCTACATCCGTTATTAAACTGAAACAAAAAAGTAAATGTAATCAGCAAAAGTTAAAAACAACACAAAGAAAATAAGGCTCGTAATGGAGTTACTATTACAAAAGTGACCCACAGACAAATGTGGCTTCGTTACACGTATACAACGAAATCCCACAGTCACTTTACGTACATACATACAACTATGTGTGTGTGTGTGTGTGTGAATTCAAAAAATCTTAACAAAACTCTTTAATGTAAAAGCTCGATGACAGTTAACGTTTAACAACAGAGCATATATAAGTAACGAATGCCATTTTAAATTGAGTGACTAAGTTTTTAATATTTTTACTTACCTAATTAAAAAAAATATTTTTACTTACCTAATCCAAAAAAATATTTTTACTTACCTAATTAAAAAAAATATTTTTACTTACCTAATTAAAAAAAATATTTTTACTTACCTAATCAAAAAAAATATTTTTACTTACCTAATTAAAAAAAATATTTTTGGAGAAATATATATTATAATTATTGTATATTTTGTAATAACAATCTTGGGCGTGATCTAATGGCTACTCCAACTGCCTCACATCAGTATTTATAAACTTCTGTAATCGAAAGTTGACATGTGCGCACTCTAAACATAAAGATCTTCATCAACTATAAGACGTCAAGATGGATCAAATCATATATATGTGTGTGTGTGTGTGTGTGTGTGCGCGTGTGTGTGTGTGTGTGTGTGTGCGTGCGTGTGTGTGTGCGTGTGTGTGTGGCCCAGAGTCTTGAAGATAATGAGCGATTCAGCCATTCTGAAACACGTGTCAGTGGATAATTATATTTTCTATTATTAAATATATATATATATATATATATATATATATATATATATATATATATATATATATATATATATATGCCGCTCCCCATATGGCGGTACCAAATTGGTTAAAGGAAAAATTATTCCCAACTCGCATTTAGATAAAAACGCACTTTCGTAAATAATTGAATTCATTCAAAACGTATCGCAAAAACAAAAACAAGTAATATCTAAGTAAAATCGCGATATATACAAACAGTCGTGCGGTATCGGAATCGAAAAAATTAGAACTTTCCTGCATTTCTGTAGCCTTCTTACACTCTTATTACCAGCAATACTTAAATACTAAAATAATTAAATATTTAAAGCTAACTACTTTTCCCTCACAATATATATATATATATATATATATATATATATATATATATATATATATATATATATATATATATATATATATATGTATATTAGCTGGACGCCCGGCGTTGCCCGGTCGTACAATACGCTTAAACAGGACATTTTAATTCATGCAGATTAAATAGTACATCTTACGATGAACAATTTGCCTTGCGGACTAATGCGCAATAAAAATTTAAAAAGTAATAATAACAATAATGTCGTTCATCAAATTCCGTCTGTGTTTGTTTACGTCAGCTGATATTTTGGGCTTAACGATCTTAAAAATAGTCAATATTCTCTAATAGATAAAAAAAAAAAAAGATAATTTTTCCAGCAGAATATTTTACGCTACACCAGCCAAGTTTACATCGACGTAAGGTAAAATATTCCCCCTGTAAATTTTTTTTTTTTTTTTTATATATATATATATAAGAGAAGAAAGACTTATTTTAGGATCGGATGTTTTCGACCGATTTAGGATACTTATCGGATGAATGTCTGCACAACAACATATCTAAGAACACTGCCAGACATATAAATTACTTTCTGTGAAATTTTCAAAGTATAGGCTCAGCCGGAAATAATTCTTTTTTTTTTTTCAACGATGTAAATCTAATATAGAACAAATATGAAATTCCTATTTAGAAAATAACAAAGAGTACAATTCAGGTTTTTGCGTTATGAAACAAGATGTTGAACAACGTGGAGAATACTAGAAATTTTATTTCGGGGTAGAGTTCATTCTTTTGATAAAGAGCAAAAGACTGCTCGAAATATCAAAATAAAATAAAAAAACAAAATCATTTTCATGTTATACCATGTAACACATATATTGGGAATGGGTACAGGTCCCTTATTCGACACTGCGCACACAGACACACGCGCACACACAGACACACACATACGCACACAAATTTGCTACGTCATCAAAAGATGTATCTTCCAAATGCCATCTATGACGTCTATTTTCATATATGTTGTTTGTTAAATGTTGTTTATATTTGTCACAGGCTGGAAGAAACTCCTAAAGACGTCCTGAAGCTTTTGACGGAACGAAGCTTCTCGGTGCCGGCCACCTGGAAGGAGGCGGTCAACCCTCGTAGAGCCTCGATTGCTGGTCAGTTTTGTGTGCCAATAGACGAGTCGTAAAATTCATAGTAGTTACTGCATTTGTCCGCACTAATTTTAACAAATTTTGTTTCCAGCATTGACCATAATCGAAAATTAAAGACAAAACAAAGTAAAGCATGAGTTGTCTTTCCTTGCTATGACTATTACTTGAATAATGTGAATAACGATTTCTTACATGTTTGCTGGATTTGGTGGCATTTTACCGATTTGATAAGACATTGCTAACGAGGGATTGAGGGATGTCAGTGCTTGTTTCGAATAAATAACTCCTAATTAATCGGGGGTGAAATTTTAACTAAAACGACAAATTTACATTTTTGATTTTGCTATTTGGAAGCATTTTATCCTCCACTCTCCCCGGACATGTTGGCCGAGATTTGAGCTTGAGAGTATATTGTACATCTACAAGGCCACGATTCACCCACGCATGGAGTATTGTTGCCACATATGAACTGGTGCATCTACCACTAGCCTCTCCCTCTTGGATAGAGTAAAAAAAAAAACGAGTTTTCAATCTAATAAATCCTACTTTGTCAACGAAGCTCCTGTCCCATTAGCGCAATGTTGCATTTCTATGCCTGTTTTACAAATATTTTAGTGGAATGTGTTCTGATGAACTCGTTGCACTTGTGCCCCCCTTGACTTACATATCCCCGACAAAGCCGCTTAGTAACAAAATTTCACCCCTTCAGTGTTTAGATTCCTAAATCGTAGAAAGCTTTTTCCTCTAATAGTTTCTTCCCTTGAATAGCTTGACTTTGGAATCCCCTTCCTGCTACCTGCTTCCCTGATTCTATTGATATGCAGAAGTTCAAACGTAGCATAAACCAACATCTTGTTAATTTTTCCTAGGCATGGTAACAAATAGTAGCCCCTTACCTCCAAGTGACGATATACCTTGTTAAGGGTGAACGTGAGTAAAAAAAAATATCGGGAACCAATTACATGCATAAAATGTTTTTCTGCGCATGCGTGATTTGTCGAATATATTGGTGCATGATAGACTCTTTTCTAATTCTAAATGAACTCTTGAATTCTTATCTGAATGAGCAATCCTTTTGAGCATAAAAATAATTAATATCTTTTTTAAAACTTTTCTTTTATAAAGGTTTATTTTATTTTTATTTTTTCTCATTTCAAATATTTAATTGTATCGCTAAAAATACTTTTTGTTCGTCTATCAGCCATATGTTTTTTTTATATTTTTATTTTATTAAATCCTAATATTTAAACACTTACAAGATCAAATTATATATATATATATATATATATATATATATATATATATATATATATATATATAATTATTTTCTAACTGGCCTGTCGATCGTGCCGATAGCATTGAGCATGTACCAAAATGTGGATTGAATTGAGTGTTGGGTCAGAGTTATCTGACTAGCGTATATATATTGTTGGTATCAACGTGAGATGGCGCTTTTGACGCGCCAGGTTGTAATCTCGTTCTATCCACACAATAATAAGGTCAAACGAGATTTGCAAAGTACGGTAAACAAAACCTTTCACCTTACAAACAGTTACCCAGCGTGTGTCGTGGTACGTTGTCTCTTCTATGTCGCTTTCCCAATTCATAGTAGTAGTAGTAGTAGTAGTAGCAGCAGCAGTAGGTATGATGCAGAGTTGTTTGTCTTTCTCATAGTAGTAGTAGTAGTAGTAGTAGTAGTGTTGACTGTAGTTTGTCTCTCAACCGGTATTAAAAATAGTAGAATCTTGTTGTTTATCAGTTTTAATAATACTCTGTGTTTAATATTTTCGTTTTTATATTTATTTCTCATTAAATAAATCATAGTATGATACAAAACTAGCTGGACGCCCGGCGTTGCCCAGTTATACACTACGCTTAAACATGATATTTTAATTTTTATTATTATATTATTATATTAATTGAATATTATAATATTACGAGGAATAATTTGCCTGGTGGACTAATTCGCAAAAGTTTATTTAAAAAATAAATAAATAAATAATAATAATAATAATAATAATAATAATAATAATAATAATAATAATAATAATAATAATAATAATAATAATAATAATGTCGTTCATCAAATTTCGTTTGGTTTGTGTTTGTTTACAATATCACATCAACTGATATTTGGGGTTGACGATGAATGCCCTGGAAAAGTCACTTCTGATTAATCTTTAGTTTTAAAATACGAAAACAAAGAAATGATTTGCAGCGATTTTAAGTGGCACCTCTTTTTTTTATCGTAAATTGAACTCATTAATAAGAAAAAATTAAAATCAAATGATGAGATGCATCCGGGCTTGAACACGGAATATTTCGATCTGTAGTCGAATGTTCTACCACTCACCTATATTTTCATATGACAATAATTCTGTTTTTTGTTTTTTCGTTTTTTTTTTTTTTGTTTTTTTGTTTTTTAAGAGTAAATGATTTGCTAAGATTTTATTGTCTCCCTTAGCCGGTATGACATAAAATAATCCCCCGTAAAAATTCTTTTTTATTTATAAGAAAGGAAAACTATTTTAGGATCAAGTTTTTTTCGATTCACGATAATTATCGGATGAATTTCTGTACAAAATATATCTAAGAACACTGCCAGGCATATGAATTAGTTTTGTGTGACATTTGCAAAAGATAGACTCAGTCGTTTCGGAACCTATATGGAAAACACACACACACACACACACACAGAATGTGACTTTGTATAATAGTAGAAGATATTATTTCCCCGCCACGCGTTCAACCTTGATAACAAACAAAAGCTCCTACACGTCCTTACGAT
>NC_136519.1:1735188-1745188 GCF_053919585.1 Euprymna scolopes
GATAAATAAATAAATAAACAGATACGAGAATGAATAAACTAATAAATTCGCACCCAATTCAACCTTGTTCTTCTTCACACTCATGATAAAAAAAGCCTTCTTTTGCTGAGGATAGATTTTCGCTCTTCATTTAGAATTCCGTTTTCGAAAATAAGGATTGTTGTCTGATGAGGTACCCAGTTAGTAAATAATAGTAGACCGAAACATGCTCATGACTGTGTAGCAACAAACTACTGCTTATGTAAAGACAAATGTAACTAGCTCTACTTCTGTATTGAGCACTCTTTTATGAACCTCGTTATATTTCACTGGTTACCCTACCTTTGGAAAATAGCAACCTCAAATTATATATATATATATATATATATATATATATATATATATATATATATATATATATATATATATATATAACTACTTCATTTACTCACATAAAATTAATATACGAAAGTATAGATTTATGCGTAAACTTTAAGTATTTACTTCAAAAGTGCTCAATACGTAGGTAGAGCTAGTTAGTAATTTATAAAATATATATGGCGATTAAGCTACACTGAATATTCGGCGTTTCATGCACTCTAGGATTCCTCAGGCATAAGCTAGTTAGTAATTTATAAAATATATATGGCAATTAAGCTACACTGAATATTCGGCGTTTCATCCACTCTAGGATTCCTCAGGTATAAGCCTAGAGTGGATGAAACGCCGAATATTCAGTGTAGCTTATATATATATATATTTCATTAAATAAAATAGACGTTTTTTGCCTATTAATTCTATTTTCGATTCTTTCCAACTTCCGAATAATAGTATTCACTTCTGGCAGAAATTGCCTGATGTAATAACCATATTTATCATAAGTCCGAGTACTTTCCAATCCTTCAGGATTCATCGTCAGTGATAAATTAATCTAACTGGTTTTGAACAATTTATATGCGATTTTTTTCGTCTTCACTTTTCTTCATTGGTTGATTATTTTATTTTATTTATTTACTAGCGGGGTGTAATGCAAGTGAAATCACAATATCGTTGCGTTGTACTGTTTGTGTAAAAATAAATCCCATAGGATTAGTGAATCTCTTGACAAAGGCTTCCTCTCTAGGGCAATTGCTCTTGACATATCAAAGGCCTTCGACAAGGTATGGCATAAAGGCCTACTTCACAAGATTTCCAGCTACGGTATAACTGGAAATGTTCTCTCTATCATTAAATAATTTCTCTCTGATAGGCTCATAATAGTAGTGGTTGATGGGCAAAAATCAGAGGCCCAGAGTATTAATGCTGGAGTCCATCAAGGGTCGATCCTCGGCCCAACTCTCTTCCTGATCTACATCAATGATCTCCCTAAACACATACTTAAATCATTCGTTGACATCTATGCTGATGACACGATCATCTACGGCAACACATCAAAGGATGTAAATGACAACGCTCTCTCTGATTCTCTCTCCTCTGATCTCTAGCGCGTGGTTCAGTGGGGGAAGACGTGGCTGGTTACCTTTAATGCATCCAAAACCAAACTCCTATCTTTACATCATCAACGCTCTGATCTCCATCTGACATCAATTGAAATGGATGGCTCTCGTCTAGGAGAAGCCCCATGTTTTGACAAGCTTCTGGGCTTGACCTTCACTCCTGATCTGAAATGGAACACGTACATTAAGTCTGTTGCCAAGGTTGCTGGAAAGATGGTGGGATCCTTCTACCACTCCAGAAGATATCTCACTACTGATGCAATTATATATCTATATAAAAGCCAAGTACGTCCAAGGGTGGAATACTGCTGCGATATCTGGGCAGGAGCTACTAAAAACAGCCTATCCTGCCTTGACAGAGTATAAAATAGACTTCGTGGCTTAGTAGGGGATGCCCTTTTCTCTTCCCTATAATATCTCTCCACAGAAGAGACGTTGCTAGCATATCTTTGTTTTATCGTTATTTCCATGGCAGGTGCTCGTCTGAACTCCAATCTGTAGTACTCCCTCGCCAATCTTTTACGAAAAACACATGTCTAGCTAAATCAACTGTCAAAAACTTTCCCCACCCTTTATTTATGTCTAAATCAAAGCGTAGATTCCATGAACAAAGCTTCTTTCTTAGAAGTGCATGCCTGTGGAACTCTATTCCGTTTGCCTGCTTCCCATCTGACTACAACCTGGATGTCTTCAAGTTCAACGTAAACAAATTCCTGATGAACCGCCCCCTTAATTAGACACTTTATTAAATTTCTACACTAACGTACTGTACTTACTTATCCCTGAGTGGCTTCCGGGCCTTGATAAGTGGTGACCATCTTGTAAAAAAAAATGTTCAGTTGAAAGTACTAATGAAGAAGGGTCATAGTTAGATTTCACGGTTAGAGTCGTTAAAACCAGAAGTAAAATCCGGTTAGTCTCGCAGATTGCGTCTTACACTAACAGAAAAAAGCAAAAAGAAAACAATAATAGTAATCGCGTTTTCGCGCTTTTTTTTAATTTTTTTTTATTTCTATTTTATTATGGAAAACAACAGAAAGCATAAATCAGGGAAAAAAGATAATATAAAAAAAAAAACGCCATAAGTAACCTTGTACGATACCAAATCGGCGTGTTTCCTCGCAGTTCCTTGTGAACGCATCCGCTGCGGTGTAAATGGGGAGAGGGGTAAGGAGGAATATAATAGAGAGAAAAGATGTTGCAACGTCCTTTGAATCTAAGCGATTTTGGCAGTGGACTCTCACCGGAAAAAATATAAGAATGTACCATTGTCGATGAACTGTAGAGGTAATAGGTCTAGAGCAAACCTCAGATAATGTGCTACAGTCTGTACGCATTATATTTGCATGTAATGTCATGATTTTGAATCCTATTAAGTCAAAGTTGGAAGGAAAAAATGAGTTCATTTTATTTATATAGATAGATAGAAAGAAGATAGAAAAGAAGATAGAAGAAGAAGAAGAAGATAGATAGATAGATAGATAGATAGATAGATAGAAGATAGAAGATAGATAGATAGATAGATAGAAGATAGAAGAAGATAGATAGATAGAATAGATAGAAGAAGATAGATAGATAGAATAGATAGAAGAAGATAGATAGATAGAATAGATAAAAGAAGATAGATAGATAGAAGAAAATAGAGGAAGATAGATAGATAGAAGAAGATAGATAGATAGATAGATAGATAGATAGATAGATAGATAGAAAGAAGACAGATAGAGAAGAGATAGAGATAGAGAAGAAGATAGATAGAAGATAGAAGAGAAGATAGAGAAGAAGAAGAAGATAGAATAGATAGAATAGAATAGAAGAGAAGAGATTATTTTATCTTTTTTGTCATTGGTTAAAATTAATAGCACTTTGAAATGCTTAAAATAAAATAATTACCCAATGAAGACAAGAGAAAAAGAGAAAAAGAAACGTATATAAATTGTTCAAAACCAGTCTGATTAATTTGTCACTGAAGATTATTCCTGAAGGATTGGAAAGTACTAGGACTTATAATAAGTATGGTGATTACATCAGCAAAGTGTAGTATCTGTTCTTCAGATGCTGCACTTCCATTTCTTGTTCTCTTTTGGTGGAGGAGAAATCCTTCACGACTAAGACAATTTTTATTTTTGTACCTTTTCTCCACGTTAAAAAACGACCCTGGTGTCTAACTCTGTCCCGTGGGTAGGCATAGTAAATAGGTACATCAGCCAGTACCTGCCAGAAGTGATATATATATATATATATATGTGTGTGTGTGTGTGTGTGTGTGTGTGTGTGTGTGTATGTATGTATATATATATATATATATAAATAATATATATATATATATGCGTGTGTGTGCGTATGAGTGTGTGTGTGTTTGTGCTATAACTTTTTCATCTTAAATGCTACGCAATTATGTACAAAGTAGAAATTCTGCAAAAATACAACTGTGCGTGATCGTTAAATGTAACTAATAATCTAACAAAATATCGTAAAAATGAATAGTTAATTAAACAAAGTTCGTTTTCTTAAGAATTATGCAAATTAGTTTACCTTTATAAAGTCGTTCGTATATCCATGACTGAGTATATTAAAAATTCGTTTTAATTAGTGTTTTTATGGAAAATGGTCGGGTTTTAAAATTAATGTCAGTTTTTTAAATAACTCAACTTCAACGGCATAACACACACACGCACACACACACACACACGCACACACACACACACACACACGCACACACACACGCACAAACACATACATATATATATATATTCTGAAAAGCAGTTTGCTTGAAGCATTGCAGGTAAAGGAATAAGCAAACAGCCATTCTTACATTTAAGAAGGCTGTAACAATATCGAATACTGAGGATTAAACTGATGAGACGTCTGAACAAAATCAGATAAAAGAACGAAAACCTTGCAGATAGTATAAATCTTTGTGTATCTATTTGTTTCAAAATTGATTGTATATATATGTATATATATATATATTTATATATATATATATATATATATATATATATAATTTAAACACTACTGTGTTTGAATATATTGTTAAGTGGCAGTTTTAGTCATGTAGAACTGCTTTAAAGCGTAACCGGTCACTCATTTTTCGACCAAATTTCTAACAATAATTACAGTTTATAGATTAGCATCTCAACAATTTTGAGAAAAAATTTCAATTTTCGTTCAGTAAAACAAAAGTTATGATGAATTTACTGGTGTTCGAAATCATAAAAACACGTAAGGAGGTGAGCAACTTTTTTATAACTGGTTTCCATTGGAACCACGTCGACTCAGCGACTACTGCTGCTACCAATTCACTGATCTCGCGAAAAGAGAAGCAACAAGTGAAACAAAAAGAATGAAAGAATGAAAGGGAGATAATTGGCGTGATTTTATTGAAAGCAAACCGGTGCCGTACATTGTTATTACATATGTGTATGTTATGTTTATGGGGGTAAAAAGTAAGACTGAAATTAAACAAAGAACAAGTGAATTTACTGGAAGCCTGGAAAAATCATGGATTACAATAGAAAAATACGTACATGAAAAGTAATATGGTTAAGCTTAAACGTGGAAAAGTAAAGGACTAGTTGTTAAAACTAGAAAAAAAATGACAAGATATTCTAGTAACATATATAATAAATTTATAACTTAAAATATTGCAGCATTAGGATTTTTTTAATTCAATTTATAACATAATATAATCAATTCTTAATAAAAGTGAAAGGCAAGATGAAAAATAAACACAAGAACAAAAAACATGCAAGAGATTTACCGGTTTCCTTCTGATTTGATTGAAATGTTTATCCTCTTTATTCTCTTTCTCTTGGGTTTAATGCTTTCCATTTAATCTTTTATTATATTTTTATAGAAAGTTATTGCAGTTTTTTTGAAGCATTGTATATAAATGAAATTTGTAGAAGGCAATATAATGCAGAAATGCAGCAGATAAACACAAACGGAATGAAAGATGGAATAAACTATGCAGATTAACCTTTTATTAATGCAATATATTTTTTAAATGCACTTTAAATGTATTTTAATGCATTAATTATTTGTTTTTAATGTATTAATAATGTATTTTATTTAATAGTATTAATTTTAAAGAATAATAATAGTTTCTAAACAAAATTGAAATTTATTTCAATTCATACCAAATTGATCACGTTTAAAATAGCCCTCGTATGTACGTTTGAACTATCTGAGGAAGGTAATTTTACCCGAAATATTATGCAATACGGAACTTCCATCTGACTATATTGATGCAAGCAAAAACACAATTCGAATAACGAAAAGCCACAAATATTGAGCGCATTTTTAAAACGTCCACGTATGAGATTATATAACGTACTGAATGATTCCTAAACTTTGTTCTAAAAAACACTTTTTCTCTTTTGTGTATTTATTCTTTTTTGCGGACTGTTATCCTCATTTTCATAATTGTTTTTTCATCACGTTTCGACCAACTCATCTTCTGCCCTTCTTCGGGTGATTAACTAGGTGTATTAGAATTTTTGTAGGAATTTTTGACACTCCTAACACGAAACTGCGAATAAAATATAAAAAACTCGTAATTTCCCTTTTAAAAATGGGTTGTTTATTTTCTTTATGGATTATACTTCCAAAATAAACTATTAAAGTTGTATAAAAAGTAATAGAAATATTATTTTTTATTTTTTAAAAAACAGTAATGAAATTAATTGAATTTTACGAGTTCAGTATTTTTCAATTTTTAAACTTTAAAAATCTATCAAAATTTTTCTATTGATTCTATTTTTACGATATTTTCAGGGTCAATATGAAATTTTATGCTCTTTCCAATAAACCGAATATAATATTTTAGACAAACGATTTTTTTATTCACGCTCCCCCCCCCATTTTGAAATGTCTATTAAAAAGTAAATATTTAATTTACTCACCAAAGTTTTATATATCACAAATTGAAGATAAAGATCAATAAATAATATATTCAAATTTAAAACAAAAAAGTAGTATTTTTTTTAGAAATTTACCTGTAAAGTCCGAAGTTTAAAACCTTTTTTTTTTTTTAAAAAACACGTTGTTTTTTGTTTTTTTTTTAAATGAAACCTTGGTCCTTGGTCCTTGGTCCTTGGTCCTTGGTCCTTGGTCCTTGCTTCTTCAATTTAAAAGAAATTCGAGTTTGAATTATATTTTTCGAGTAGTTATAATATAATTAGAAAAACAGGGGGTCGAATTAATTCACGCCCCCCATTTTGAAATGTCTATTAAAAAGTAAATAATTAATTTACTCACCAAAGTTTTATATATCACAAATTGAAGATCAATAAATAATATATTCAAATTTAAAACAAAAAGAGGAGTGTTTTTTAAGAAATTTACCTGTAAAGTCCGAAGTTTAAAACCTTTTTTTTTTTAAATCACGTTTTTTTTTATTTTTTTTTTTTAATGAAACCTTGGTCCTTGCTCCTTTAATTGAAAAAAAATCGGGTTTGAATTACATTTTTCGAGTAGTTATAAGCTTGGAAAAACAGGGGGTCGAATTATTCAATATTTTTCACAAAGTTTCTGACACACCTAGTGATTAACCGTGATGGAATAGGAATACTGAGTCTTGTAACTGTGTCCCAGTAATTACTGCCTGCAAGCAGACCAGAGGATTAGTTGGCCAAAATGTGTTGAAATAATAACAACTATGAAAGGCAGTAATTACTGAGGATACCGTTACAACTCTCTGAAGATGGAGATAACTGTTTGCAAATACAAATAAATAGATGCACAAATTATGAAGCGTTATCTCAAAGGACTCCAGAAAATAACAAGTGAAGCATGCATGGTCCCCCGTGAGGGCACAGTGAACGAGGCATAAAAAATGACTAAGTTCAGCATTTTCCCCTACCCCATTTTGCCCCAAATGTCCCCAGGCGACATCAAATCCTGGTGAAAATGAACAAACGGTGCCGTTTTAGGCCTTAACATATGTAAATTTGAGTCCTGCACCATGCAAAAAAAGAAATGACTAAGTCCACCATTCCCCCCCCCCATTTAACCCCAAAAGTCCTCAAGGCCTTAACATATTTAAATTTGAGTTCAGCACCATGCGAAACTGCTAAATAGACATACACAGAAAATTTTGGACAAATATGGTAAAATAGTCCCAAAAATGGAGTGTTTTTTTTTTAGCCCTAAAAGAGCCCCTGGGGCACATGAAAGAGTTATCATTAAGTATAGACAAACAAAATTATATAGAAATAAGTAAGAGAAAAATCCAGGTTGTCCTCAATGGTCGTACATCTCAACAATATGATATAAATTCGGAAGTACCTCAGAGGTCTATCCTTGGATCTATATTATTCCTGATATTCATAAATGACATCCCTGATAAAATTGTTTCTGAGATGGGTATATTTGCTGATGACACGACTCTCTATAACAAGCACGAGGGGAAAACAAATGAACACATGTCTAAGAAAATAGCAGAATCACTAGAAGATGACCTCCAATCTGTAGTGGAATGGGGATAAAAATGGATGGTCACATTCAATGCTGCCAAGATTAAGCTTGTTTCCTTCAATAATTACAAGAAACCTTCTCTAACACCAATAGCGATGACCAAGAACGCATTACCCGAAAGTACTTCCTTTAAACTCTTCGGCCTAAAGTTTACAGGGAACATGAACTGGAATAGATACATTGAGAGCATTGCCAAGGCTGCTGCGAAGAAGGTGAGCTCTCTCTATCGTGTTAGAAAACTACTTACGCTTGAAAGTATCCTGTACCTCTATAAGACCACCATTCGCCCATGTATGGAGTATTGTTGTCACATTTGGGCTGGTGCATCTGCTGCTTGTCTCTCACTCCTGGACAGGGTTCAAAAGAGAGTCACCAACCTGATAGGTCCTGAACTGTCATCTAAGCTTTAGCCTCAGTCCCATCGACGAAATGTTGCAGCCCTCTGCCTGTTCTACAAATACTTTAATGGTGAATGCTCCGACGAACTACAAGCACTTGTACCTCCTTGACGTGACTACACCCGACAAACCCGACAAGCAGCTAAATCCTACCCCTTCACAGTAGAGATCCCTAGGTGAAAGAAAGCCTTTTACTCCAATAGCTTCTTCCCCAGAACTGCTAGATTGGAACTCCCGTCTGGGATTCTGCTTTCCCAACTGTACTGACATGCAGAAGTTCAAGTGTAATGTGAACAGACATCTTGCTACTCATCTCTCTTCATAATACCCCTGCAACTTATGTCCCCGATAGTAGCCCCCTACTTCAAAGTGTCACTATGCCTTGTTTGGGGTGAAAATTGAATTTAAAAAAATCAGTTAGTTACAACTTTTCAGAAAGTTCTATAAAAATACAAGGCATCAATTTGTTTTTAATAAGCACAAAAGTGTCAATTTTCCCGGAAAATCCGTTCTGTTACTTTTTTATTCATATTATGTTTAATGTTTGTGCAAAATTTCAAAAGATTCCAAGGTGTAGTTATTGAGAAAAGTGCGGACGAACGGACAAGGATGAATTTGCAGGTCCACCCTCCTTTTGTCAGAGGACTGAAAATAAAATATGATGCTAGCCGCTTAATTCAAAATTTACCCGCTATATTACAAATACATCTCCAGATCTAGCAGGAAAACTGTTAAATTGGCAATACTGTTTATTGAGCATGTGTTTTTATGACGTTATGACGTTGGTTAGGTATACCAACATACTATGGTGATAGAAAGAGCCTAACCTGCAAATATGCGGGACCGCGAATAGGTGAGGGTACACTGCATATTGTATTAATCAAAGGTGACTCTGCATTGTATTGCCTTTTACAAATTTCTTTTATATTAGGTTGGTGCAAAAATAATGTCGTTTTTTTTACGTGTGTATATATATATATATATATATATATATATATATATATATATATACGAGCAAACAATTAATAAAACATGTTAAAAAAACTTTTTTGCGTATATATATATATATATATGTATATATATATATGTATATATATATATATATACGAGCAAACAGTTAATAAAACATGTTAAAAAAAACAACTTTGAAATGAGTTAAAAACATATTTAATCTGAAAAGGAAACACTAGATAAGTGAATAGTCCTTAATCCGCGGAGTTCGAAGAAATACTTTCTCATCATCATAATTAGCAAAATGCGGGATCGGATTTTGCATGCAAAAGTATTTGATGAAACAACAAGTAAGTCAAAGACCTTACTTGATAACAAAAAATGTGAAGCAGAGGGAATATGGTTAAGAAAAAGGTGATTACACATGAATGGATAGTCTGGTGGAAGATAAATAATTCAGTGACGGTAAAATCCAAACATATAACTTTTTATTTTATATATATATATATATATATATATATATATATATATATATATATATATATATATGAAATTTATTACGGTGAGTCCAGAATTAGTTTACATATTGTTTCAGCTAGGGGGAAATCCTCATAAAGAAGAGGAAATATCCGACTAGCTTCGTCAGAATTCATAGGAGCACTCTAGTCCGGTTTTTTCACCACTGATAAATATATATAT
>NC_136519.1:1750188-1880188 GCF_053919585.1 Euprymna scolopes
TAAATCGGGCGAAACGTTAAGCATTCCGGTCCTTCCACCTCCAATCTATTTTTCATATATATGTGGATATATTCTTTAAAAATGCGCCCGTCTGCATCTTTTGGCAGAGTGCTTTTTTGCTAGATACAGCAAAGCTGCCTGGAGAGTGCATATAAGTCCATGAAATTGTCTAGAACATGGGCGATTTCAAACTAATTTTAAGGAAAATGTAGGTTTTTTTTCTTCTTTTTATGAGTCATGGCGGTGGTAAGGCTTCAGATATGGAATATAAAGTTTTAAATGTCCGGTCAAAAATGCCCGGTACAGTAAAATAAAAGAAAAAACATGTCCGGTACAGTAAAAAAGAAAAAAACATGTCCGGTACAGTAAAAAAAAAGAAAGAAAAAATGTCCGGTACAGTTAAAAAACGAAAAAAAAAAGTGTCCGATAGAATAAAAAAAGAGAAAAAAATGTCCGGTACAGTAAAAAAAGAGAAAAAAATGTCCGGTACAGTAAAAAAAAGAAAGAAAAAATGTCCGGTACAGTTAAAAACGAAAAAAAAAAGTGTCCGATAGAGTAAAAAAAGAGAAAAAAAATGTCCGGTACAGTAAAAAAGAAAAGAAAAGCTACATTTTCTCTGATGAAGCTACTGTTATGAATCAAATATTGAATTTAATTTGGATAAAATAATTTTAAGTTTAAGTTTATTTATTGAATGAGATTCTACACTTGTTTGGCTTTAAATGTTAAATTTTGAATTTTGTATTCCATATCAACATTACTTAATATAAACAGTGGAATTTCTATTACTTAACACATACGTTCGACCGGTTACTGTACCGGACAGTTAAAACATTATATTTCACCAACATCTGAAGGAAGACGTGCCAGGCCTTACCATCGTCATCGCACGTAAAAAGGAGGGAAAAAAATATATTTTCCTTATGAAGATTCTGTTATGAATTGAAATATCCAATTTAATTTAAATAAAGTAACACGTTTATTTATTAAATGAGATGTTACTCTTGTTTGGTTTTAAAAAGCTAATTTTTAATATATATATATATATATATATATATATATATATATATATATATATATATACACATATATATATTAAGTAATGTGATTGATAATTTAAAATTTAAAAATCAAATTATAATTAAATTAAAAATCCGTTTCACAAGAAGGAACAACAACAAAATCAATTATCTGTACGATCGTTTCGGAAAACAGTGCTTTTTATTGTGGTAGACATCAGTTTACGGACAATAATTATTACATATAGTTTTCTAATAAGCAAGGTCTCCTCGTCAGCAAATTTTGAAGGGTTTTTATTAAATTTAAAAGACACCATAAATAAACCTAGCATTAAAAGTAAGGCAGATGTATCTGGAAAAAATTGAAATAAAAGGTCTGGATTTATCTCTAGGATATTTGCCTATCGAGCGTATTATATATCTAAATTACAACGAGCACTTTCTCTTTCCTGTATTTTACTTAAACTAGTAATTTCACTGTTACATTGAAATGCACTCAGCTCTTTAGACTATTGCTCTAATCTCCTTTAATATATATATATATATATATATATATATATATATATATATATATATATATATATATATATATATATATAGTGAATAAATGACAAAAGACTATATACCAAACAGGTACTGTCAAGAATTGTAAATGTCAACTGAATTAAAGGAATAAATTATAAGATGGTCACATATATATATATATATATATATATATATAAATATATATATATATATATATATATATATATATATATAAGCTTCAACCTCTGTCCCATCTGCCGCTTTTAATGGAGAATGCTACGATGAACTATAAGCCCTTGTAAATATCCCCAACAAACCCGACAAGCAGCAAAGTCCCACCCCTACACAGTAGAGATCGCTAGATGTAAGAAAATCTTCTAGTTTCTTCCCCAGAACTGTTAGACTTTGGAATTCCCTTCCAGGTTCCTGCTTCCCCCACTGTACTGGAATGCAGAAGTTCAAGTGTAATGTGAACAGACATTTTGCTGCTCAACTCCCTACATAGTATCTTTGCAACTTTTGTCCCTGATAGTAGCCCCCTACATCAAAGTGACACTGTGTCTTGTTTGGGGTGAAAACATTATATATATATATATATATATATATATATATATATATATATATATATATATATATATATATATATATATATATTCGTTGTGACTTTTTCTGCTAACTCCATTCGAGATTTCGTGTAGATTCCCCAACACTTGAACAGAGGCGGAGGTTACATCGCCCGAAACGTTCATAACAGTAGTCCAAATTATCCTTCTTCTTCTGAAAAATTTGTTAAATATGAATCATTTGCATCCATCTGTGAAATAGATTCCAATTCTTTTCATCTTTCTTTCAAAATGGACAAATAGGATTCTTAGCATCTACTGCAGCAAGTCTTGTTCGAAATGAGGTTGCTTCATCATCAGAAATAGCAACTGTGAAACTATTTTCCTTTTGGTTCATCACGCCCAAAGTAGCAATGGGAAGATTTTTCATGATTCCAATACAAATCATGACTGCTAGAAAACTGCTTCTGTGATACCAGTTTACAAGAATTCTGGCGAAAGAACTACCCATTAAATTATCGCCCCATTAGCCTCCTCCTACTTTTCGCCAAAATTTTAAAGTCCATAATTAATCAAGCTCTAGTCCATCACCTTACAGTTGCTAAACTTCTGACTGACCAACAATATGGATTTAGGCAATCCTATTCTACAGCAGATATCCTAACTGTAATCTCTGAATGTATATACCATGCACTGGACAAAGTAGGGGAGGGTAGGATAGTAGCCCTAGATATATCTAAGGTTTTGACAGGGCATTGCACAATGGTTTTCTCAGAAAAATCAGATCATACGGTATCACTGGAGGAATACTAAGCATAATTAAATCCTTCTTAATTAAGAGAAGAATCCAGGTTGTCCTCGATGGTCTAAACAATATTATATAAATGCGGGTGTACCTCAGGAGTCGATCCTTGGACCTTTATTATTCCTGATATTCATAAATAACCTCCCTGACAAAATTGTTTCTGATCTGGATATATTCACTGATGACACCATGCTCTATAATAGACACGAGGGAAAATGAATGAACACATATCTCAAGCAATGGCAGAAACACTATGGAAAGACCTTCAATCTGTAGTGGAATGGGGACAAAAATGGATGGTCACATTCAATACTGCCAACACTAAGCTTGTTTCCTTCAATAATTACAAAAAAACCTTCTCAACCACCAATTGCTATGGTTAAAGATACATTACCTGAAAGTACTTTGTTCAAACTCCTCGGCTCAACGTTCACAGGGAACATGAGTTGGAACAGAGAGATCAATAGCATTGCCAAGACTCCTGCAAAGAAGGTGGGCCCTCTCCTGCGCAGGGTTCAAAAGGGAGTCGCCAACCTGATAGGTCATAAACTGTCATCTAAGCTTCAACCTCTGTTTCACTGATGAAATGTTTTAATGGTGGATGCTCTGACGAACTACAAGCCCTTGTATCCCCTCAACGAAAATACCCTCGACAAACCCAACAAAGTCCCACCCCTACACAGTAGAGATCCCTAGATGTGAGAAAGCTTTCTACTCTAATAGTTTCTTCCCCAGAATTGCTAAACTCTGGAATTCTCTTCTGAGTTCCTGCTTCTTCAACTATACTGACATGCAGAAGTTCAAGTGTAATGTGAACAAACATCTTGCTGCTCAACTCCCTACATAGTATCCCTGCAACTTATGTCCCTGATAGTAGCTTCCTACATCAAAGTGGCACTGTGCCTTGTTTGGGGTAAAAATGTAATTTTAAAAAAACTATCGATTCCGAGCACATACTTCAAATCGATAGTCACAAGAAAAATGGTTGGAACATTCTAATGCTCAAGTAGATATCTCTCTGCTGGAATAATTTTTTACTTGTATAAGAGCCAAGTCGTTCTAGGATTGAATACTGCTGTCACATCTGGGCAGGAGCTGCACAAAGTATCCTATCCTGCTTTGACAAAGTTCAAAACAGACTTCATAATCTAGTAGGCGATGCCCTTTTTTCTTCTCTGCAGCCATTTTCCCACAGAAGAGACGTTGCGAGCCTGTTTCTGTTCTATTGTTATTTTCATGGCAGGTGTTCGACTGAGTTCCAATTTATGGTCCCCCCTCGCCAATCCTTCACAAAAAACATCCGTCTAACCAAAATCAATAAATTATATCTATCAATAAATTCCCCCACTCTCTATCGTTGCTTAAACCTAAAACTAAATTCCATGAACAAAGTTTCTTCCCTAGAACTGTCTGCATGTGGAACTCTGTTCCACTGGTCTGCTTTCCAGCTGATTTTGAGCCGTCCTTGTAAATGATCTAATTATACCAAATTACTTCTACAAACGATTATTACGCAACTGTTCAAATGACTACAATATACACATTAACCTTTAACCTCGAGTGGCTTTGATATGTGGTGACCCTTTTGTAAAAAAGAAAATATCGATTATTCAAAAATCTCTAAACATTTAGCTGCAGAGTTTGTTTTTTTTTCACTTATTTTTCAGATTACCCTAAAAAACATTATTTTATTGCTAGTTTAAAATCAATAAAAACATCATTTAATATTTTGTACCAGAAACGAAAAATTAAAGTACAGATTAAAAAAAACAAAAAAACAAACAAACAAAAAAGTTTAAAGAATCCTTTTCTTTGCATCGGAAAATAGGTGAATTTTTTTGGAACCCGATATCGATTCCAATACCAAAATGTTCCAATTTTTACGATTCTCAATTCTGCTTCTGATAAATCGTCCCAATTCTATTCCCGAGTTCCACAGTTTTATGCCGAAAATGATTTTTTCAAGATGTGATAAAGCTTTAATCCTCTCTGATATTCTGTTTCGTGTTATTCACAACTTTCAATGCTTTTCCATGGTAGCTGTTTTCTTTTCATGTCAATGAATGAAACCAAATTTCTCTGTGCCTCCATTGTTCTCTGTTTCTGTATTTTCCTGCAATAATATTTTAAAGCCAAAAACGCATTGTGTTGGAGTTAAAGTTAGGGTTAGTGTTTCTTTAGGAAAAATTTAAGTGTTTTTAATTAAATTAAAATCAACTGTTAAATTTAACCAGCTTTTAAAAAAACAAAC
Organism: Euprymna scolopes; assembly: GCF_053919585.1. NCBI lineage: Eukaryota > Metazoa > Mollusca > Cephalopoda > Sepiida > Sepiolidae > Euprymna > Euprymna scolopes. The sequence continues at coordinate 1,755,352 of NC_136519.1, forward strand.
CCACTTTATAAATATGTTAACCAATTTATATAAATTCATATAAACTTATAATTATGTGTTAAAAAAATTATATAAATTTATAAATATGTGTTAACCAATGATTTTATAAATGTGTTTACTAATTTATATAAATTTATGATTATGTGTTAAAAATTTACATAAATTTATAAATATGTGTTAACCAATAATTTTATAAATGTGTTAACTAATTTTTATAAATTTATATAAATTTATGATTATGTGTTAGAAAAGTCATATTAATTTATAATAATGTGTTAACCAATAATTTTATAAATAAGTAAGCCAATTTATATAAGTTTATAAATATGTGTTAACCAAAGTTCATTAAATCTATAAGAGTAGAAGACAATTTATTAATTTATTTATTACGGACTATTATCCTCATCTTTCTTAATTGTTGTTTCACGACGTTTCGGCCAACTATTCCTCTGGCCTTCGTCGGGTGGTAATCGCAACGAGATAGGAACTCCGAATCTCCTAACTGCATTCTCAGCAATTACTGCCATCCATAGTTGTTATTGTCTCACCACGTTTTGGCCAAGTAAGTCTGGCGGGCTTTGGGTAGGATTGAAACCACTATCTTCAGACAATTCTCACCTGGAACTGTAGAGATTCAACGTCTCTATTCACTGCGCCACGATCAAGGTTGAATTTTTTGGTTTTATAAATCAACATTTATTTTATTATCTGATCTTCCATGGTCGGGTCCGTACCGAATGGTATATATACATATATATATTGAGAATGCAGTTAAGAGATTCAGAGTTCCTATCCTGTTGCGGTTACCACCTGACAAAGGTCAGAGGAATAGTTAGCCGAAACGTAGTGAAACAACAACTAAGAAAGAAAGTCTGCAATAAATAAAAATTAATAAATAAAACTCATCTCAATAATGAATTCCAATTAAATAATTTATATAGAAGACAATTTTCAATAAAAAATTTCCTTAAAATTATTTAAAGAAAATGTTTTCAAACAAATTTCTATTTAGCAAAAAAAACAAACAAACAAAAAGCAAAAACAAACACTTATAACACAATAACTAGCTTATTTATAGTCAGATATATTTTAATTTAACACAATTTTTCGAAATATATTTTCAGCAGTTGTAAAATATCGCAATTTTATGGAGTGAAGTCTGTTATCTGTATAGATTTCTGCATTTGAAATGTTGGGAATTCACGTCATAAATTGAACTCGCATTATCTAGATTCTTCAAACTACTGATCTCATCTTGAGTATTATTTTAACAACGTTCCGGTTGATATAGCCTCCAACCTTCTTCAGGTGTAGATCCTGTGAAACTTCTTGTCGAACTAGGGAATCTGAACACAATTTCGAACAGAATCCTTTCTTTAATCAAGTAGCATGTTCTCGTTCCGTCAGTCATGACTGAATAGAATTCCTAAATATTTCATAATTCTATTTAGAATGTCATCCGAACCTTCAATATTCAGAAATGTGCAATTTTACAACTGAATTAGATAAAACTTATTGTCAGTGCCGCAGGTTCAGTATGCGATTCATTAAGCTGATTCTTTGTATAAACCATCACGTTTATATAAAAAAAAAAAATTCCGTCGTAATCAAGATATCAACTCAGTTCGTGAAACTAATCAACGATGCTCCGATTCACTAGATGCTGAGTCTAGATGTAGTTTGTTCACTGAAGAAGGTTGGTGGTTACATCGACCGAAACGCTATGAAAATGACACTTAAGATTAGAACAGTAGTCGAAAGACTTCAAATAGTACGAAGAATCGATCTTCATTTAAAAAAAAAAAAGAAAGGAAATTATCTGCAAGCTAGGGCGACATCTTATCCATGACACTGGGCACTGGTTGTTAGTTAGTTTTGAATACTGTCTGTCAGCGATTGATTTTTTGTGCAATGGCATTACATAAATTTTCTGCTTTTTTTTCATTGGTATACCGTTATACGAGGGCCTTCATAAAAGTAAAGCCTCCTATATTTTAACTCAAAAGTTGAAGAGCTACGAAAATGGGAATGATACCATTAAAACGAGTGACCTTTTGCACTCCAAAAATTATTTTTCTTCATAGTCACCACTATTTTCAATGCATGTTTGTCACGAATTCAATTACGCATATTTGCTTCTGACACACGTCCATGATAGGTTTTTTTTTCTTAGAGTCTCACACCGTCAATATCTGCAACAGAGAAATGAAACTTTCAGGTTATGCATGCGTAATCAATTAGCATAACAATGCAACTTGTGATCCCCTTTGATCCATTCTATCGGAATAAAAAATTGGAGGCATTACTTTTGAAGCACTTCTCGTATAAGACATTTTATCGTGGCGGGTCTAATATACAATACAGGAGCGACAATAATATCTAAGCAAACACCCGTTAAAGCATGGAAATTTATTTAAAGGACAACAATCTTTAGGAATGAAAAAAATACAAAAATAAAGATTATTCAAAAGTCTTAATAACATAACAGCGGTCACCTGTGATCTCAGAAAATGTAACTTTAAACATACAATTTTAATATATAAATTTTTAATGTCTTTTTTACTTCAAGTTTATCTGTCGCCGATTTTTAATTTAAAACATCTACTAACTTCGATGAATTAATTAGAGAAAGCCGATTTAGGATCTCGGGTATCATCACAGTATGAGGCAAAGTGGGATTTAGTCTTTTCGAATGTATTTTCCTCTTAATATCATCGTCAACAATAATGTACTTGGAATACTCTGATACAACTAATTTCTTATTACTTTGGTTGACTGATTGATACTGAAGTTCAAAAATATACGTTGTTATGCCATACTCTCAATCGTTTCTAAATCGTTTTCTGCACTCTTCCGCCATTTCTTCTAGACATAAAAACCAAATGAACGCATATCTTTAGAATTTCTGATATGTCAGGCGCTAATTAATGACCAATTAACAATAAGTTTTGTTGTTTGTTCATACATTTTCATTTGAAATAAAATTTGTCACTTTTGAAAAACTCAATAATTTTTATTTGTTGGAGAATTTAAGCATTTAAAATAGCGTGTATATTCTAAGCATTTAAAAAAGTGTGTATATTTGGCGCTCCAAAAAGTGCGGCAGGTGAAAGGAACTGATTTATCCTTATACCACTTCTGACGTCATCATGCGTCTAATGACAGATGTCTGTTCGAGACTAGAACGCTCTGTTTTATTTTCCATCATTTTGAACAAATATTTCCACAAGATTAATATAAGCTGTGCTATAACTCAATTAAACATAATTTGCAGCTTAGATTTTCAGAAATTTATTTGTTGTTACCAAAAGACTCCTTTACCAACATTTTTCATCCATATAATTTTCCATCAAAAAATTATTTGACTGAAAACTTTTCTGCATGGGAAATTATAAAATATTAAAGAAAATATTTAAAAATAACAATTTCCAAGATCTTCGATTAACAATCCATTTTTCCTGATAGAAAAACTGTAGGCAATGAAGAAAGCTATGGAATTTGGTAATTTTCTAAAAAAAAAATGCTTTACTTCATAGGTTACGATCCAATCCTCCCTTATATAAACTAAAGTGCCACTTTCCCCTGTTGCATTGACCGGAATAGCTCAATAAATACAGTTTATACAAAAATATGTTCTGTAATCTATCAGGTCGGTGTGAAAGATTTGTCAGTTTGTAGACGGATTATTTCAAACCATTCTAATTTATTATATCTATATTGTTATTGCTTAAAAATATTGATTAATTGATTGATTAAATGATTAATTTATAACTTTTCATCCCAATTAATTAAAAAAACATTACTCATATTTTTCTGCTATCTTAACATGTAAACTCGAAAACGATCTTCTTTAGTTCATAGAATGAAAGCCATCTTCCATCATGATAATGCTCATCCTCACGCAGCTCTACTGATCTTCTAGGAGAATTTAATTGGGAAATCTTGCACCATCCAGCATATTCTCTCGTTCTAGCTCCTTCAAATTACCATTTATTTTGATAACAAAACTATGATGGTGAACTTAGGATGATATCACAAGAAGAGATTAAACATGAGTTTACATTAAAAACTTGAGGAATTTTACAATTTTGCTGAACCTTACTTTTGCTATGTCCAGCAACTCAAAAAGCAAAGAGAAATAATCAATAAATAAATAAAAATAAAAGGCCGAAATAGCTTGAATAAAACCGAGACTTATTATTATTATTATTATTATTATTATTATTATTATTATTAATAATAATAATAATAATAATAATAATAATAATAATAATAAAAAATAAATAAATAAATAAATAAATAAATATTCGTCCAAACTGCTTCTTATCAACTCCCGACTTCAACTGTAATTTTCTCCGCCCATCCTCACTGTCTTTCTATCTCTCGGCGGCTGTCCAAAAAAGAAAACTACCTTGTGCTTTCCCCTCCATCCTTTTTACAGCAATAATTGTCCTCATATGCAAATTAATGTCATATGCAAATTAATGTCATATGCAAATTAATGTCATATGTATATCAATAGACCGTCTTTAAACGAGATTTTTTTTCTCAATCCTTTCTTGATTCTGTCGCATGACAGGATAGATGGAAGTGCTGTCGCTTATGTAAGTCATGTTTTTCATTCAGTGTGCCGCAATAAGCTCATTAACAAATGGAATCAAGTTATAGAGAGCAAAAATTATTATTGTTATGAATAAAGATTTTCAAAAACACTTTTTCATTTTCATGATGAAATTTTAAATTACCAAAAAAATTTGCTTCGACCTAATATTTTCGTTAAAAATTAGATGTTGTCATAAAATCACGTTGAAATCTATATATTTTTTTATTTCTTCACCGGATTAAAAGTTTTCGCATGCTCATTTACATGTTGTGGAATTAAAGAATTTGAAAATAACATGAATAAATACAACACGACAGATGAAAGGAACTGATTTATCCTGACACTGCACTGACATTGTTACGTTATTAAAAAAATAATTAGCCGGATCACTAATCGGGATCTGTTTGAAATCCATGCAGCTTCAGTGTTCCTCAACAATATGTGTAAACACAAAACAGAGTCTCTTGCAATTTTAAAATAATATGTAACAGAATTAAATTGATTTGAAAATAATGCTTATTTTCCAGTGTCAACACTTAACAGCATGGAGGGGTCGTGAGGAGCAGTGTGTGTGTGTGTGCAAAATAACAGAGAGATAATATGTTCGCTTGTCCTGCCCTTGATCACTGCTCTTTCCTCTCGTCATTGTCTGCTGCTTCTATTTTATTGGCACATATGACGTCAGAACATTCCACAATGCATTGTCTTGAAGTGTTGGTCAGTCTCGCTGATCTAATCTCCTATTTTGACTTCTTTGACGTCATTCCCAGGACACCTGGATCCAGGATCTGACTGAATTTCTTTTGATGTCATCCTCGAAAGCCCGTAGACAGCGGCCCATCCCCTCTGCCACCTGCAACTCCACTCTCCTTTTTAACAACGTCATTATAAACTTGGTGACAAAATGAAATACTGAAATGCCATGGATACTGTAAACATAAAGTTCAAATAAATAGCATTATCAATACTTATAACATAATCCTAAGATGATAAAATTGTTCAAAATTAATGGTAAATTAGTTATCACAATGCCACATATACTCCAGAATTTTCTCGGAAACTACCGGACCGATCTGATTGAAACTTTGCATGGACCTTTGGTATGATAAGGTGCATCGAATTAAGTATTATAGTATCCGTTCTATACACAGTTAGGAATTCGTCAAAACAATACCACATTTATTCTAGAGGTTTTTGTCAGAAACTACTATGCCGATCTGGCAAAAAATTCGGCATGAACCTTTGTTATGATAAGGTACAGCGAACTAAGTATTATAGTATCTATTGGAAACACAGTTAAGGATTGATAGGGAGTAATAGATATTAGTATTTAATGCGAATATCAACACAAATTTAAATGTATTCAATCATCAATTTTGCGTAAAGCACTCATTCTAATTGAAATGACGATAACTTTTGTCCATTTTAAAATAATGCAATAATATCGTTCCCATCGGATGTTCATAGTATGGTAATGTGTCACAAACTTCTACAAGGACTTTAGCAGATAGATCTCAATAACCAGATATATTCTGAAACTACCTTAAAGGCGGAACATAAAATTTTATTATGAAACCATTTAAATGGAAATCAAAACCATGTTCAATTATTGATTTTCACTTTGAAAGATAAAGCATCTGAAAATAAAATCTCGAAATGCAGCACTGCATTCATGGCAGCAGGTGAAAGGAACGGATTTATCCTTACACCGGCTTGTAACAGCATTCAAGCGTTACGACAACTCCCACCCTCTGATTCCCCAACTTACTACATAGAAACCGTATTTTAAAATTAACTTGGTCTCAAATTAATATTTTTTCCTTTAAAATAAAGGAAGTTTTACTTTTTACAAAAAACATAAAAACATGTATATTTATTTCTTGAATTTTTAAATTGTAAAGCATTACTTGTTATTCTTTGCATTTCTCCCGTGTTTTTTTTTTTAAATGTTGTGTAAAAAATAGTTAAAATGTGTTTTGGATTAAATTAATTTGTCAAATTACAAAATCGTGTTTATTTTTTTTTGAATTCTGTATTTTGAATTGAACATTTTATGTCTGTTTTATTCCCACTTTATTTTGTGTGGCAACTTAAGGTTCAGAGGTGGCACCAGATGGAAGTCATGAAACCATGTGACTTGTGGGCAAAGATTTCGTAACTCTTAGCTGGTGAAATTTAAAGGAAGAAAGTGTCCCACGTGGTGTCCCCAATTGAAGGGGCACACAATGTATGAGGTGTCTTTAATAAGTTTTCAGACTTTTTCATACATATAATTTTATTGAGAGTACACATATGAAACTCTAGTCCTCTTTGAAGTAATCTCCTCTGGCTGCAACGCATTTGTTATACCATTCCAACAACTTCTGGAAGGCCCCATGGAAGTTCTTTTGTGTGAGCATGTCAATAACCCTTGTCACAGCCTCTTCCATCTCCTCAATTGTCTAATGACGACAGCCTCTAAGGTTGTCCTTGAGCTTAAAGAATAACCAAAAGCCACAGGGAGTGAGGTCTGAACTGTGGGAACTTAATCAGCACGATCACCTTCCTGCTGTCATGACAACGTATTTGTTTCTGATCTTTCCTGATCACCTTTGGAACAAAATTCTGACTTCCTTACTTTTCCCGACACCTCTCACACCAGACTCCTTGCCTTCCTTAAATCTCTTATGCCACTCAAAAACTGATGCTCGATCCATTCAAAATGGTTCAAAAGCAGTCTGAAGTATTCCATACGTTTCTCTGGGATTTTTTTCAAGTTAAAAACAGAATTTTATTGCATATCGTTCTTCTAAAATGTAATCACGTCCAGATTGCATTTTTGAAATTCACCAGCTGTAACAATCAGACTTTAGTAGGATGTATTCCAATTCCTTCTGTAGCTGTTTATTTGAACCTGAAATCATAAAAATTGGTCAGTCATCTCATAAGATATCTAGCAATAACATAGTGAATTTTCAAGAGTCTATAACAATTTTAATGTCTGTATGAAAGAGTCTGGAAACTTATTGAAGTCATGTCATATTTCTTTAATTTACCAGGAAACATATTTCATTTTTCAACCACTAGCACCACAATAGACCACAATGCACAACAATAGACCACAATGCATCACAATGGAACTTGATGCATACATTAATTCCGTTGTGGTGCAATCGCTCCATTTCAGTTCATGCCTTAACTCTTATCAATGATGAGGGAACTATGCTGTTCTTCTACCATGATTCCAGAACGGTGCTAATGTCCACATCAGAAGACAAAATTTTTTCTACCAGGTGATTTCAACGCTCTGATGTAGTAAGATAATGGAATGTAACTACATTAGATACACATGCTTGTGGAGAATGTAAATAACAACATCCTTCGACTTTTCCAGAACTGAATTTAGTTCTCTTTATTTGCAAGCACGACCATAAGATTAATTATATTATCAATAATAAGTGTGGCCTTTAAGATGTGTGCATTGTGGATTATGTGATATGTGGAATGTGACTCAGAGCACAAATGTGTGCATATAAAACTGAAACTCCACATTATTTCAAAGTACCCATGTGCATTATGATGTCCAAACTCAATTATAAGAGTGCACGTTTAATAATGACTAATTTCATAGCACATGGAATCAAATCAATGTAATGCCCTTCTTGTAAATATTATGTTAATAAAAGGGAGATAACCAAATGTCACAGGAGTTATGGCCCCTGGGACATCTGGGTTCTGAATTACTCTGGATTTAACCATAGCTTGAAGCATGTGTTTGTTTTCTCTCTCTCTCCATAATCTATTTTCATCTCGACATACCCACCATGGTAATAATCAATATTTAGCCGATATCGACTATATCTCTGCCAAACATTAAAATCAGGACTGCTGAGGTTCTTAGTCTTGAGAACCAAAATCGTCACAATTGCGTCAGTGAGAACAACTCCAAAATCGATAGACTCATTGAAGCAAAAGGAAAGCTGTATAAGATTAGATATTAGCAGTGCAACGCCGAAGGTATTGCTAGTCGACGATTGTTATGATCGTTGTAATATTTATAAAAATAGAATCTTATCATGGCAAAATAATTATTTGCAGTGAAAACTATTTATGTTAAGTTGTTTTAATAGAAAAGAATGTTAGTAATAAACAATAATTTAAAAATAGGTTGACCTCTTGAATCAGCAGTAGTTTTCCAATTGGGAAACATTGGTAAATAAAGTTGCTGAAAAGACAATCTGAGATTTGTTTATTTGCTTGTGGCTTTTCTGTAAAACAAGATCAGGGACAGACCAGGTATGTTTCCTCCGATTGGCCAACCCCAGAGAACTGTTATTTGTTCATTTTGTTACATGTCCGTTGTTAAAAGGCCTAAACCTAAACATAGATTCCATAAACAAAGCTTCTTTCTTAGAACTGCACGCCTGTGAAACTCTCTTCCGTTTGTCTGCCAGCTGACTACAATTTAATTGTCTTCAAGTCCAACGTAAAAAGTTCTTGATGAACCATCCCCCTAAGTAATCCTATTTACAAAATTTCGACTAATGATTACCATGCTATAATCCCATTGACTAATGTATACCCATTAATCCTTATCCTTAAGTGGTCTCTAGGCCTTGATAAGTGGTGACTCCTTTGTAAAAAAATAAATAAAAATTAAAAAATAATGTATCTGTTGTCATAAGTTTTATACTACTAGACGATACACAAGTTAGACACAAATACATAATATACACCCCTCCATGTTATTCAGAACGAATGTTACATGTTCGTTCTGTATAATTGTTATTACATATTCGTTCTGGCACCATAATATGTATCCCAATAATATAACAAGCTGTACCTCAGCACACTTTTGAAGACCACGAAACTATACATCAGGCTTTTAGGAACGCAAACTCGTCATTCCAGTTCAATATACATAAAAGGAACCACTTGTTATAGCTGTATATTTTTCACAGAAATCTAACAATAGAAGAGATGCCAGAACAATGTACGACTTGATAAGGCATGTTTTCGGGCCTCAATAATCATCTATGGTACCGTTGAGGCACAGAGATGGATCCTTTCTCCAGAAAAGTCTCGAGAGCATTATGAAATGGTTAACTGAAAAGTTTTACTACATTCTTCAGTAATGTAGGAAATAAAGTACACGATAAGGGACCGCCCCACCATTTAGGAAATCACCATCGCAGTTAACAATTAATGTAGTAGGTATTTGAAAGGCAATTGGCCTTCCTGGATTTCCTGCTGAGATTCTTTGCTATAGAGAAGATAAAATGCTACAGAAATCCACTGTCTAATATATGAAGTCTGGACTTATGACTCAGGACAGAATTGACTCAATTATGCCAAAAAAAAAAAAAGGAGTACGGTTGATCTGTGACAACAATCGAAATATAAACCTTCTTACAGTGACAGTCATGATCTTTAAGAAACTTTGGGTGAGGACATGGATTACGCTATAATGTCAGCACAATTTTAGATCCGGTTGTGGCAGAATCTTTTCTGTCCGAAAAGTCCAAGAAAAGTGCATTGAACGATGGGTAGGAATTTAGCAAAATTTTGTGAACCTGACAAAAGCTTTTGACACTGTGAATGCAGCAACAATTTTGGTCATTTTTAACAAACTTGGAAGGCCACCAAAATTTGTAACAATAAAAACACGTTTCCATTTTATCGGTTCAATCAAGCCATAAATAATGTTGCTAAATGGAGTGATTTTCTTGCACCAATTGTCTTCCTTATATATTTTGTCATGACCCTCTTATAAATTTTTGAGATGAGGATTGATTGTTCATGTTACTTCGATTCTTCGGACGACTTTTCAATTCTTGAGTATTATTTTCATAATGTTTTGGTAGATGTAACCTCTGATCTTCTTCAGGTGTTGGATAGGTAATGAGCAACACCGAAAAATATCAGATATAGATGCACACATACAATGCCAGAGATCACCGATTACTAAGTGATGACATCCATCTACATTCCGATCAAGACTTGGGGATCATGGAAAATGACCTAAAAATGGAAACAATGGGATGTCTTACATTTTAACCTGGTTTAGAATTGCGCCATTAGACAACTGTTATCCGACTATATAACTGTTACTTAAAATATAAAAACATGGCCCAATGAAAGATTCCAGCGACTTACATAGTGGAGGGGCAAAATTAAGCAACAGGAGTTTGCTGTGGAAGGAATGAAATAGAAAGCAGACTGAGACAACATTGCCAATTTGCTAAACCACTCTCTGTTTTTGTTTACTGTTTATTTCTTTAATTTTTCACGCAGGTGATTGGACTTTGATTATATTTTTGCAGTCATGGTATTCAGATTCAGTTGGGTGAAACAAAGGAACAACAAAGAGGCATTGGTAATCAGGCTGACAGGCTAGTCAAAATGCCTTTGCGGGCTGGATCCGTCCTACAGGTTATAGGTTGAGTACTCTTTGTGTAGAGGAATAATGAAGAACATCAGTGGGTTACTTCCCCTTAGTAAGAGAGGCTCAAACAGCAGGACATGAAAGCATATTTTTTCAACAGTGTGCCGAATTGCACATGGGTGAATACAAAATTCTGTCTAAGACGATCTTGAGGAAAGAATAAAGATGAAAGAGATTTACTCTTTCATTGTGATGTTACTTCATTACAATGTCAATGTGTGAATAAACCGTGTACATTGTATTTTCTATTTATTCTGTATGCCCCATAATGTCGAGTTCCATATATTTGTTTTTCCTTTGCAGAGAAATAAAAGTAATAAAATCAAATACAACAAGGGTATTGTCTTATGTTGATTCACCAACATGTTACATCTATAGCAGCTAATGTTTACACATCAACGTCCAAAATTAAAATGCGTAAACTTGTTTGCATGCACATTGTCTGCGCATACACTATGCTGAATAAAATCAAATAATTATATTTTGGACCAATCAGAAAACTTTATGAATTTATACAAAATTATCTTTCTTAAAAAGCCGAATTTTTCTTTAATAAATCAGTGAAATCCAGTTGATCCGATTCTACTAAGTAGTGTTGCTGGGCGCCACTCTGTCGGGTGCTAATCTCTGCGACATCTCTCTACTCACACATAAACAAAAATTAGCGAACACACAGAGGCACACAATGACTGCTTGAATCCCTTAGTGTTGTCTGCTCATTGAAAACAACTCATCAACTGAAATATTACCAACGTTTATCACTGAGCTATTTTTCTAATATGATACACAAAGAATATTTTGACAACAACGATTTTTGATTTGGTCTTTGTGTCTCTTCATAAAACTGTAACACCAATTTCCACCTGGAAGCTTATCTTTGAAACGTCCGGCAGTCTTGCCCTGCTTATAGAGGTACCTTTTCACTGTCATTCTAAGGTCAATGGTATCGAAATGGAACCTCTAATCTGATAGCACAACTAAATATTGAGAAGTGGACGTTCCTTCATTGGGTCTTATCACTCTCTCCCACCAGATGACATGTTCAGAAAGTTTTCAAGAGATGAGCTTTATATTTCATACCCTTTGCAGACCTTCCTCTGACTTTTGCCATCTGGAAAGTCTGCAACAGCTTTCTAAAAAATTTCAGGTTCAATTGAGTTGTATTGTCTCCCTCCTTATAGGTGAAGGCGGGGTAAGTTGAGTATAGGGGTAAGTTGAGCGACCCCCCTTTCAACCACAATTGACTAAGCCAATCCAAGTTTGTATGCAATCTATAAACAACTGATCACGTGACTTTAACTTCCACCATTTTGTTTTGTTGAACCAATATCGGAGGTGGATGCAGTAAAAGAAAATCTGATTTCGTGCCAAAAAAGTAAAATAAAGCGTTACAGAGGTGAGTGCATGTTTCTTGTGTGTAGTAATAGTTTGATTAGATATAATATGTGGTAGTTGTTTGTTCAATTACTTGCCTTCATACCTGTAAAAGATTTTTACATTCACCACACATGGGATGCATGCATTTGAACAGACAATTCAATGAGGTCAGACTGGGGTAAGTTAAGCCAATGCTAATGGGGTAAGTTGTGCCACTGGCTCAACTTGCTCCATATGTCTTTTTACACGTTTTCAAGAAGCAGATGAATGTGCAACCACATCAGTAGGCCTGTTATAGAGTGAATTCAAAATGCATGTTGAGGTCAGACTGGAGTAAGTTGATATGATCTTGACATAGTGCTTACTAAAACACAGAAATAATCATTGTATAAACACCACTGCCATTTTTAACAGGCAAATAAAGATTAAAAGATTAAATATATTGTAAAAATAAAATATCCAATTTTAAATTTTATGCAAAACTGTGGTGGCCAAAGTCACCCCACACATGTCCGCATACCATCCGGTGAGTTTGGCCACCCTCCCAATCTCACTAACAATGTGTTTTATCATATTAATTAACTTATTTTCATAGTGTATATCCTTCTTACTTCTTAATATAACCAAAACATACCAATGACAAATATTCTTTATACTCACAGAAGTTTGAAGATATACATTTCAGCAGAGAAAATCGTGCCGTTGAGCAATCATTTTGAATTTAAGATAGCTCCGAAGTAAATATTTGCTGCTGCACCACAATGCATCTGTAAAATTATAAAATCGTATAGGACCTAAAAATAATGTTAAAAAATTTAGAGATCATATAGTATTTACGCATTATTGTCTTTATTTTTATTTTTCTTAATGGCTCAAAGTCACCCCGGGTGGCCAGAGTCACCCCAAATTATGGTGTCTGACAAAGGGAGATGAAAATAACTGGGCCCGCAGTGTTTTGTGAGCAGTCGCTTGAGATGTCCTTATTTTCTCTTCCTATTACTATCTTTATAACCATGTCACTAATAAGGTTGCTGGAGGTAAACATTTTACCTGGACTGACATTATCTACCTGATAGTCAGGAACCTGAACATTGGGTTAACCTAGGCCATCCTATCAGCAGGTGCAAGTACTGGGTCCGCTGTATTGCCATTTGATGAATGGATTCTGGACCCTGCAGTAGCTTCTGTTGGGGCTTCTTGATGCCATATTAGTAGGTAATATTATGGTTTTTCCTCTACATGGTTGCAAAAATCATTCTTTGTTCCATTTTTTCTCTGCTCTGCTCTAACAACTCTGTTGACCTTTTCCACATTTTTCAATCCCTAAGAATGAAAAATCTCAAGAAACAAAACAAGACTAAGCCTAGAATCCCAACTCCCAACGTAAACCCTGACTACCAGGTCCTCTTCTCTTAACTCAGTGATCTACGTTCCAACCTTCCAGAAGTTGAAATCCAATTACAAGAGACAAAACCAGACTCATTGTTCTTGTCTTAAACTGGACTTGGACTGACTGTTTCCGTTGCGATTAAAAGATACTCAAACAACACCAAAATCTGACCCCTTACATCGACATGAGCATGGAATATTTTTTTTACATGGAAGTCAGCACTTATCAAGGCCCAAAGGCCACTCGGGGATAAAAGTTATTGTGTGTACAGTAATCAATGGGACAATATTGTATTATTCGTTAGTAATGGAGATCTGATAAAGTGTCTTACTTAAGGGGCGGTTTATCAGGAACTTGCTTATATATGCATGCATTAGAGATGGCTTTCCATGTGGTAGTGACATATCCAGAGAATATCCTAATTTGTTGTATATGTACTACAGAGTAGCACTTGCTCACGGCAACGTGTTCATACTTGCCCTCTATTGCCCCCTCCATACAACGGAGTTATTATCATTGAGAGTATCTCTGAGAAAATTGACTACATTCGCTACCGTGAAAACTTCAATGTTCACAATGTTGAATGGCTAGTCCACTCAAACAAAATGAATGAGGGGAGGTACTGTCATGATTTTTCGATTGCCTATGATTTAACACAAATTGCTCATGAACACACCCATATGCCTGACTCTGCCAGATAATATGCAAATCTCGTTGACCTTTTTTTTACAACTTGTCCAGAAATGTGCTCATCCTCCATTCTGTCTCCATTGGGACTTTCCAATCATTCAGTTGCCTCAGTTAAGATAAAATCAAAATGTAATAAGTCCTCACATGTACCTCTCTATCATACTGTATATCGATATTCTGTGGCTGATTGGGATAACTTTCGAACATTTATATCAGATATACCTCTGCACTTCATGTTTAAAAAGAATGTGTCACTATCCATCCTGAATGAATGTTTAATTGTTGGTATAAACCACTTCATTCTCTTCAAGAAATTCCAGTAAAAGCCCAACAGCTGTGGTTCTCCCCAAAATGTGCCGCTGGCATTGTCACAGAAATAACTATTTCCATTGTGTCTAACATAATAGATGTTGCGAAACCAAAGCCACATTTAGGACTGACAACAACCATTGTAACAAAGTAATAAAGAATGCAAGAGATTCAGATGCTGAGTACATCAATTTTAAAGTAGCTGAGCAGTGGCTTGGTTCACACCCGTTTTGGCGAATAACAAATAGTCCTGAACAGAAGCACATCCTCTATCCCTACTATCATCAATGGCCCTGAGGTAATTTCATCAGCATCTGACAAAGAAAAACTATTTGCCAAGAACTTTGCAGCAAATACTACTCTTTGCAGTCAGGGCCGCCGCCACCCCTCATATTTCCTCCTATGACTGAAAATATTGGCAAGCTAATCAAAAACCTTGATTCCAGTAAAGCAACTGGCCCCGACAACACTCCAATCATAGTGCTCAAAATATTCAACCGGAATTAGCTCCGATACTTACTGCTATTTAAAAATTGCCTTAAGGAGAGATGCTTTCCAATACCCTAGAAAACTACTTCAGTCCACTTCGTATTTAAAAATTCTGGAGATCGGTCATCTCCCTCTCAGTACAGACTAATCAGTCTCCTGTGCATCATGAGTAAGTTGCTGGAATCTGTGATAAATAGAGAAGTGGTCAACCACCTCAGCAAAAATAACCTGTCCAGTGACATGCAATATGCTTTCCATTCTGCAAGATCTACAGCTTATGTGCCAACTGTTATATCACGCAGAATTAGTGAATCTCAACAGCGGCTTCGTTTTTAGAGCATTAACACTTGACATATCAAAGGCTTTTGATAGAGTATGGCATAAAGGTCTACTTCACAAGATCGCCAGTCTTCTCAATTATTAAATCCTTTCTTTCTGATAAGCTTATAAGAGTAGTCGTTGATGGGTAGAAATCAGAAACTCATAGTATTAACGCTGACGCCCCTCAAGGTTCCATCCTGGGCCCCGCTCTCTTACTAATCTTCATCAATGATCTCCCAAATCACATTCTTAGATCATTCATAGACATTTATACAGACGATCTATGGCAACACTTTAAAGGTCAGCAATGACCAAGATCTTTTTGATTCTCTTTCTTCTTATCTTGAGAACGTGGTGAAATGAGGAAAAAGGTGTCCGGTTAATTTTAATGCATCAAAAACCGACCTTCTCTCCTTTTATCATAAACGCTCTGACCACCATCACGCCCCATTTGAAATAAATGGCTCTTGTCTTGCGGAAGCTCTATGTCTTGACAAGTTTCTGGGACTGACCTTCACTTCTGATCTGAAATGAAACACATACATCAAATCTGTTGCCAAAATTGCTGAATAAATGGTTGGATCACTCTTCCATTCCAGTAGGTATCTCACTGCCGATGCAATCCTCTCTCTGTATAAAAGCCAGATATGGCGTAAAATGAAGTACTGTTGCCACAACTGGGAAGGAGCTGCTAGATGCATCCTATCCAGCTGTTATAGAGTTCAAAACCCACTTCGAAACCTAATAAGTGATTCTCTTTTCTCTTCCCTGCAAACTTCTTTTCCACAGAAGAGATGTTGCGAGCCCCTCTCTGCTCTATCTTTATTTTCATGACAAGTGCTCGACTGAAATTTAATCTATGGTCCACCCCTTGCCAATCTTTCACAAAAAATACTCGACTAGCTACAACCACTATATATGATTTCCTCCACTCTCTATTTATGCCTAAATCTAAACGCAGATTCCATGAACAAAGTTTCTTTCCTAGAACTGCCCATTTGTGGAACACTGTTCTGCTAGCCTGCTTCCCAGCTGAATACAACATGGTAGTCTTCAAAACCAATGTAAACAAGTTCTTAATGAGCCGTCCTCATAAATAATTAAATTCTACCCAATTTACACCGTTAACGATTACTGCACTACCACATTACATTCATTAATCCTTATCCTTGAGTGGACTTTGGGCCTTGATAAGTAGTGACTCCTAAGTAAAAAACAAATATACAAGTAATCAATCCTCATTGCAAAAATTCAGAAACAATCTTTTTAATTTTCTGTTTTTTTTTTTTTAATTTCCGATTCAGAAGCAACTACTTCCAGTTTGGTGTTATCAAGTGTGGCTTCATTATATCTGATAATTTCAGAGATTGTTGGCAGAATGTTTCGGCGTTAATGTCACTTTGTTAATTACCTCGTAAATAACCGTAAAGTCTCTCGTCAGGTGCTTCCGTATCTACTCTGTTTGAACAGACATGATTATTCAGGTGAGCCACACATACTACGACCACTTGTCTTGTTCATCTAAAGGAGAGAAAAATCAATTAACAGTTATGTATTTTTTTTTTGTACTTGTAATCCATTTGAGGGATGGAGGGTAACGATTGTTCAGTGGTTAATGATATAGACACACGACCTGGGGGTTCCAAGTTCAAATCCAGTTCGTTCCTCAAAATCACTTTCATGTAGGATGTTAGCAACCTTGGCTTTTTGGCTGAGAACAAAGTGTAGTATATGCTCTAATGCTACACTTCACCTTTTCTATCCTCGGTCAGTAGAGGAGAAATCCTTCATGACTGAGACAATTTTAATTTTTGTTCCTATCCAGAATGCCCCTTTTTGGGGAGCTGGATTTGCCTACATTAAAAACCGACCTTGTGTCTAACTCTGCCTTCGTGGGGAGGCAAGTAACTAAGAACCTTTACATGCTTCCTCCCCTAAGTAACTGGTGACTTTCTAGAAAGAATTCTGACAAGAAAAACGTTGAGTTAACAAATACCAAAAATTGAATCATCGCATTCGTACGAGGAGATGATGATGATGATTATGATGATGATGATGAGGAGGAGGAGGATGATGATGATTTGGCATAATGGTAAGATTGTTTGCTAATTGGTCAGGAGATGAAGTTCAATCATCGGTCGAGTCATATCAAAGATTTAAAAAATAGAAAAACAGAGTGGAATGATAAAATTGTCGCCATAGAAAAGACAAAAATGATTCCATTTCCATTGGATGAAAACCAGTTTTTGTTTTTTGTTGCAACCATCTACTAGTTGGCCAGTTGTGTACAAATCCCAAGACTGATAGGAGCCTTCTATCATGTCTTACAATGACACAATGTTCGACAAGCGAGATCGGAGATGTGCAGCTGTATAACTCATGCTCTTGACCAATCCAAATTATGACAGCAGGACCATTGCCAGCACCCTCAAAATGCATCGCTGGATTACCAAGAATAATAGGGACGTGCCCAGGGTTATGAAAACAAAATTTCTGGCTACGGTTATGGTCTTTGGTGTGGTTTCAAGTGAGGGTCACATCATGCCACCTCACATTTTCGAAGTCAGCTTGAAAGTCAACACCAAAGTGTACCTGAATGTGCTGAAAAGTGTGGTGATCCCCTGGTTCAATCAGGTAGCCACTGGCAAGCCCTGGGTGTGGCAGCAGAACTCAGCGCCGGCCCACAAGTCCAAAGAGACCCAGGCTTGGCTTCAGAAGGAGTGCTACAACTTTGTACATTTCTTTCCCTGGCCCGCTCCTACTCTGACCTGAGCCCATTGGATTACTTCACTTGGTCATACTTCAAGAACATCACCAACATGACCTCCCACACCAAAGCCAGCCTGATTGCTCTAGCTGCAATGCACTTGTACTGTTCCAACAACTTCTGGAAGGCCCCATCGAAGTCCTATTGTGTGAGCGAGTCAATGACCCTCGTTACAGCTTCTTTCATATCCTTAATTGTCTCATAATGACAGCCTCCAAGGTTTTCCTTAAACTTAGGGAATAACCAAAAGTCACAGGGAGCAAGGGCTTGACTATAGGGAGGGTGAGGAAATGTCTTGATGTCCATCTTGGTTAAATAGTCTGTGACAATGATGGATCACCCTTGGGACAAACTTTGCACAAACTTCCACATCACAAATAATCGTGTCTATATTT
The DNA here is from genome assembly GCF_053919585.1 of Euprymna scolopes. Taxonomy (NCBI): domain Eukaryota; kingdom Metazoa; phylum Mollusca; class Cephalopoda; order Sepiida; family Sepiolidae; genus Euprymna; species Euprymna scolopes. The sequence goes on from NC_136519.1 coordinate 1,774,117, forward strand.
CTCACACTGACATCAAACGATGCACTTATTATCTCTGTAGACACACGACGGTCTTTATCAATGAAATTCTTTATTTGGCAAATCGATTCTGGTGTTCTGAATTCCTTACTTCTCCCACACTTCTCATCATCCCTCACAGACTTGCTGCCATCCTTGAATCTCTTATGCCACTCAAAAACATGCTTGATTCATGGAAGATGGCCGAAAAGAGTCTGAAGTATTCCATACATTTCTGTAGCATTTTTGCCAAGTTTAAAACAGAATTTTATTGCATATCGTTCTTCTAAAGTGTTCTCACATTCAAACTGCATTTTTAAAATTCACCATCTGTGACAATCAGGCTTTAGTAAGGTGTATTGTTTCTTTGAACCTGACATCATAAAAATTGGTCAGTCATCTCATAAAATGTATGGCAATAACATACTGAATTTTTAAGAGTCTACAACAATTTTAAATGCCTGTACAAAAAAGTCTGGAAACTTATTGAAGGCACCTCGTATATATAGAATTATATTTGACAGTATTTTATTCAACATTAAATCATCTTGTCAGCCTATTCTTGTCTTATGAAGTTCATGTATGTATGAATATTTATAATAGAAATTAAAAAACCTAAAAATGATGCAATTTTAAAATGAATAAAATTATTAATCATTTTTTTTTTGATTAACTGAAACTTTTGACATCTAAAAATGTCTTCTTCAGAGCAAGACTCCTGTTTATCTAGCTATCTATCCTTCCCTTTTCCTCATTTTGTTGGTATCAATCATAACAATTGGTCGGTCATCTCATAAGATGTATAGCAATAACATACTGAATTTTTAAGAGTCTACAACAAAAAGTCTTGTTTAATGCATCTCGTACAGACACAGAAACATACAATATTGACTAATAATTTTATTTGTGCTGAGAATATAGAGATGGTTTTATGAAATATTGTCATATTCATAACAGTGATTGCACAGTGGATAAGAGTGCAAATGGTTTAGCTGGTGGGTCTACTTCACAAACGAATAACATATTTCACTTGATTCTATTTTTGGTTTCATTGTTGTTAGCAATGTTTACTCTGCTTATCAATAGTGTTCCCAAGAACCTGAATGACAGGTTTCTCCAAATTTCCAGCACTCTTTCAAGAATCATTACAAGCAATTTTTTTATTTTATTTATTTACTAGCGGGGGTACCCGGCGTTGCCTGGGTGTTTGCAGGTGTATGTGATGTTAAATAAAAAAGAACCCGGGGGGGGGTCGAATCCGAAGCCCTGAGGCGCAGTTTGAAAATAAAATCGGCCAGCCAGAATGAGTTAGTGAAAGATGTTTGAATTTATTTAAGTAAGAACCAAATTCACAGGTGCGCGCCCGGAAGTCGTCGAGCGTTACGACGACGATAACGTCAATGACCAGGTTTGTTTGTTATAAGCGAAGTAAAAAAAGAAAACAACGTTAAAACTTAAGCGGGGGAAAAATAAAAAAAACTAACGTAAGGCAAACAAACGATGAAAACAGAAAAACGAACACGTGAAAAATGGCTTAAATAAGCCTGTTTCGATATTAAAATTTAAAAAATCGGTGGGTACCCGGGTGTTTTTGGGTGTGTGGTTGGAGGTGGATAAGCGAAGTAAAAAAAAAAACAGAAAAACGAACGTTACGTGAAAAATGGCTTAAATAACACTGGTTCAATATTCAAATTTAAAAAGTCGGAAAAAAAAAAGACATCTCACACCACGATTCAAACCCAAAACGTTTAGATAACGAACCAACGTGCTAATCGATTGACCTAACGTGACGTACATGAAATTCGCTCAGTTTTTCAACTATTTAAAGTAAATCAGGTCATGACGTCATCTGGCGCATGCGTAGAACCGCTCATCGTCACGAGAAGACCGTTTTTGTTGACCCCCCCCCCGTCGAAAATTGTCGATTTTGGGGTGAAAAAAATGAACGTTTTTGGCCAATTTTTTGATATTTTTCGTGCAACGGATGGTGCTTCGATATGATACCGAGTTTATGAATTTTCGTTGTGTCTGTCGAAATTTTTTAGCAGACACACAAACATACACACATACATACACACAAACATACATACATACATACAAACATACACACATACATACACACAAACATACACACATACATACACACAAACATACACACAAACATACACACATACATACATTTTCGCTTTCATATATATAGATTTATTATTGTCATTTCACCTAAAACAAGGCACAGGACTACTTAGTCATGAGAGAGCTACTATTTGGGACTAGATTTGCAGGGATACTATTTATGGAGTGGGGCAGCTAGATGTCTGTTTATATTACACTTGAATTTCTGCATGTAAGTACAGTCAGGGAAACAGGGGCCTGGGAAAGAATTCAGCAGTCTGAATGAAAAAGCTATTTGAGTATTTGAGTAGAACGCTTTACAGCATCTAGGGATCTCTACAGTGTAGGGGTGAGTTTATGCAGCATTTCAGTAGGCATAGCCTTCGACATTTACTAGGCATGTTGGTCGCCATCTTGGAAATGAAAAGAGAAAAATTACTCGCTTTGTAGATGGTTTCTTATTTTTGGAGTTGTTTTTGTTTTTTTTTTTCGCATGGTTTTATATGTGTGAAAAAATATTTGGTTGATAAAGGGAGGTAATTTAATAAAATTTTGCAAGGGATTATCTCCCTTTTACTGTTCTAATTTTAAAGAGACGGGTTATACCATTTTTTGTTTTTCTTTATAATTAGAGATTTCTGCTTAGTAATTTTTTTTTTTTAGCATATGTGCCGTTTCTTTAAGTCGTCTAACTCTCTAGCTTGCACCCTTTTCAATTATTTTGACCTTATTCAATTTATCAACCAAATTATCTGATTGAAACAAGTAATACAAACAGCCTTCATCTCAAAAGTTCAGAACTGACATATGTTCACTTCTTTTTTTTTCTATTGTTATCAGTGATTGCTTTGCATTTTGATAGTGTTCCCATGAACCTGAGCGACAGGTTTCTCCAAATTTCCAGCACTCTTTCAATAATTATTACAAATAATTTTGCATTATTGCAACCGCCATTTAACATTAATTTCTCAATAATACTGACCATAGCTTTTATCTGGAATTTGGTAGTAGTAAGTCTTTCAAAAGTTCCAGTATGCTACATACTTATCTCCTGAAGATTTGGTTGGTCGTGCCCCACCCCCACTCAATCTTTCCATCTTCCACGTTTCATGATCAAGATTCATGCCAACACACATGCTTGTTTTTTTATTAGGTAGGGGATCCAGTTTATCAGATTTCTGGCAGTTTCAGTTCTTTTGGCTTGTATGTTTTTGTTTTTATATTGACATTTGAGTTCTATTTCAACATACAAGTGTCGCTAGTTAATGTTTATTGGTGATGTGGCTTCGTTTCTACATTAAAAAATTTTTTGCCTTTGATAACGTTTTCCTCTATTTTTTGTCACCGTTCTTAGTGCTCCTATAATTATCTATATATTAATATGATAGTGTGTGTGTTATTTTGTGTGTCACGCTTACATCTTTTCCCTTCCAAGTGACTGTCGTGTAATAGTTATGACCTTCCATTTCTTGTAATAAATAATTTCACCAAGAATTCTTCTTGGTTTCGGTTTCGATTATAGCTGATGGAACTCAAGTCATCTATTTTTGTTTATAAATAACTTTACCAAGAATTCTTCATAAGTTTTGATTTCAGTTTCGATTATAGCTAAGGGAACACATTATATATATATTTAATAAAAACCCTTTACATTTAATAAAAACCCTTCAAAATATTTGCTGACGAGGAAACTTTGTTTATTAAAAAACTATATGTAATAATTATTGTCCGTAACTTGATGTATACCACAATAAAAACACCATTTTCCGAAACGATCGTACAAATAATTGATTTTGTTGTTCCTTCTTATGAAACGGATTTTTAATTTAATTATAATTTGATTTTTAAATTATCAATCACATTACTAAATATATATATATATATATATATATATATATATATATATATATATATATATATATATATATATATATATATATATATATATATATATTCTGCATACGTTTTTGCTTCAATTTTGATTCAAAAGTCATTTTTTTTTTTTTGGAAATCATAACTCTATAATATATAAGAATTGATAGAAAATTGACTCTATGATAATATATATGAAATCTGCATAAATTAAAATATCATATTTAAGTGTATTTTATGACTGGGCAACGTCGGGCGTTCCCGTTAGCTTAGATAAATACTTTTGCAATTTTAACAAAAGAACTACAATAATATCAGGGCAACTTCATTTACACTGAACATCCACAGAATGCCAACATTAATATATTACATATGAAAAGAGTCTGCTGTGGAATTTCCACAGATCTTGCTAGTTGATATTATTCTAGCAGCTCTACAAACATGCTTTACTGTTATTTTCGTGTAGGGTTAGCTTTTCATATATTCCGTATTGGTACATTTTTAGTTAATAAAATAAAAATCTAAAAAGCATGACGACAGCTTATCCTGTTTAAGTGCATTTGTCTTATGAAATATATCCTAAACAGATGGCCACCATATTGAGTTTTAGACAATTTAACAAGCTTTTATGATTCCTGTTTTTTTTTTTTTTTTTAATATTTAGATTATTCAGACCTCAGTTCTTATCTTGAGTGTTAGTTTTTACAACATGTTGGTCGGTGTAACCTCTGACCTTCTTCAGGGATATCTTGTCGAACTCTGGAATTTTTCTGTTAAAGTCAGAAATCTAAGACAGCTAGTTTTAATAAAAACGATTTGCTTTTGATTTAAAATATTATTTGATGTAGTCTTGTTTTTAAATATCACATCACTGAAAGCGTAACGTACTGACTAAGGAAAGAACAAACAGAATATTATATTAGGTACACTAGCCTGAGTGCCCGGGTGTTTGGAGGCGTGTGTTGTGCAAAAAGAAAAAAAAAAAAGGTGCTATAGGCAGGTAGGCTTAAACCCGCACTGCGAAGGAGGAAAAGCACATGAAAAAAAATAGTGACATCTTTGCTGTTGCGCCCATTGCCAAACTGGAAGTGGCGTAAATTTAAATTAAGGCTAGTCAATCGAAAAGAGGGGATGAGTTTTGAAAATATCGGCGAAAACAGCAACCCCTCCCTGTAGAAAAGTGCTCAATTGAGGGTGAAGGAATTAATGTTTTTAGCTAATTTTTCAATATTTGCCGTCTGAAGGGTAGAGCTTCAAAACGATGCCAATCTCATTACAATCGAACGCCTTTGTCGAAGTTTTAGGAATACATACATACATACATACATTTAAACAGACAGGTGAGATTTATATATATAGATGGTGGAATGCTAAAAGTGTCACCCTAGAAAAAACAACACTACAGCTTTATTTTAAAACTTTTATTGAAAAAATCGATTCAAGTAACTTGATTATGTTGTATAGTTGACATCTATTTCATGTAGCCGCTTTCAGCCTCAATCATCACCTCGATATAGGTCCGGAACTGAGAGCATGTCTTTTTCACAAGCTCACCGAATACTCGGTGGATGGCAGTGATCAGCCTGGCTTTGGTGTTGTGGGAAGTATGACCAAAGGAAGTAGTCCAGAGGGTTCAGGTTGGGGAGGAAGGGGGACAGTAAAAGAATGGTACAAAGTCATAGCACTCCTTCTGAAGCCAAGCTTGGGTCTCTTTGGAGTTGTGGGCCGGTGCTGCCAGTGGCACCAGGGGATCACCACACTTTTCAGCACATCCAGGTACATTTTGGTGTTGACTTTCAAGCCGACTTCAAAGATGTGAAGTGGCATGATATGGCCCTCACTTGAAATCACACCAAAGACCATAATCGTGACCGGAAACTTTGTTTTTCATCATTCTGGGCACATGCCTGTCATTCCTGACCAGGCGTAATGTTGCTTAATTTCTGTGATCTCACAGGATCCAGTGTATCAACATGATTATGCCATGGTGTCTTAATAGGATTTTAACAAAATATGATAAACACAACAGAGATTTGTTTGCGAAAAAGAAAGAATATATGAAAAAAAGAAATTCATGAAAAAATAAAATTTTTAAAAATGGTTTTCATTTTCAAAATATTAGGGTTACACGATCAATCCATGACAATTAAATTTCATTCCTGATGTCCTTCTTCAATTCCCGTAGCCATAAAATACAATTTCTTAGGACCTCTGTCCAGTCATGGCTGACAGAACAAGAGCATGTTACCTCATGAAGTAAATAAAGGGTTCTATTCAAAGTTCCGTCCAGATTCACGAGTTCAACCGAAACATTCCAGAGTTTGATGAAATACACCTAAAACGTGGTGATAGGTTGGAATTCCCTTCTGGTTTCCTGCTTCCCTTACTGTACGGAAGTTCAAGTGCAATGTGAATATCTTGGTGCTCAACTCCCTTCATAGTATGCCTGTAAATTTGGTTTCAAATAGTAGCCCCTTATGTCAAACTGACACTGTGCTTTGTTTGGGGTGAGATAACAGTGAAAAACCAAAACGTCAAAAGCAATTGTTATGTGATTGAGTCATTTTGAATTGAATATCAACATGAATAATTTACAATTTGGCAGTTGACCTCTTTTCTTTCCACTGAGATGTAAATGTGAATTAGGAACTATCTTACGAAGGGATGTTGAGCAGCAAGATGTCTGTTCACATTATATATAAATTTCAGCTGGTGGATACAGTCAAGGAACAGGTAGGGAATTAGAAAGACTAACAGTTCAAACTTTTTTATAATCTGAGGACGATTACAGTGAAGGGGCGGAATTTTGCTACTCGTCAAGTGTATTTACATCGTGGGAGGGGGGCACTAATGGCATGAATTCATTGGAGCACATTTCAGTAAGTGTGAAACAATCACAAGGATGCCACATTGCAGCGATGAGACCGAGGTTGGAGCTTAGCAGTGAATCTATTGCTGTTCATATTAGTGTTTGTGGGAAGATTATTTCATAATGATATACGGCATAATCACATTGACACACTGGTTCCCGCCGGATCACCGAAGTTAAGCAACGTTGAACCTGGTCAGTACTAAATGGGTGGCCATTTGGGACTTCCAGTTGCTGTATGTGCTCTCCGCTTATCTCGGCATTGTTTCCAGTCATCCTAGGCTTCTGTGCCGAGTCCGGAAAGATGTGGTTGGAAATTGTGCCACCCTTGCTTCACAATTACATGTGCAGCTGCCCCTACAGGGGGTATCCATTGTCTTTTGAGATTGAACAAAGGCATCTATTTCATAATGTCTTCATGTTCGAATACCATGTAAAAGGTTTTTATGGTATTCATATTTATTGCCAGCTAGATGTCATGTGACGTTGTCCACATGTTTACACACATGTTAACATGTAGACATCGTCGCAAGGAAGATTAAAAAGGAAAGAAATTCAACTCGCTGTTTTGGGTTTTAACAAAAACCTTTATCCCCCTTTCCTCGCTCATGCGTGACTTCTCGCTTCAGCTGTGAGGTCATGCACGTGTCTCTAATGTGATCAGAACAGTGAATTGATGATGACCACTAGACCAACTAAGCAAACGAGCTAGAACAAAGGAAGCAGGAAATAAATCAGACAATTATGAAAAACATATGCCATGATAGTATTTATAAAAAAAGACTGAGACTAGCAACATCATTTTTGTGAAAGAGAGGTTACAGTGAAGAAGAACGGAGAAAACCAATCAAATTACAGATAAGTTTTTGTATTTTATGAAGAACCCTCAAGTGGGACAGAGATTACCCAGCCCAAATATGACAAGAGGTGTTCCGCTTAGGCACAACATGCAAAATTGTCAATAGCTTTGGCATCACATTCCTCTCTTGGCGCTTCATCGATTTGGGCTGTGATTGCCCTCCTCTTTAGTTTAGGAATATTTCGATAGACATTATTTAGATATTATTTAGATAATGCCAAACGATAAAAATTTTTCGTTTTATAATGGGTTTTTTTCTTCCTTGCCATGATGTCATCTCACACATGGTTCGATCATTTGCATATGCTGCTGCAATATGCGCGTGTGTGCTCTTTTAGAGTTTGCTTTTTTTTATGTCAAGTTTTTGATGGTTTTATTAATTATGTATGACAAATTAAAGCGTGACAAATGTACAACACCTGACTCCTGTTGACGCGGACCTATTGTAAGATATTAGCCAGGCAACGATCATTATTAATATTTGTAAAAATAAAATGTCGGAAAGAATGTTATCATAGCAAAATAAAAATTTACAAATAAAATTATTTATGTTAAAATGCTTTTCATAGAATAGGATGTTAGTTTTTATAACTAACATAAACAAAAATGTTAACTTGGTGAAAAAGAATGTTAGAACATAAACAAAATGATGTAACGAGATTAAAAATCTGTTAGTCAAGAATTGGAAGTCAGAGAGAGAAGACCCAGGCGGTAGTCAAAAACAGAAAGATGGTTCACACAACATAATGGCTCAAATCAAAATCAACCCAGTTGGATAAGGTATGTTTCAATGGTCGATGTAAATCCTAGAAGACTCTAATTTTTCCATCAAATCACTAGACAATCAATAGACACATTTACATGTAGACGATCAAATATATTGACGCCTACATACACACGTTGTGACATGATCTTTAAATTGGACTATGTATTTAAATCAAAATTTAAATACTTAATTTTAGGCTGACGAGATATATTGTTTTTGTTTTTATATTTCATCACCGAGGTAAAATAAAACATGATTCCCACAAGGTAGGCTAGTGCAGTGGTCGTCTTGGAACTGAGCAAGGATCTACTAATGTAGCACCACCCCTTTAAAACTTGCAGAGACTTTACCGGCTAGAGATTTCGTCAAGTCTATTTTTAGACCAGATTGTGAAGCAGAGAGGAAGGGGGGGAGACAGGAAGAGTTATCGCTTCCTCTTTCCCTTTGGACACTAGTGGAAGTCGCTCTTTTCGGCTTGGGCCGCCGACCTGTTGAGAGGTCTCTCTCCTCGTTGGAGAAGGGGGGCGAATTCTTCCCCTCATGTGAAAAGGATATATGGATATACAAGACGTGGACGATGCGACCTTCTCCAGTCATGCAAGAGAATGCGATGAATTTACTTCCTCACAAAAGAGACGATGGCTTTTTCCCATCATGCGAAAGATATATGGATGTGCCGAACGCACAAAGTGATATCTTATCCCTCACACAAGCGAGAGATATATAAAGCGTGAGCAAGAAAAGAAAACACGTGAGATGGCTATGTGAACTTTTTCCATATCGAAGGAAATATTTTGGATTAACTGCGTCGTCAAGTTGTGAAACACCCCAGCAAAAGAAACAAAAGAAAAAGGAAAAACAAAAGAAACTTGTAAGTGCAAAGACTTTGATTACCTCCCCCCCCCCAAAAAAAAGACTTTTGCTCATTTCCATATGCGTAGATATACTCCAGATTCCATAACTTTGAATACATTTCTTTTTCTTTCGTTAAACTCTTGTGACCCGATGGGGACCGAGCGATGCCGAGTGACCTTGCTAGTCGACACAAATTCAGAGGAATTCACACAGCTGAATTCTAATGATGATGATGATAATGGTTTGATGTTGTTTTAAACAGAAATGTCTATGGTATTTTGTCAGAAAGAAAAAAAACAAATGATAATTGTTTTATCTCATTGCTGTTCTATATCTGTTAACAACGAAAAGGTTGTTTTTAAACCCTCTGTTGAGCGATACAAAAGCTTGGGCTGGGGGTCGCCACCAAGAATGGGTTAACACCTCAGTGCAAATGAGGTTAAAAATTGGTATAGATAAGTCGAGAGGAGGAGTAGAAATTATGGGAACAGAGAAAGGGAGGAAATTCAAAAGAAGAAAGGAAAAAAAGGGAGTACAAATTAATAGAATAAAAGAAGAGAGGGAGAGGAAAAGAGAAAAAGAAAGAATAACTCTAAAAAGGTGGAAGGAGGAACGACTGATTTGATAAAAACAAGACACTTGGCTAATCTTTTTGCTCTGACAGTTGATCCCTTCCTGTGGATTGACGGTAAATGAAGAATGGAGAACTTGGTAAAGGAAAGAAAACTGCCAGCTCCCTAAGTTGCATGACTAGGCCAGTGTGTAACTATTCTTTGTAAAGTCGAAGACAATAATCAATTCTATGTTAAGAAAAAACAATTAAGTTTTGACTTTCCTTTCTTTAATTGGAAACGCCATTGTGAATGCAATATATTTCTCCGATAGCCCAGGTGATGTTTGCAAGCTGATTTGAAAGCGGAACCGGAGAGTGACCGATGACGACGACGAATTCGACCACTAGACGAAAACACAGGTGACGCCACAGAAGAAGTATTTTTAAAGTCGCCTTCGTGCAAATGCCTTCAAAAATTACCCAAGGATGATATTGTGACGATAGGAAGACATTATGGACTAGACGTTAAACCTGCTCTTCGTAGAACACAATTAATTCCCATAGTGGAGGAGTATCTCAAAAGCCGAAATAAAAATGCTATGACAGGGGTAGATAGCTTCATAGAATCTCTCACATTTGAAGGGCTGCGTAGTTTAAAGAAAGACGACATTATATTAATTGGAAAACATTATGACTTAGCTGTCGCACCCAGTATGCGTAAGACACAGTTAGAAAGAATAGTAACAATATACTTAGTTGAAAATAAAGTATTCGATGAAGCCACGTTAAAATTGGTACCAACAGCTGAAGAAACGATTCATACAGAAACTGAAAAGACTAATACTAAAATAAGGCAAGCGACGAGTATCGAAGAGGTTAACGAGATAACGGACGAACATCTAGGCATTGTAGCCATGTTCACAAATAGTTCTACGAATTTCCCACCCCAACTAGTTTGTCCTAACCCGGTTAAATTAAGGACAACGAGTACTATTTTAATATCACCTAAAAGTCAGGAATGCCACGAATGTAATACTGAGCCTAAGGTAGATGCAAAAATGAATGAAACGGATATGGAAGTTTATCCAGGCATATTAAAACTTGCAGTGACTTTACCGGCTAGAGATTTCGTCAAGTCTATTTTAGACCGGAAGCAGAGAGAAAGTGGGGAAACCAGAAGAGTTATTCCCCTTTCCCTTTTTTTAACTGGACACTAACGGAAGTCGCTCTTTTCGACTTTTGCCGCCGACCTGTTGAGAGGTCTCTCTCCTCATCGGAGGAGGGGGGTGCGACTTCTTCCCCTCATGCAAAAAGAATATGGATATACGAGACGCGGACGACGCGACCTTCTCCAGTCATGCGAGAAAATGCAACGAATTTATTTCCTCATGAAAGAGACGATGGCTTTTTCCCATCATGCAAAAGAGATATGGATGAGCCGAACGCACAATGTGATATCTTATCCCTCCAGGCTTTAATATGTGGTAACTCCTTTGTAAATAAAAAAAAAACTAACAAGGAATAAGACACTGAAAAAAAACAATATATTCCAAATACTCTTTGTACAGTGTATGGCAATAAAACCTACAAATGACCATTGCTATTGAGTTAATGCAACATAATCACATTGACACACTGATTCTCATTAGATCAACAAAGTTAAGCAACATTAAGTCTGGTCACTATCAGATGGGCGACCAATTTGGAAATACCAGGCACTGTATGTAGGAGGATGTCGACATCTCCCTGCAAGAGTTGTAAAAACCTAACATCATCATCTCTTCTAACAAGGATATACACGCAAGTGGAGGCCATTTGTGAATGTCATACTCCCATGAAACTTCCTCTTTTGGAGGAAGCCAGTTAAACCCACCTAGTGCCTCAGTTTCCATTTTTTATTGAGATAACGAAGCACAGATAATTATAATAGTGGCTTTATATAATTAATATGCGCAATGAAATCTATATATATATATAAAAGCGAAAATGTGTGTATGTATGTATGTTCGCTTAGCATATGTCGGGTCTGGTCGCAATCATTAAATATACAAGACTACCTATAATTTCTCGGTATAATTTATCATTTTTTTTTGGTGGCTTCTCGAGGCCATCACTCATTTTAAAAACTTTTTATATCACGTCGAAATCATAATATCTACGAGTTACAAACGGGGGTCGCGTGTGTATTTAGTTTGCCCGACTTTCAAAAGTTAAATATTCAACATTTTTTGATCGGCGCGTGTATAATAAAAGTGAAACTAATACGAAGGTTGTTTGCATCGTTCCCAACACGTCCAAAAGCAATCAGCTTTGATCAATGCGGTTTTTTCCTTATATCAGACAATTGCTATTCAATTTGGACAATCCCCTTTCAATGGGGAGTTGGTCCCCCCCTCCCACCATCTTGGGGAAGCCCAAACTGCCCCGCAGTAAATGAAAAAACATTCCCACAGTGAAACAAAGTAAACAAACGCCAAAAAACTGGCCCGTCATCGTAACGCCCCCGCGATGACCTCATTAAGCATCCACCTGTCAATCAAACCTCCTTGACTTGACTCACTTTAATCGCTCTTACATTAATATTGTCGCCGTAGCGCAGGTGTTCAGGCTCAGTCTATAGGCCTCAAGGCTCCAGGTTCAAGCCCACATGCCACCAACCACCCCCATCTGTTTTTTTTTTTTTAATCGCTATCGTTAAGTTTCCTTTTTGTTCTGATACCCCTCCTCCAAAAAAAACACACCCACACAACTACAAATACCCGGGCACCGCCGGGTACCCCCCCCCCACACACACACTAGTAATGAATAATGATCAAGTAAACTTCAGATCTAAGTGACGATCTTCTAAAGATTGAAGGTTCAATCCTCAGTACATTATAGGATATTAAGATTATAATTGCAAATTAATTAAGATTTCTATTTGGTCATGGCTGACAGAATGAGAGCATGGTACTGCTGTGAATTAATCATTTAATGAACATGAATTCCTCCTCACAAAACTATGATTGTATAGTGTAAGCCATAAAAATGGGCAGGTATTGTAGTGGAAGTATAGGGAAAATGTTAAAAGATACGCTGAAAGCCGAAGCTTAAGCATATTACTAATTACAACTATAAACACAAATTCATTAAGGCAAATTACTAGATTGTATTGCTGGATTATTGTAGACAAAGGGAGGTGATGGTGGTCTAGTAGTTACCGAGATGAATTAATAACCTGCTTCAAATGTAATTTGTTCCACAAAAATCATTCTTACTTTGAATGTTGGCAAACTTCATGTGGTCCCTCTTGTAAGTACCCTATGTCATTCTAGAATAAATTCTGGCCTAAAAATATTGGGGAAACCAATGTTAACAATAGAATCTTTTGATTCATACAAGATGATGATGATGATGATGATGACAATAGCCAAAGCCACTCAGCTACTTCAAACAAATATATCCCTTTCCGTAACATATCAATTAAATAAAGGATTCAGTTTGAAATTCTCTACAGATTCACAAGTTCGATGAGGTACACCTTAAAAACTCAGAGATTACACCAGTTGCAATACTGTGAGAATAGTAGTCCGAATAACCCAAGATAAGCTAATGCATTGTTTAAAAAGCAATCAATACGACCCTTGTAAGTCTGTCGCTGAGCCGAGATTTGACATAAACTGTCCACAGATATTTATGGAATTTTTTGTATCATCTTTATCTGTTGGCAATCGGCATTGTCAATGATTTTTTTACACACATTCACCTCAAATAATGCATATCGCCTCTTGGACGTAAGAGGTTACGATTTGAGACCATGCTTAGGAAAGATTAACAAGATGTTGGTTTATATTACATTTAAACTTCTGCATATAAGTACAGTAAGGAAAGCAGGTAGCAGGAAGGGAATTCCGAAGTTTAGATGTTCGATGAAAGAATCTATTAGAGTAGAGAGTTTTCTGACATTTAGAGACTTCAACAGTGAAGGGGTGCGATTTTGTTGCTAAGCAGGTTTGTTGGGACCTGAGAAATATTTGCCCATTAGGATCTGTGAAGGTAATCTCACAAACACAGTATCGAGTAGTGAACTGGAAGCAATGCAACAAGAATGAAGCAGTTACCATGGAAATATCCAATGTGGTACCAGAATTCCAAAGCACATCATAATCATCAAGTTGAACTAAGAATCATAAACATTTAAAACTATCACCAATCCTAATTCAACCTAGGAGTTCTAGAAGTGTAAGCCATGTTTAGTTTCAGAACAGTTTCTGATGGTTCGTTGTTATACACAGGTTCTGAGAGGTGACTGGTTTGCAGTAGACAGAACAGTTTCTGATGGTTCGTTGTTCCACACAAGTCCTGAGTGGTGACTGGTTTGCAGTAGACAGTTCCATAGAGCAAAAAATTCTTACCGTGTTGAGATGGAAAAAACATTGCGGAATTGCTACAGAAAAGGTTTAATATTTATGGAGCAATTCTGGTTTCTGATTGGTCGGTAGCAGAACGTGAATTAATTTGATTCGTCAGTTCCTAGCAGCATCGTTTATAAATAGAATAGCCTGACTGTGTGGGATCATACCCCATTATACTTCTTGTCTGATGGGATGTGTCTCCTAGCGGCTTCGGCTGCAGGGAGACAGGGTAGTACATGTCAAGTATTCGTCACTTGACACTCAGCCCAACAGGTGAGGGGCCGGGAACCGGCCCAGCACCTGTTGGACTGAGGTACACCGCCTGGGTAATACCTAGGAGGTCCACCCTCCCAGGCCTTGCCACCGGGCTTTCCGGTGGGGCAAGTTTATTGCTTGCTGCCTGAGGCGCCCCGACCGGGGAATGCCGACGGGGTTACTCGGGCAATTTTTAGAATTGCAGGAGTGCCCCTCCTTTAGGGGAGCCTGCGGGTATCCCACTTTCCCGGCCTTGTGCCAAATAATGCTGATGTGGGCAGCATTTAAATAAATACCCCATTATGAATAAAAAATATTGCAACATCCCCCCTATTTTTTTTATAATGGGGAAGTCCCTTGTGTTCATTCTGCTTAAAAATAAATATATGTTTTTATATTCAATTATACATAACAAAAATTAGAAAGTATTTGGATCTTAAAATTTTAGCATGTAAAAAGACGCCATTTTTAATTGTTTTTAAATGTTAAACATGTGTACAGAGGAGAGAAATAAAAGAAATGGAACGTATTTTTACCTTAAAAAGGGGTGAGTATGTGAAAAAGAAACCATTTTTAAATTTGATTATTGTTCAAAAACGCATACATATAAATAAATATACATAAAAATAAACATACATGCAATATGTACCCGGTTAATGAGAGGGTTTTTTGTTTGTTTATTTTTTGTTAATTAAAACAATGCAAAAATTAGGATATTTTTGAAAAATAAGAAACAAAACTAATGTGCAAAAAAAATAAATAAAAGTCAAAACGCATGCAAAAAGTATTTGTTGAAAAGAAAAATCGCACAGAAAATGTTTGCAAAAAAAAAAAAAATGATGCAAAAAAACTATTTGTCAAAAGGAAATTTACAAAGAAAAGGTTTTAAAAAAGTGACTTTTAAAAAAAAAAAATTTTTTTATTTCAGCTAAAGTATTAGTTACGCATTAGTAGGTTAAAGTGTTAATACAAATAAAATGGATACAGTTTAATGTCTTGTCCAGGACTATTTGTTTTTCTTTTGATATATAGAAATTTATATACATACGTGCATACAGGTCCATGAAAAAATTATTCAAGTTTAAGTTTTGAAGAAAAACGCTTTAACTTTATTCTTGTTGCGGGTTTCGTGAATACATCAGTGATATTTTGTTCTGATGATATGTAATTCAAAATAATGGTTTCCTTTTTCACCTCGTTTTTTATGAAATTGTATTTCATATCTATATGCTTAGATCTTTGGTTGATTATCGTGTTCTGTGCTAAGACTATACTGGCTTGATTATCACAATTAATTACTACAGGGTTTTTAGTTAATTCTGGCTCTAAAATAGTCTTTAGGATATTTTTAAGGTAAAGTGCTTCCTGGGTGGTGTGTGTGATTGCAATAAATTCTGCTTCACACATAGAGAGAGATACAACCTGTTGCTTTTTAGATTTCCATGAAATAATAGGCCCATTTTCTGAGAGTCTGAAACAATATCTAAATATATTTTTTCGATCTTTGTCGTCTCCCCAATCTGAATCCAAAAATCCTTCTAATTTTAGGGGATTTTTTGATTTTCTTAATACTAACTTCTGTTCTTTAATTCTTTTTAAATAACGAAGGACTTGTTTAGCTCTGTTTAAATCCTTGATTGTCGGTCGTGATAATTTTCGTGACAGTTTTGTTACTGTATAGCATATGTTGGGTCTGATCACAGTCATTAAATAAACAAGACTACCTATAATTTCTCGGTATAATTTATCATTTATTATTTCAGATTCTGTGTGTATATTTTTATTAATATCATTTTCGACTGGTGTAGAGCGTTTCTTGCACTATCCCATTCCAAATTTTAATAGTATTTTGTCGATGTATCTCGATTGATTCATCATAATAAGTTCTTTGCTTTGAGTAAATTCTATCCCCCAAAACCAGGATATTTTGCCAAGATCGGTCATTTTGAATCTTTTACTTAATTTGTTCTTAACATCGGTCAGCATTATGTCACAATTTGATGCGATTAAAATATCATCGACCCACAAAACCAAAATCAGTAGCTTATCGTCTTTGAGTTGGGTATATAAACAGGGGTGTACAGCGCATTGTTTAAATTCTTGTTTAATAATATAATCATGAAATACTGGATTCCAACACTGAGCACTCTGCTTTAGACCATATAATGACTTGATAAGTCGCCACACGCTATTTTTATTTTTCATTATAAATCCCTCTGGAGGGGTAATATAAATTTCACAGTCTATTGGGGCATTCAAATAAGCATTTTTTTTACGTCCGTTTGATGTTTAGGTCATATTGCAATACGATTTGCAGTAAAATTCTGATTGTCATTAGGTTTGTGGTTGGTGAAAACGTAGAAAAATATTCTATACTGTAAATCTGACAGTACCCTTTAGCAACAAATCTAGCTTTGTACTGTTCTACACCTGATGCTGTAGTCTTTTTGTAAAGATCCATCTTCTAGAAATAACATGTTTATCTTTTGGGAGAGGCACTACTGTATAGGTATCATTTTCGGTTAAAGCATTTATTTCTTTTTTCATGGCAATTTTCCATTCATCACAATGTTCTGAATTAATTGCTTCGTTAAAGCTTTTTGGCACATTTTCCATTGAATAGCAATAATCGATTTGATAGTTTTTTATATTGTCGACCACAAAAAAATTGGGTCGCCTTGTATTTCTTTTGGGATATCTTTCGACTTTATCATCATCATCATAGATACTCTTGTCTCCATCATTTTTAATTTCTTCGTTTGTTTTTAATAATTTGAGGAAATATAATTTCATCCTCTTCATATGATGGGTTTTCATCTTTAAAATTAAACGCGTCTGTGAATTTTACACATCGGGTTCTTTTTATTTTATTTTGCGCTGGAAAAAATACTAAATTGGCTGGACTGTTTTTATCGTATCCAAGAAATATACCTCTGTCGGCTTTAATATTCAATTTACTCTTTTTATCTATATATGCAAAGCAAGTTGAACCAAATATATGCATTCTGCTTAAATTTGTTTTTTTCTACCACAGAAAGATTCAGATGGAGTTTTAAATAGTGTTTTGTTAAAGCACCTGTTGCATATATAGGCTGCCGCCATAAGTGCATACGTCCAGAGGTTTTTGGGGAGTTTTGATTCAATGAGTAGGCATCTTGCCATTTCAAAAAGTGTCCGCCACGCTCTTTCAGCAATCCCGTTTTGGTGTGGCGATCTAGGAGCAGATTTTTCATGCTTGATATGATGGTTAATTAGTAAAAGTTCAAAGTCTTTATTGGTGAATTCCGTACGGTTGTCAGAGCGAATACACTTGACTTCACCGTAGGGAGCCATGTCAGCTAAATATTTTTTAGTTGCTAGCAGGGTATCAGATTTGTTCTTTAAAAAGTGAACCATTATTAAACCTGAATATCATCTACGAAATTCAACACATATCTATAATGTTCTCTGGCCATCGGTTCCAAAGGACCATTCAAGTCACAATGCACCATTGATAGGATTTTTTTTGGCCTTCTTGTCTGATATCTTGCTTTGATAGTTTGTCATTTTCCCTTGCGTACAGACGTCACAGTTGAAGTTTTTTGATATTTGTATTTTCATTCCATCAACTACAGTCAGCAACTTTTTTATTTCAGGTATATTGCAATGTCCAAGAATTTTATGCCATGTCTGTAGATCATGGCAGGTGGTTTTCGATGGGACTACGCTATTTAAATAATATAGTCTTCCATTTTCAAATACAGTTCCATTCGGGTACACCAGTTTTGATTTATTGGGGCTAAAGTTCACCTTTATTGTTCCTTAGCGAGATTTTAGCATTGCCTCTTTTCAAAATGATATCATTTACTCAACTCCCGTCAGCTAGTTCTACAAAGTGATTTTGTGGCTTAAAGTTGGGGTCAAAATTGATAAAATCAGATTCCTTCATAATCACGTACCGTGGCACCACAATCGACAAGAAAATTATTGTTTGTTGAAGCATTAAACGTACACGAAAATAAAAATGTATGTTCGCTAACAGCGCTCTCAACATTTTTAATGGAGTCACCATTTTGAGTCCTGTATCTACATTGGAAACTCTTGTGATTAAGTCGTCCACAATTATAGCAAATAATTTTTGTACTTTTCTTAGGAGAAAAATTGTTTTTGGCAAAGTTGCGGTTTTTATTCCTGGTATGGGTATAATTTAATTTTGGTGTTTTTATGTGTGTATTTTTAAATTTCATGATATTTGTGGATTCGTTTTTTTCTGTGATCATTTTCTCAGTTTCCTCGTAACTTCTGAGTGCTACCTTGAATTGGCTAAAAGTCATGGGTTTTTCTTTCTGGGTTATCACAGTGGTAAATGGCTTGAAATCACTCAGTTAATCCTTTAAGGACCATCTTATAACTTCACCAAACAGTTTTAAAGAATTTGCAGTCGTTTCGGCTCTTATAATATAATCAGTAATAGTTTCGGTTTCCATTCGTTTTAGAAAGGTCAGTTCAGTATATAAAAAAATAATTTTGGGTTTTCCTTTCGATAAATAATGCTCTCTCAATATGTATGTTCAATGCTTTGTAGCCATCATCCAGGGCTTCTCTCATTACTAGTGATAGACTTCGGTCATCTAAACATTGTATTAATTCTGCAAAGACAGTTGCGTTCTTTTCAATGAAGTCGGGGTCGTTTCTGTTTTCAGGTTGTGTTTGAAGTGCTGTGTAGCTTTTGGATTCGTAGACATCCTAGAAATTTAACTTTCCACAATTCGAATTTTGATTCAGATCCATCGAAATAAAGACGCACGCTGGGCCCATAACCTCTAGAAGTGTAAGCCATATTTAGTTTCAGAACAGTTTCTGATGGCGCGTTGTTCCACACAAGTCCTGAGTGGTGACTGGTTTGCAGTGGACAGTTCTACAGAGCAAAAGATTCTTACTGTGTCGAGATGGAAAAAACATGCGAAACTGCTACAGAAAATGTTTAATATTTATGGAGTAATTCTGGTTTCTGATTGGTCGGTAGCAGATTCGTCAGTTCCTAGCAGCATCGTTTATAAATAAAATCACCCGACTGTGTGGGATCATACCCCATTATGAATCAAAAATATTGCAACGTATATGTGCATAGAAAAAACTATAAAAATTTTACTTCATTATCTCGAGAAAGTATATTTGGATGGCAGAGCTATTGAGGTTGTCCAGGAGCCTTTTTTTCCCCTTCAATGATACGATTGGGCCACAGAGGAAAGCTTCTGTTAGTGTGATTACAAAATTACATTTGCTGGCAATTAATGAAAGAATCAATCAGGCATGACAGTCCTTTTCCATGAAATTCTTTATTTGGTCAATCAACGCTGGTGTTCTGACTTCCTTACTTCTCCCCCATTTCTCATCATGCTCAATTCATACAAGATGGTCCAAAAACAATCCGAAGCATTCCATACATTTCTGTAAAATTTTTTCCAAGTTTAAATTTTTTTTTACTGTATATTGTTCTTTTACAGTGACCTCACGTCCAGATTGTATTTTTGAAATTCAAGAGTTGTGACAATCAGGCTTTAGTTGAGTGTATTCCAATTCCTGCTGTAGCTGTTTATTTGAACCTGAAATCGTAAAAATTGGTCAGTCATCTCATAAGATGTATAGCAATAACATAGTGAATTTTCAAGAGCCTACGACAATTTTAAATGCCTGTACAAAAAGAAGTCTGGAAACTTATTGAAGACACCTTGTATGTGCTGAGAGGTGATATGTATTACATGCAGAGAAATTATATAATGTGAGTCTTAAATCTGGCTTATATATGATAACTTTGGAGAACGATTACATCTAGAGAGTATTGGGTGATGTATGTGGAATAGGAGACTTTCTTGATTTGGTCATATTGAAAGAACGGATGAGAGTGCGTGTGTTAGTAGGTGTAGAAAAGTTGAGATAGCAAGATCAGTTTGTTGTGTTGTTGAATGTATATATAATTTATATATTATATACACACTTACAATTCTTTTGTCGCTATTCTTAAAATCAAACACAGACACAAATTTCAAAGAATAATTTTTATTTACAATTAAGCTTCTAGTTCATTGACAAAGAGAGAGTCGTTAGTTGTAAGGGGTCGGTTGGTGTGTGGCTCAACGAAGAAGAGCTGCCACGATGTCAAATCATGCTCGCCGCTGTGTTTGCACTCTCCGTTTTCTGTTGTTTATTTTTCTCTTATATAATCAGAAATCAACATTCCTGGAATTGTAAACATTAAGACATTACATTCTCTTTTTCTAATTTGCATAACGCAATTCATAACTTCTGACCTTGGAATGTAAATAGTTCTTTGTCTTTGTTTTGCTTCCGATTATTCTTATGGGACCAAAAATGTAGGTCAACTTTATCTAGAATGTGTGTGTGTACACCTTTGCTTTCAAATGCACATCGCCACACCTTTATATCCAACAAGTTGGGATGGGAAAGCCAGGGAGAATATGGGAGGATATGATAAAGATGAATTTGAGAGAAAGAGGGATAAATAAAGACCTGGCCAGAGAGAGGTTAGCTTGGAAGACAATTTCTAAAAGCTGTCCAACACATGCCAGCATGTGAAAGATGATAATGATGATAACGATAAACGTTTTGTTAATTAGAAAAAAAAGGTTACGGGTGGTGGTGGTGGTGGTGGTGGTGAATTATATTTAAAGAGAACACAAATGTTTAGCAGGCTCAGCAATAACTAAATCATGTTAGTTAGGTGATGTCATCAGTCATGGATTACATAATATCAAACACATTGAACACTCACATCTGATATCGCTATACATCATGTGTTGGATTGTTGACCGAGTAACCTTGAACCATTCGGCGATGGTTGTAAGTATTTTCTGATATTGAGGAACTGCTGGACATCTAACTGGACGATCTGTTTAATAGACATAAGCCAGTTTGTGGCTGGCTAACCTCACTCGTATAGAACATTTACACCGGATGACTTTTAATTGATATCTTCAAGTGAAACATACTAGACTCCTGAACGAGCCACCTTCAGGTGCTTATTGGCATGCTAAGATCATCCTTAATGATCGTGAGGAACTGCTGGACAAACTTGTCCATCTTACATTATAAAAAATATCGTTCTGTCAGGAAGTAATAACATTTTATGCTCATAGCTTAAACTATCCAATCAGTATAAAAATTTTTGGTGTCTTATAAAAAGGAAAGTTTTAAACAATTGTAATTAATTTCAAGTGTATTTTTATTACTTAAACATATCACCATGATTAATTCCTAACGATTTCTTTTTTTTTCAGATTATTAATGCATCATTCATATTTTCCCGCTAGATTCTAACTCATGTTGACCTGAAAACGATATTCTATAGTCACCAGAAAGGGAGTCATCTTCCATCATGATAAAGCTTGTCCTCACACAGCACTATTGCCAAAAGATCTTCTAAGTGAATTTGGTTAGGAAATCTTGCCCATCCTACATATTCTCCTGACTTAACTCCCTCAGATTATCGCTTATTTCAAGGATTGCAAAACCATTTAGATGGCTTTAGGTTAATATAATGAGATGAGATTGAGCATGTTTTTTTTTATTGCATTTTCACCCCAAACAAAGCACTGTGCCACTTTGATGTAGGGGACTACTATCAAGGACATAAGTTGCAGGGATACTATGTAGGGAGTTGAGCAGCAAGATGTCTGTTCACATTACATTTGAACTTCTGCATATCAGTACAGTTGGGGAAGCAGGAACCCAGTAGGGAATTCCAAAGTCTAGCAGTTCTGAGAAAGAAACTATTAGAGAAGAAAGCTTTTTTACATCTAAGGATCTCTACTGCGTAGGGGTGGGACTTTGCTGCTTGTCAGGGGAATTTATGTTGAGGGGATAGAAAGGCTTGTAGTTCATTGGAGCATTCACCATTAATATATTTGTAAAACAGACAGAGGGTTGCAACATTTCATTGATGGGACAGAGGTTGAAGCTTAGATGATAGTTCAGGACATGAAAACCTAAAGTACTTTATAAACAAAGTATTTATAAGCTCATTAACAGATAGAATTTATAAAGAGCAACTTTTGTACCAAGCTAAAAGAAAGCATTTTTTTCGGTGTGGTTAGTCATGAACTGGTAACAGGACACTTACATCTCACATCTTTTAATTGATGTCTTTATGTGCAATGTGCCCAATTGCAGACCAAACTACTTTGAGCAGCTCAGCAATAAACCTCCTTGACTCCTTAATGATGTTGAAGACCAATCGGGCAAAATTATTCATTCTAATGTTCATTATAAATAATACAAGTTAGATTCATATTTCAAAACCTAATGAATTTTATAAGCGAGATATTTATAAGCTCGTTGACAAATGGAATCAAGTAATAGAGAGCAAAGGTTGTTATTCTTTTGAGTTAAGATTTTCAAAAACAGTTTTTCATTTTCATGATAAAATTTTAAATTAGCAAAAGCTTTTGCACTGACCTAATAGATGTTTTTTTTCTTAAATATGGTCAGTCATGACACTTATATCTATCACCTTTTAATTGATATTTTCATGCAATGTGTCTGATTTTTGTTGACTCGTTAGGGTCGTTCTTAATGATGTTGAAGACCCGTTGGACAAAATTATTCTTTCTTCTTGATTCTAACCCTCATTATAAATAAGTTAGATTCATATTTCACATGAAAACCTAAAATATTTTACAAGCAAGATATAAGCTCGTTGACAGATATAATCAAGTTATAGAGCTCAACGGTCGTTATTGTTATGATTAAAAATTTTCAAAAACACAGTTTTTCATTTATAAAATGAAATTTTAAATTAGCCAAATCTTTGTCACTGACCTAATAAATAATTTTTTTGTTAAATATGGTCAGTCATGCTAATGGCATATCTAATGCTTTTTAATTGATATTTTCATGTAATGTGCCTGATTGTGAATTAACTCAAGTGGAGCTGTTTGTCGATGATTTTTGTTGACCTGCTGAGGTCGTCGTTAATGATGTTGAAGAACCGTTGGACAAAATTATGCATTCTAATTTTAATTTTAAAAAACATGCTTTGATATTTAACAAAAACAGAATTAATTTATTTTATTGTGGGGGCCCATGGCGCAGCGGATAGAGACGTTAAATCTCTACGGTTCCAGGTGAGCATTGTTTGAAGATAGCGGTTTCAATCTTACTCAAAGCTGGCCAGAGGCTTACTTGGCCCAAACATGGTGAGACCACAACAACTATGGAAGGCAGTAATTGCTGAGGATACAGTTAGGAGATTCAGAGTTTCTATCCCGTCGTGGTTACCACCTGACAAAGGCCAGAAGAATAATTGGCCGAAACATTGTGAAGCAACAACTAAACAGATGAAGATAATAGTCTGCAATAAAAAAATTAATAAATAATACTCATCTCAATAATGAATTCCAATTAAATAATATATAAAGAACAGAATTGTTTATATTTAATGCTGATCAAGTTGAACAAGTTCATTTGTTGGGTTACAAATCGTTTTCTGTGAGTGCTCAACCATGAACGGCTTAACATCAGCTGCATCAGACAGATCTGAGTTGTAAGTGATATCTTTATGCACGACTCGTCGGATTGTCGCATCAGCAACATTGAGCTGTTTCGCAATAGCCCGGATTGACTTGCTGGGTTCATTCTTAATGATTTCGAAGACCCGCTGGATAAACTCGTCTGTCCTAACATCCGACCGTCTTAAATGTTTCTTTCTCTTGGCCACCGATGACACGTCTCCATCTGATGCCTGCAGCTGATTTCTTACCTTAAACACAAATGACCTGGCCACATTGAAGAAGCGGGCAATTTGCAAGTCACTGCGGTTAGACGCTATGGCCACAAGTACAGCATTTCTTTTCATTTCCTTTGTTAGAGTAATATCTGGCATGCTGACACTGTTCCATGTGCCTGAAAGGATAAAAGGTAAAATTTGAGAGTTCCAATCATGAAGTGTTGTTCCAATTTATTTGCCTCCCTGCATCTCTGGAAGGTTAAGTGTTAGTTAATTAATAACCTTTAATATTTAATTATGAATTAAATAAAGAAAACATACTTTTCTTGCTTCAAATAAAATTCATATGGGAAGTCATATCAATGGTTAGCAAAAGGAAACAAATCAATTAACAATGTAACATGTTTTTAGCCTTACACACAGATACGCAGAGAGACACGACTGTTTATTTACATGATTACACACAAAGAGAAAGTACACAAGATACACTCGTTTTTATATATAAGCAATCAAAGGGAGATAACTCTGAGTTACTTAACAGCTTAAGTAACATGTCACTTATACCAACCAAGGGAGGCAACTCTTCACATATTGTTCAAGGGACACAACTTCAACAGATTGCTAATTTTAATATTATGGTTGTTAAGTGGTTAACAACACTGATTGATGACCTTGATGTTCAAAGTTCAAATCTGGTTCCTTCCACAAAATCACTTTCACTTAAGATGTTAACAAACTTAAAACAAAATTTTTTTTTTACATGAAGTCGGGCGGCCTGGTAATATATCTATAAATGTAAGAATGTGTATGTATGTATGTATGAGGATACTTCTCAACCTATTTACTCAATAAAATTTTCATCTACAGACTTGAAATTTGGTATATAGGTTATTCAGACATGTGGAAAACATTTTAATTAGTTTTCATTAAAAAACAAAGGGATGTTAATGGGTCAAAATTGAAAAATTAGTACGTGGGACATCAATGGATTTTTATCTGTTTGTCAACTGTTTCACAAATGTGCATGCGTGAATTGTTCACATGACAGATTTCTTATCTTAAGAATAAGTAGGCTTGAAAATACTTTTTAAAAATCGTGTCAAGTTAGCCTAATGTTTATCATACTTGGCTCACTGTCTTTAGGTTTTGGTTTCGATTTCAACTCAAAGTGAATTGTTTAGGAAAAAACATAATCCTCGAAACAGGTCTCAGTTTCTGTATGAATTAAAATATAATGTTTATGAATATTTAATGACCGGGCAACACCGAGTAGCCTGCTAGTAATTTATATTTGTTTGTGTAATTCAAGAATATTTGGTTCAAATAAACTTCCATCTATGCTTGACTTATCCACCAAGTTTCGGTCCGGAATGTTCAACACTCTTTGTTTTAGCACCATTCATGGTAAATACACCTATATATGACGTGCAAAAAAATGTCAATAACTCATACTACTCTCTTGGCAATGGTCTTTTTCAGTTCAGAAATAATCTCAGAATTTGTTTTGATGGAAATTTTGTGATAATTCTTTTAAAATCTAAAAGATTTGAAAATAAATGGATAAATAAAACACCTCGAATTCTCTAACAACTTGATCATAATCATAAACAGAAAAAAACAAAGCATAATGGCCATAAAGTGAGTGATCATTTTAGGTTAAATTCATATAGAAAACTGATCTCCTGTCTAAAATGTTAAATATTTAAAAAAAAAAAATTAAAAAAATAGAATTCTCTAGCACCATAATAGGAAATTCTACACGGAAATAAATGGACCATGAAAAAGGTATAAAAATAAGTTCTGGAAAAAAGTTTAAGGTTTGATTAGGGTAACAAAAAAGAATAAAAACAGGGTGCTTGTGTAGATTAATGGTCTTTAAAACTAATGCATTTAAGGTGAAAAGATTATTACATACTTACATGTCATGTCTAAATTAGTATAAATTCCAAAAATTATGAAAAATGATTCAGTAGAAAAATAATGATACTTTTGAACGTTGCACACCGTAAATGTTCGCTTGGGCTCAATCAATGTAAAGCTGAGATATGTCAAGCAGTGATAAAATTAAAAAAAACAACGCTAAGAAATGTAAAATAAAAACATTTATTGGATACTAATTTCAATAAAAGAAAATTGGAAAAACAATAAAATAAAATATAAAAACTTACCGTAAGTTTCATTAATAATTTTTTTTTTAAATGAGTAGAAACATATTTTTTTGTTTTTATTTTCATGTGATTAAAAACTAAATTTTTTATTAGGGTTTAGGATTAGGGTTAGAGTTTAGAGTTACTGTTAGGGTTAGAGTTTAGGGTATGTGTTAAGGGTTTAAGGTTAATGTTTAGGGCTAGGCTTTAGTGTTACAGTTAGGGTTTATATTTAGGGTTTAAAGTTAAGGTTTAGGGTTTCCATTTAGGGTAAGAGTTTAGGGTTTAGAGTTACAGTTAGCGTTTGTGTTTGGGATTTAGAGTTACTGTTTAGGATCAGGGTTTTGGGCGAATAGTCTAAAGTTACAATTAGAGTGTCCATTTAGGGTTTAGGTCTAGTGTTTAAGGTTTAACAGAAAATAACATTTATTCACTACTAGTCACAATTAAAAAAATGGAAAAACAATAAAATAAAAATACAACAACAACCTACTGTTAGTTTTATGAATAAATATTTTCTTTTTGTAAATAAGTAGAAAAATTTTTTTTCAAGAGAATTTTAATAATTTGATTTTTTTACAGAGTTTTTAACTTTCTCTGGCATTTGTAACAATTTATCTCGGCTCATTAAATTTATTGTCAAGTGCTTATTCTTATTCTTATGAAAATTCAAATTAAAAACTAAATTTCCTTTTCTTCCAATTTATTAAAAGTCGTCTGTTTGGCTTTTTATTGGCTAAGCACATTTGTTATCACTTTTTATTTGCTAAACAACTTGATCAGCGCTCGGTATATTCTGGCAGTTTACATCAGCTGCCGATCGAGCCCATGCAAACATTTACAGAAATCTGGTGCACAATATGCAAAAGTAGCAAATAATAATTACAAGTAAAAATGGAATTTATCGAACCATCAAGTTTTATCATCTGTTTTAGTGTGGAACAGTTGTATGACCAATTCTTTTTGACAAACTGAATTATTTCCCTTGACTTAAAATGACTAAAGGTTTACCATTTTAAATAGAACATGATGGTAGATGCTTTTTTGTTGTCTCTATATAAATAAAATGAACTCATTTTTTCCCGTCGGATTTTGACCTTAATAGGATTAAAAATCAAGATATTTCATGCAAATATAATATGCACAAACGGCAGAACAATATCTGAGGGGTGTTATAGGCTTATTATTTCTCAAATTCCTCGATAATCTTAGATTTCTATACTTTTTCTGCTGAGAAGTCACGGCCAAAATCGGTTAAGATCAATGGAAGTGGTAAAATATTTTCTCTCTAATAAATTCCTCCTCCCCCTGCCACCACTTAACACCGTTTGGGGATCGTTCACAAGGAACAGTTGAGAAGAGAACACCGGTTTGGCTTCGTAGTTCTTTCATGTGAAGTTATTTAAAATCACTAAACTAAGCTGCAGTGCTCTGTGGCATAGTGGTTAGCGTGCTGGACAATTCACATTATATTTTCACGTTCGCGCCGACCTACCGTAGTAGGTTTTTTTTTTGGTTTTTTTTCCTAAACAACTGGAATGGACTTTTCTTGGTGGCCGAACTGTTAACGTTGCAGATGTTTTTTTTTGTTTTTTTTCACACTTTATTTTCCTACTTTTACTCATGACTCCGGGTTTGATCCTTCCTACTTACCTACCATAACATTTTTTAAAACTTCCCGAAAACAAACACTCGGGCAACGCCGGGTACCCCCGCTAGTTTAAAATATATTGAAAACATTTCTACTCAATCATTTTTTGTTATTTTTGGAATTTATTCTAATTTTGCCATGATATGTAATAATGTTTTCACCTGAAAAGCGTTAGTTTAAAAAAATCACGAATGTAAATAAGCACCAAAAAAACAGTTTGGTTCAAATTATATGTATAGATCACTTACTTTAAATTATTTATTTTTTTATTGCATTTTCACCCCAAACAAGGCACAGTGCGACTATCTGGGACATAATTTGTGTAGCAAAATGTAGTAAGCAAAAATCAGGAACAAAGATAAGAAATAGTTTCGCCCTGCACCGCCCACCTCTAGAAGAGAGGGATTTCTTGGCTGTAATAATCGTAGAGAAAGAAGGAGACAAAAAAAAGGCAGAAGAAAACTTGCTTCCCCCAGATACGTGGTTCACCACAAAGAATAATCCAACCGTCAGAACCACCTACACACACTGCTTAACTGCTTCCCAGCGTCCTGCCTTTATAGCGGCTGGGAATTATATATTTGCATAATCGCGCAAGAGTAGACGCGATTCTGCGAGAATTGCATGGGGTCAACGGTAATAAAAACCCATGGACGACATTTTGGAACTCTCTCTTCTGCTCAGCCTGCAACATAACAGACGTATCCGAGGTAAACTTTTTATTTCCCCCCATTTCGGTTATTGCTAATTCTGCTACAATTTGCAAATCATGTAGGGAGTTGAGCAGCAAGATGTCTGTTTACATTATACTTGAACTTCTGCATATCAGTACAGTTGGAGAAACAGAAACCCGGAAGGAAATTCCAAAGTGTAGCAGTCCTAGGGAAGAAACTATTATAGAAGGCTTTCTGGCATCTGGGGGATCTCTACTGTGTAGGGGTGGGATTTTGTTGAAGGTATTGTTGTCGAGGGGCTACTAGTGCACGGAGTTCATTAGAGCACTTGTCATTGAAATACTTGTAAAGCAGGCAAAAGGATGCCATGTTTCGGCAATGAGACAGAGGTTTGTGCTTAGTTGACAAAGTGAGACCTATTAGTTTGGTGACTCTTTTTTTTCTTTTTTTTTTACAAGGTAGTCACCACTTATCAAGGCCCAGAAGCCACTCGGGGATAAGGGTTATTGTGTGTACAGTACGTTAGTGTTGGAGATTTGATAAAGTGTCTTACTTAAGGGGGCGGTTTGTCAGGAATTTGTTTACATTGGACTTGAAGACATCCAGGTTGTAGTCAGGTGGGAAACAGGCAACCGGAACAGAGTTCCACAGGCGTGCACTTCTAAGAAAGAAGCTTTGTTCATGGAATCTATGTTTTGATTTTGGCACAGATAAGGAGTAGGAAAAATTTTTGACAGTGGTTTCAGCTAGATGGGTGTTTATCCTGAAAGATTGGCGAGAGAGGACCAGAGATTGGAGTTCAGACGAGCACCTGCCATGGTAGTAACGATAAAACAAAGACAGGCTTGCAACGTCTCTTCTGTGGGAGAGAGATTGCAGGGAAGAGAAAAGGGCATCATCCACTAAACCACAAAGTCTATTTTGTACTCTGTCAAGGCAGGATAGGCTGTTTTTAGCAGCTCCTGCCCAGATATGGCAGCAGTACTCCATCCTTGGATGTACTTGGCTTTTATACAGATAGAGAATTGCATCAGGGGTGAGATATCTTCTGGAGCGGTAGAAGGATGCTACCATTTTTCCAACGACCTTGGCAACAGACTTGATGTACGTGTTCCATTTCAGATCAGGAGTAAATGTCAAGTCCAGAAGCTTATCAAAACATGGAGCTTCTCCTGGACGAGAGCCACCCATTTCAGTTGATGCCAGATGGGGATCAGAGCGTTGATGATGTAAAGACAGGAGCTTGGTTTTAGATGCATTAAAAGTAACCAGTCACCTCCTCCCCCACTGTACCATGCGCTCAAGATCAGAGGAGAGAGAACTTTGCCATTTACTGCCTTTGATGTGTTGCCGTAGATGGTCGTGTCATCAGCATAGATGTCAATGAATGATTTAAGTATGTGTTTTGGGAGATCATTGATGTATATCAGGAAGAGAGTTGGGCCTAGGATGAACCCCTGAGGGACTCCAGCATTAATATTGAGGGCCCCTGATTTCTGCCCATCAACCACTACTCTTATGAGCCTATCGGAGAGAAATGATTTAATGATCAAGAAAACATTTCCAGTTATACCATAGCTGGAAATCTTATGAAGTAATCCCTTATCCCATACCTTATCGAAGGCCTTTGATATGTCAAGAGCAATTGCCCTAGAGAGGAAGCCTTTGCCAAGAGATTCGCTAATCCTATGAGATATAACAGTTAGCACATCTGCTGTAGATCTGGCAGAACGGAAACCATATTGCATGTCACTAAGAAGGTTATTTCTGCTGAGGTGGTTGACTACTTCTCTATTTAATATAGATTCCAGCAGCTTACTCATGACACACAGGAGACTTATTGGTCTGTACTGAGAGGGAGATGACATCACCTGAATTCTTAAATACAGGGCATTTTGAACCCTGTCTAGAAGTGAGAGACTATTGGAAGATGCACCAGCCCAGATGTGACAACAATACTCCATACATGGGCGAATGGTGGCCTTGTAGAGGTACAGGATACTTTAGGCATAAATAACTATCTAGCACAGTAGAGAGAGCCCACCTTCTTTGCAGCAGCCTTGGCAATGCCCTCAATGTATTTGTTCCAACTTATGTTCCCTATGAACGTTAAGCTGAGGAGTTTGAGCAAAGTATCTTCCAGATAATGTGTCATAAGCCATAGCTATTCGTCGTTGAGAAGGTTTCTTGTAATTAGTGAAGGAAAAATGTTTAGTCTGGACAGCAATGAATGTTCCCATGCATTTTCTAAATTCTAAAATACCTTTTCCTTTTTCTCCCAAGCTTTTTAGGATGTTCACACTTAATCACCTGAAAACGTATAACTTCCCTTGCCCACGCATGGAGTATAGCTACCACATCTTGGCTGGTGCATCACCCACTAGTCTCTCCCTCTTAGAGAAATTTAAAAAAAAGAGTCTTAAATCTAATTGGTCTCACACTATCGACAAAACTCGAAACCCTGTCCCATCACCACAATGTCGCAATCCTGTACATCTTTTATAAATACTTGACCGGAATGTTTTTTTTTACTCACATTCACTGTTAAGCATATCTTCACTTGGAAGCAGGTAGCAGGAAGGGAATTCCAAAGTCTAGCTGTTCGAGAGCAGAAACTTTCTGGCATTTAGGTACCTCAACAGTGAAGGGGTGAGATTTTATTGCTAAACGGGTTTGTCGGGAATATGTACATCGATGAGACACAAGTGCAACAAGCTCCTCAGAGCACATTCCATTAAAATATTTGTAAAACAGGCATAGAGATTCAACATTGCGGTGATGGGACAGGGTTTGGAGTTTAGTTGACAAAGTGGAACCTGTTAGATTGAAAACTCTTTTTTGGACCCTATCCAAGAGGGAGAGGCTAGTGGTAGATGCACCAGCCCAGATGTGGCAACAATACTCCATGCATGGGCGAATGGTGGCCTTGTAGATGTGCTCTGATGAACCCACAGCACTAATACCCCCACCCCCGCCCTAGACGCACAAGCCCCCAACTAACTCAACAAAGCAGCAAAATTCTACCCTTTCACTATTATGGTCCTCAAATGACGAAAACTTTCTACTTTAATACTTTCCTCCCTGAAAATGCTAGATTTTGGAATTTCCTCTTTGTATGCTGACTATACTAACCTGTAAAAGTTTAAATGTAATGTGAACAGACATCTTGTTGCTCAGTTTCCCATAATTTCCAATTAGATTCCATCCCAAATAGTAGCCCCATACGTTTCAAGTGACAATATGCCTTGTTTGGGGTGAAAAGGAGTAAAAAAGATATATAAATAAAAAAATGGGCAAAACTTGCAGAGAATGCTTGGTTTTACGGTTGTTGTAAAAATGGAACGGAAATTTAAATTTCGTTCCGTTATAATCATTTTTTTTTTATTATTATTATGCTCCCCCAAAACGAAAGTAATCGAAAGAATTACATTCAACAATCGTACATTTTATATCTATAATATAAAGTTGAACGTCTGGTCACGAATATGCTCCTATATGGTTGACTATTATAGAAAACTGACTACTTTCCAGCTGACTACAACATGACCGTCCCCAAGTTTAATGTAAACACGTTTTTATTGAGCCAAACCCTAAATAATCAAATGATATTTCCACCACTAACAATTATTACGTTGTTGTCCCGGTGATCACCGTACACTCATTAACTCTTATCCTCGAGTGCTTTCGGGCCTTGATAAGTAGTTACACTTTTCTGTAAAAAAATGAACAATAAATAAATTGCAATTTAATTTATAAATTGAACTGCATTGGAAAAAGAGATTCCTTTCGATAATTTAATTATATCAAAAGTATTTTTTTTACGAATATCACTTACGTTTTTGCTGAGGAATTATAAAAACATAAAAAAAAAATGAAATAATTTTCTTCAGAAAAACATTAATTAAATTAGATGTAAACAAAACCCGATAAAAACATGTATTACTTCCGGTACTGTTACGAGGTGAATGAACATATTATTTCTTAAAATCATATTTTTATATCTATAAATAGTATCAATCAGCACAAAAAATATAAATATAATTTTTCAGATAATATATTTTATTATAAAAATATTAATTTTAGATAAAAATTAATTAATTTTAATTCAGCAGTTTATAATACCTACTTCCGGTATTCGCCATTTTTTTGGCGTCTTCAGTCGTCATTACATTTTAAATTTTGTTTACATTCTACAAGATTCACAGTTTTCTCTTAACTCTCGCAGGATATCATTCTTTATTTTTAATTATAGTGTTTTGTTGTTGTACAAAAGACTATAAACATGGGGAAAGGTTTCAATAATTATATGACCAAAAAATTCTTCCATCCAGCAAGTAAAGAAAACATCAAACGAGTAAGTTGGTTTTTTTTTTGTATGGAGTAAAAATCTATAATCACGGACCATTGCGCACCTGTTCCTTTAATGATTATTTTTTTCGGATATTGATTCGCACATATTAAAATCAAGATTGATAAGTTAAAAAAGTGTAATCCAACTAAAGAAAGACAAAAACCAAAAATGTTCTCACGCAGTTTACGAATTATGCTGCTTTTGTTTCCATTTTTACGGCATATTTTATTTATTAAATTGTTAGGTGAAAGCAAAGCCCGATCCCCATGTTAAGAATGGCTTTCTAAATAATAAAGGGGGATGTTTTATAGGTACCTCAAACGCACGCCACACTTTTACCCCTCCCCCCGTATGCAACTCGATGTAATTGTAATTTAATATTATCATCCTAACTTTTTTTTTATCATTTAAAAGAAGCGTAGATTCGAAAAAAGTTGTCAAAAAACAAATATATAACGGTAAATAAATGTTATCAAAGGCAAGATAAGTTACTCTCCTACCTAACTAGATAGGTTTTTAGTGTTTTTACTTAATGTAACATGTTTATTCAGCTCGAAAAACATACAGTGTTTACCGATGTATTGGAAAATTAAAAATGGCACCCGACTCTCTCTTTGACACGGTAAGTTTGGGAAAAGGAGTTAAAAAAACAAAAACAAAACTCAATATATGTTACCGTGACATAGGCTGACATATATTCGTAGTTTTTTTTTTTTTACCTTCCAATACGTAAGCACTGCATGTTTTTCGAGCTGAATAAACATGTTACATTAAATAAAAACATATCCAGTTAGGTAGAAAAGTAACTTATCTTGCCTTTGATAACATTTGTTTTATGACCGCCAAAACACCACTCGCTCCTCCACCGCCTCCCACCAAAACACCCACCCCGCAACAGGTAATTTTAAAAGATTTTCCGAGGGTAGAAAGGAAGCTCCCCCCCCCCCAAGAAAATCGTGGCCACAAAGTGGGTGATTACCGTTATTTTTATATATGTATAAAACCCTATTATTTTTTCGCTTACCTTAATGTTGTAAATAAAAATGGACATAAAATCAATATTATGTTAAAAAAATAAAATAAACAATTTTTATTGATTTTTTTTTTCTCGGTAATATAGTTATAATCAAAATTTGTGCTTTTTTTTTTTTTCCAGAAAAGTACGGAGGTCTGTAGTGACATTATGTTTGTGTTACTTGGCCTTTTGGTAGTATCTGTTCATAAGTGTAGTCTGTTCTTCAGGTGCTACTCTTCCATTTCTTGTTCTCTTTCGGTGGAGGAGAAATCCTTCACGACTGAGACAATTTTTATTTTTGTACCTTTTCTCCACGTTAAAAAAACGACCCTGGTGTCTAACTCTGTCCTGTGGGGAGGCATTGTAAATAGGTACATGTATCAACAAAACAGGTTAAAATTAATTTTATCGTCTTCGTAGTTCGTTATTAAAAATCTATTTGTTTTATAAAATGTAAGTCTTATATTATTTTTTACCCATTTTTTTATTGTACATTTTATTTATTCATAAATTTCTGCATAAATAATCTTCCATAGAAATTGATCCAAACTATAGTAAACACACGAAATGATGACGTCACTACTTAATGTGTATAATGATGACATTCTACACAACGGGTTGGAGGTGCCTATTGTTTTACAATCCACAGAGGTATGAAAAAAGTGTTAAAAAATTAAAATATATAACAAACTAGAAGGTCGCCCGGCATTGCCCGGTCATAAAATATGTTTTGAAATGCAGATTTCGTATTTATTATTATATTGGACCTTATATATATAGTAATGATTTAAATAGTTAAAAAAAATGACTCTAGTGTCACAACCGAGAATCAAAACCAAAACGTTTACCTTACGATTTACTTTCTCCTTTGATGTTAATGTCTGAGCTATGAAGACATGTTTACTGCAAAGCTAAAAATTAAACCATGAACCAATAGCTATTACGTTACGCATGCATATGCGTAATGTTGTCGTTTGACCTTCACCTGGCAAATTTCATTTTTTTAATTTTCACACTTTTGCATGGATTTTCCCTGGCTAAAACCCAAATATAAAGTTTCGCACAGGTTGGAATACCCTATATATTAAGTTTCATGTCTGTAGACCAAAAACTCCAGGGGGAGTTTGGTAAGCAAAATTTTTTAAACAAATATGTATACGCATACATAAATATATATAGAAAGAGGTTTGTGTTTACTACAACCTTTGTTGCAGAGGTGAGTGAAAGGTGATGAAACCAATCGACCGTAAAACTAAGAATATTAGAAGGCAAAGGAAGGTAACAGCAAAGACAAAGAAGAAATGACAAACACAAAATGTTCAGTTAAAAAGGATGATAGCAACCATCCTTTTTATTGACAACCAAAGATCGTAAGGGAAAAAAAATCAGGATAGTGTGTAAAGATCGTTAGCTTGACGTCAGTGGGCACTGGAAAGTGAGCATCTGCAGGCTGCTGAGCTGGATGTCAGTGGGCACTGGAAGGTGAGCATCTGCGACTGCTGAGCTGGATGTCAGTGGGCACTGGAAGGTGAGCGTCTGCGGGCTGCTGAGCTGGATGTCAGTGAGCACTGGAAGGTGAGCGTCTGCGGGCTGCTGAGCTGGATGTCAGTGAGCACTGGAAGGTGAGCATCTGCGACTGCTGAGCTGGATGTCAGTGGGCACTGGAAGGTGAGCGTCTGCGGGCTGCTGAGCTGGATGTCAGTGGGCACTGGAAGGTGAGCGTCTGCGGGCTGCTGAGCTGGATGTCAGTGGGCACTGGAAGGTGAGCGTCTGCGGGCTGCTGAGCTGGATGTCAGTGGGCACTGGAAGGTGAGCGTCTGCGGGCTGCTGAGCTGGATGTCAGTGAGCACTAGAAGGTGAGCATCTGCGACTGCTGAGCTGGATGTCAGTGGGCACTGGAAGGTGAGCGTCTGCGGGCTGCTGAGCTGGATGTCAGTGGGCACTGGAAGGTGAGCGTCTGCGGGCTGCTGAGCTGGATGTCAGTGGGCACTGGAAGGTGAGCGTCTGCGGGCTGCTGAGCTGGATGTCAGTGGGCACTGGTATAAGAAACTGGACATTGACAGACTCTAGATTGTGTAGCCTGATGTTGACCAGCACTGGAAATGGTAGCTTGATGGCTACAGGCACTGGAGCAGGTAACCAGACGTTGACAGGCTCTGGAGTGGTTAGTCTGATATTGACTGTCACTGAAAAGCTGCTGAGGGTGGCCGGAAGGTTGAAGGATACACCAGGAAACACCAACAGCTGCTGAAAGGAGTTGGAGGAGTAGGCAGGTGTCTCAAAGTGCAGGCAGCGAAGATAGAGAAACTTTCGGAAGTTGACCCTGAAACAACTGTGTGTTTGTTGGAGAAAAACTTTCTGTTTGAACAATTGCTGCTGAGAGCTTTGACTGGGTGCATCAAAGTCGACTCTGAACCCCCCCCCTCGCGCCATAGCTAAGCTTTTGGTAGCAGATGCGCTATATTCATGAAATAGTATTGTTACAACAGGCGCTGATCTCAGTAAAAAAAAAAAAATTAAGAGA
Source organism: Euprymna scolopes (assembly GCF_053919585.1). Lineage (NCBI taxonomy): Eukaryota > Metazoa > Mollusca > Cephalopoda > Sepiida > Sepiolidae > Euprymna > Euprymna scolopes. Next base: position 1,810,735 of record NC_136519.1, read on the forward strand.
ATTAATTCTCTACTGAATTAGTGCCACTTGTCTGCCGCCAGACAGCTATATGAGATTGTTTACAAATGGCCGGTGTAGTAAATACACACCAGGACACCTTTTTATTCAACTATTATGCAAGTATAAATCATGTAGAATATCTGCATAAATATAATTACTTGTAATAGTTAACTAAAGATGATCATTCCATAAGAAAACTGAAAAAATTAATAGGGAACTGATTAAAGTGAATGTTTAAAAGCAGTCTAACTAGATATTTTGTGAATGCAATTCCATGACCCATATATAACAAAGTTGTATTTTCTTTTTTAATAGAAAAAAGATTTTTAATATGAATATCAATAGACAAAAAAAAAAAAAAAATTATAGGAGTATAGGGAAATGCCATCAAAGCGTAGATAAATTACTCTTCTACCTACCGGGAGAAGTTTTTAGTGGTTTTATGGGGAGGTTACTGATTATGGGATTTCATTCACTTGTTTTAGGGAGGTTGTCATTAGTTTTTAGGGATGTGCTCGCGACAGGTTTTGGTGTTTTACTTTAGGATGTTTGGTGCTTGTGCGGTTTACCAAAGACATTAAAATCAAAGATATTGAGAAAGAACTATGTCATACGTACACGTTATAAAATTCTCATAAAAAATATTGCATAATTTGATCAAGTAGTTTTTTTTTTTTTTTTTTTTTACAAAGGAAAATCAAATCTTAATAAAATCATATCATTGCCATCTTGGCAGACGATGAGGGAGACACCAGGGGAGATAACTCCAATCACTGCTTAAAGTTTGTCAAAATTTGACAAGATTATTTTGAAACATGGGCAGAAAAATTACCTAGATATTTTGGTACTTGTTTAGTTTAATCAAGACATTTAAAAATGAAAATATTGAAAAAAATTATGTTGTACATACCTGTCATGGAATAAAGTTTTCATACAAAAAAAAACACTTAATTTTATCAAGTAGTTTATTTGTTTTTTAGAGAGGAAAATGAAACTTTTATGAGATCGATCGTGTCGTGGACATGTTTATTTTGTGGATAAGGAGGGGAGCGTCAAGGGAGATAACTCCAATCACAGCTTAAAGTTTGTCAGAATTTGATGAGATAATTTTGACACGGGCAAAAAAATCCATAGATAAATATTTGAGGTTTTTTCCACTTATTTTACAGAGTTTCTCTGCCCCTTTTTTTTTTAATCCCTTTTTCATTTTATTCTTTGTTAGTCACGGTTTTGTTTAAAAGCACCTCCTCCTCGCGAATTATATATTTGAATTTTTACTCTTTTTTCATTTGTTGGCTTCTTTGCTAAATACCCAATTCCATTAACAATGAATGGCATTAATCACCACTTTTTTCACTGACTTTATGTTGCATCTTCGTAAAAGTTTTAGAAGTTTTTTGAACTATCATAGGCAAAATATATTTTTGATATCTTATTTAAACAATTGATTTGTGTTTATCAGAAAGATATATCTATTTTATGGAAATTTAAAAGTATCAGGTTGGCTTTCTACAAATTTCAGTTACTTGGGTCAAGAGGCACCATCTCTCAAGGCAGTAAGCACTGGGGATATTTTATGTAATCATCCCAAACTAGTATTTAAAAAAAGAATTGTAAAGAACAATGCAATGTCATTCCTTCGCCCCATCAGATGTTGGTAGACTGCGTAATACAAGACACATTGTGAAAACAGTTATTTTACCATCACACGTTTGAATTTTTGAGATGCAGTATTATTGTTTTTATTATTTGCATAATTTGGACAATTATCCTCATCTTGCACTTACCATGTTTTAATAACTGTCTTCAGTCCTTTGGGCCGAGATCACAGTGTAGTAGCTGTTCTTCAGATGCTGCACTTCAATTTCTTGATCTTTGGTGGAGAAATCTTTCATGACTGAGACAATTTTTAATTTTTGTTCCTTTTCTCCACGTTAAAAACGACTCTGGTGTCTAACTCTGTCCCGTGGGGAGACATTGTAAAATAGGAACTGTCTTCAGTGCTTGTATAGCTTTGTTATGTTTTAAACCAACGCATTTCAGGTGAAAACATTTCTTTTGTGTTATGAATTAATCCTTTTATTTGTAAGCCAAACAAGGTTATTTAAAGTCTATTTCTTATAATTTAATTTCAGCCCAAAATATCCCCAACGTGGCATGTCCTCGATGTCCGCCGTTGCTCTCTCAAGATAACCGCTCTCAGCATGTCATTTCACATGAAAACACAATAACTTATCTAGAGTTAAAGTAGGGGAGGTAACTCTGCTTTTACAAGAAAAAAAAAGACTAGCCCCCCCCCCCCTCCCTGACCATATTATCGTTCTAACACGTGTCATGTCAAAATTAGTATAAATTTCAAAATTAAAAAAAAATGATCCAGTAGAAAAATAATTACAAATAAAAATAGAATTTATTGAATTATCAAATTTTATTGTATGTTTTAATGTGGGAGAATTTTTTTCAGCAATTCTGTATGACAAAGTAACTTGTCTCCTTTAACTTAAGGATCTGCCATTTTTAAACATAATATGTCAGAACATAATTGTGGATGTTTTTTTGATTGAAATACATTTGACACTTTTTCTACTTGATTATTTTTGTAATTTTAAAAATCTGTACTTATTTCACCATGATGTGTAAGTATGTAATGTTTTCACCTGAAATGTATTAATGACAAATCTACACAAACACTGTTTTCTCATCTTAAAACAAAGTTCAGTATTTTCAAATTTTTGCAATGTTCTTCTTCAGGTATGGATTGCGGAGCAGAAGGCAGCACATGATAAAAAGAAGCAAGAAGATTTGCTTGCGCAGTACCAGAAAGAACAGGAGATAACTAGCAACAAGTAAGACTTTTCCAAGCTTTAATAAGTAAATTTGAATATTGTGGTGTAAATGAAGAAAAAAGAAACAAGAACGACCGACCGCGTTTTTGTGTGGCTTACCTCGTGTTCATAATGAAGAAGAAAGAAACAAAAATGGCTGCCCTGTTTCTTTATATGCCTACAGGGTGACCATGAGGTATGCAAATGAGATGCTCCTCCAGGGGTGCTGCGGAAATGCTGATCAAGCGCAGACTCGGAGCGCTCACCGACCTGATAGCGGAATTCCAGTTGAGAGTATCTGTTGTGTTGGTCCCGTCAGAAAAAAACAAGGCGGATTCGATGACACGCGAAGGCCTGGCTGCAGGAGGGAAAGGAGGTCTCCTCGGTATGCTGTGCAGGGGAAGAAGTCAAAGAGTCACACGAAATGCACCACTTTGGTCGAGAACGAACGTTATTCCTAGCCAGAGAGATTTACCCGGAGACCACCGAGGAGGAGGTTAGGGAGGTGGTGGAGAACTGTCGAGAGTGCCAATCAATTGACCCTGGACCGTCCAGACACGAAGCAGGAGAGCTACACGTTGCGGAGGACTGGAAGCGATTGGCCATTGATGTGACACACTATTGCCACAAATTGTATCTGTCGATGGTCGACTGTGGACCGGGAAGGTTTGCCATCTGGAGAGAGATCAGGACAGAAGCTGCATGGGCGATCGGAGGGGTCATCGAGGAGATATTTTTGGAGAGAGGGCCGGTTGAGGAACTCTTAATGGACAATGGCCCCGCTTTCCGATCAGAAGCCTTTAAGGGGGTGTGCGATAAGTGGGGAGTAAGGCAATTTTTCAGAGCAGCGTATCGGCCGAATGGCAACGGAATAGTGGAGAGGAATCATCGCACCATTAAAGCCGCTGCGGAAAAAAGCAACGTATCACCCATAGAGGCGGTGTTTTGGTATAACATCTCGCCGAAGACCAAACAAGATGAGACAACTGTGCCTCATAGGGCCGTTTTCACATATAAGTGGCGGCATCCGTGCAACAAAACAGCAGGAATTGAGAGTGAAGAAGCCACTATCAAAGTAGGTGAAGAGGTGTGGGTGAAACCCCCCAATGCACAGTGTACCACTCGTTGGAAAAGAGGGGTCGTAACACGATTGCAGTCGAAGAACAATGTGATGGCGAATGGTGTTCCCTGGCATATCTTAGACCTGCGTCGTGTGACATTGCCGGTATGCAGTGAGGGCAGTGAAGAAGAGGAAATCGAGGGCCACCGAGAAGCAAATGATGCTGCTCGACCTGACTTAGGCCCGCGTTGTAGTGAACCTGAAAACGTTAACCCCCTAGAAGTTGTCCCCCAGAGGCCTCGACCTGAGAGGAGGCGGCCTGCTTGGATGGAGGATTACAAAGTATCCTATTGATCTCGAAGATCAGGGGGCTGTGTGGTGTAAATGAAGAAAAAAGAAACACGAACGACCGACCGCGTTTTTGTGTGGCTTACCTCGTGTTCATAATGAAGAAGAAAGAAACAAAAATGGCTGCCCTGTTTCTTTATATGCCTACAGGGTGACCACGAGGTATGCAAATGAGATGCTCCTGATTGGAGATAAAAGAGGAGTGATTTGGGGAAGGAAGGCATTCTGAAGTTAGATTGCGAGCAGAGAAGTTGTATTTGTAGAAGAGAAAAGTCGGATTCGGGGAGAGAAAAGCTAAAGTTGCAGAAGTTCGTTTTGGAGTGGAGAGAAGACGCGTCAAGTGGTGACCAGAAAGTGAAAGTTCGGACAGCAGTGTCACGCAAACGACAAATATGGGGTTCAGGACTTGGAGCAAAAATATCCAGGATCTTCATTACTGAGGAATAATATCTGGTGTGCTTTGAAAGGGGATTAACATGTCACTGAACTTCCACTTCCTCCAATCCAATCAATGTTACAGTCTTGAACGACTTTCTTCAAATTGAATCTTATAAAATATGCAAGGAATAAGAATAAAAAAGAAATGGAGCAGGAGGACACATCGGTTGTCATTTAATTCTGGACAATGTCAGGATTTTATATTAAGTTATACTTTTAGCTTTGACACTAACAGAGATAATAATCCTTTTCTATCTTTCAATTTCTTTTTCACTTTTTCTGTGTAGTGGGACCTCTAGATACAAAAGACTTTATTTACAAAATTTTCAGCTTACAAAACATGATTTGAAATTCCTTTTTCTCCTTGCATACGAAAACATTTCTAAAAAACAAAAGATACAATTAATAGAAAAACTATTTTCAAGTGCCTAATTTTTTGAAAATCTTTTTAAAATCAAAATTGTATTATATTATTATTTAGTAATTTTCTTGAAATAATTGTTGATTTTTAACTTAAATTTATTTTTTCTACTTACATGTATAAATCAAAATTATTTAAAAAATTGAAAAATTAATGCATGCATTTCAAGAATATCAGATAAAAAAAGATTTTCTGTTTTATTTTTTATTGTATACCCTCTGCAATTTATATAAGGGCTGGTAATTTGTTATTTTTCTTAGAAATCAGAAAATAGCTGTAAGAAATTAAATAATTCATTTCACTTTGATTCTTTTTCTTCTGTGTGCATGCATGCCCTTAAATTTGATTGTGGTCATGACCTTTTTTCCTCTATTTCTTTTTCAATTTTGTTTATTTTTTTTCTGTTTCTTTTTTCAATAAAAAACTCTCCATTATTAATTTGCAGGGCTCTGCTTGGAGATGAAAAAGCAAAACTTGGTCTCAGTTTTATGTATGATGCTCCACCAGGTATGAAAAAGAAAGAAGTAAGACATTTGTTTTTTGTTTTTTTTTACTTTATTTAAAAATTGCTTATACATGTGTCCAATCATTGTTTTTCTTTTTTTTTTTTTTTTTTTTTTTACAAAGGAATCACTACTTCTCAAGGTTCAAAGGCCACTCGAGGATAAGGGTTAATGAGTGTACAGTAGTCAATGGGAAATTGTTGTAGTTATCGTTAGTAGTGAAAATTTGGTAAATTGGATTACTTAAGGGGACAGCTCATCAAGAACTTGTTCATGTTGGACTTGAAGACAACCATATTGTAGTCAGTTGGAAAGCAGGAGAATGGAAAAGAGTTCCACAGGCGTGCAGTTCTAAGAAAGAAGCTTTGTTCATGGAATCTACATTAAGGTTTAGACATAGATAAAGAGTGGGGGAAATTATTGATAGTGTTTTCAGATAAACAAGTGTTTTTCATGGAAGTCAGGCCCCAGGGGACCATCGATTGCAGCTCAGGCAAGCACTTGCCATTAAATAATGATAAAGCAGAGACAAGCTTGCAACATCTCTTCTGTGAGAAAGAGGTTGCAGGGAAGAGAAAAGGGCATTTGTTCTTGGCATTTGATTTTGCTCTGCTCACTGCATAGGAGGCTACCCTCCCAGGCATTACTTCCTACTTTTTGATATGGTTAAAGGATTGTCCTCCACCCCTCATTAAGAGGTGAAGTTGATTTATCGCTGATTGCCTGAAGTACTTCTGCTCCCACTGGGGATTGTTGATGGACCTGATAAAGATACTTTTAACAACGTGTGTGCTTTACTGGCTTTGAGCCCTTGCATTGCTCTTGGCTCCTTTTCTTTTTTGTATAAAACCGTGACCTTGTTTTACACCTGGTCCTCATAGGCAGGATGGTCGACCACATCTTTATCAAACAAAATTCTGTTTGCCTGTCATTGTACAGTTTTACAAAGTATTTCCATTGACGAACATGAATATTAAATGGATGCACCTTATTTTTTGATGCATGCAAGTGCTTTGATAGGAGACTCCATTTGCTGGTCACGCTCAAGTTTGAAATAGCAAGTGCTTCATTTAAGTTGCTATTCAGCTTGCTAACAACTCCCCACTCAGGATGTGACACAAAGTTTACTGCAGTCTGTTTAAAAGGGAGAAGCTAATGCTTTGTGCACCAGCTAATATGGTACAACAATACTCTATACACAAGTAAATAGTAGTTTATGGAGATATAGAATATTGGCCAGTGCTGGAAAACTGCTTCTGTGGTACCAGTTTACAAGAATTCGGATGAAAGAACTGACCCATTAAATTATTGCCCCATTAGCCTCCTCCCTCTTTTGGCCAAAATATTTGAGTCCATAATTAATCAAGCTCTAGTCCACCATCTGATAATTGCTAAACTTCTGCCCGACCAACAATATGGCTTTAAGTAAGCCCGTTCTACTGCAGATATCTTAACTATAATCTCTGAACACATATACCATGGATAAGGCAGAGGAGGGAAGGGCAGAGTAGTAGCCCTATATATATCTAAGGCTTTTGACAGAGTATGGCACAATGGTCTTCTCATGAAAATCAGATCATATGGAATTACTGGATGAATACTTAATATAATTAAATCCTTCTTAAATTGGAGAAGAATCCAGATTGTCCTCGATGGTGTATGTCAATATAATGATATAAATGCAGGTGTACCTCAGGGGTTGATACTTGGACCTTTATTATTCCTGATATTCATAAATGACCTCCTTGATAAAATTGTCTGACACCAGGCTCTATAACAGGCATGAGGCAGAAAACAAATGAACACATATCGAAGGCAATGACGGAAACCCTAGAGGAAGAACTCCAGTCTGTAGTGAAATGGGGACAAAAATGGATGGTAACGTTTAATGCTGTCAACACTAAGCTCGTTTCCTTTAATAATTACAAGAAAACTTCTCAACCACCAATAGCTAATGATACATTACCTGTTCAAACTTCTTGTCTTAACATTCACAGGGAACATGAATTGAAACAGATATATCGAGGGCATTGGCAAGGCTGCTGCAAAGAAGGTGGGCTCTTTCTACTGTGCTAGAAAATTACTTATGCCTGAAAGTATCCTGTGCCTCTACAAGGCCACCATTCACCCATGTATGGAGTATTGTTGTCACATTTGGGCTGGTGCATCTGGTATTAGTTTCTCACTCCTGGAGAGTCGCCAACCTAATAGGTCTTGAACTGTCATCTAAACTTCAACCTCTGTTCAATCAATAAAATGTTGCATCCCTCTGCCTATTATTAATGGTAGATGCTCCAAGGAACTACAAGCCCTTGTATCCCTTCAATGTAAATACCTCCGACAAACCTGCAAACAGCAAAATCCCACCTCTTCCTCAGATGTCAGAAAGCCTTCTACTCAAATAGTTTCTTCCCTAGAACAGCTAGACTTTGGAATTCCCTTCTGGGCTCCTGCTTCCCTAACTGCACTGACATGCAGAAGTTCAAGTGTAATGTAAACGGACATCTTGCTGCTCAACTCCCTATATAGTATTCCTGCAATTTATGTCCCAGATAGTAGCCTCCTACATCAAAGTGGCACTGTGCCTTGTTTCGGGTGAAAATGCAATGAAACTAAAAAGAGTGTCAGAAAACTTATTGGGTGATTATTATTGTTATTATTATTATTATTATTATTGTTCTTTTGGTTAGTTTTTTTGCCAGAATTTTTTGAAACTGGTATCATATTGACAATTTTCCAACTATCAGAGAAACAATATTTTGCAAGGCATTTATTAATTCATTATTATAAATTTTCCAGAAATCATAAGTTCCTAATTTCTATGATGCTATGTGATTTCTAGTCATCTGTTTGATGGTTTTAGTTAGTTTTTTACTTACTTTTTATATACTTTTTGTTACTTTATTTTTAGTGTGTGTGTGTGTGTATATAATATATAATGTACTAGCATAGGTGCCCGGCATTGCCCAGGTGTTTGGAGGTGTGTGTTGAGCAAAAAAAAAAAAGTGGTAGTAGGAAGGCAGGCTCAAACCCGTGCCACGAAAGAAAAAGAATGGAAAAAACATGTGACGTCTTTGCTGTTACGATCACCGCCAAACCGGAAGTGACGTAGGTTTTAATTAAGGCTAGACAATCGAAAAGAGGAGATGACTTTCGAAAATATCGGTGAAAAAAGCAACCCCGCCCTGTAGAAAAGTGCCCAGTTGAGGGTGAAGAAATTAATGTTTTTAGCCAATTTTTCTGTATTTGTCGTCTGAAGGGTCGAGCTTCAAAATGGTCCTGTTCTTGTGAAAATTTGTCACCTGTGTCGAAAGTTTTAGGCAGACACGCAAACATACATATATGCATACATTTTATATATTGATAGCTCAAATTTTCGACTCAAGCCGATTAAAAAGCTTGCCCTATTTCTGAATACCATTTATGTAAAATTTCAAATGTTTAGACCAGAAATTGTCTGAGTAATTTGGTAGAGACCGCAGAGGTCAAATTTTTTTAAACTTTGACCCCTAATATGACCCCTTATCATTTATTGTTTTGGGCTCAAATCAACTTATTAAGTTCGATCCATGTCCAAGGAATCTATATCTAAAATTTCAAGTGTTTAGACTTAAAATTGTCGGAGGAGTTTGGTAGAGTTCTCAAAGATCAAATTGTTGAACTTAACAGCCAAATTTCTGGCCAAAAACAGATTACAAAGATTTTCCCAAATCTCACTACCCCGTATATCAAATTTCGAGTTTATAGACTGAAAATTAAGAGTTATTGTGTAGGGAAATGTACACAGACAGACACACACACAGACACTTTCACTTTTAGATATAAACATTTTTTTTCTTTTTACTTTCAGATTGAAACACCAGATAAAGAATGTAAATTTGAATGGCAGAGAAAATATAATGCTCCCAGAGAATCGTAAGTAACGGCTCTGCCTCTTTCATTTTTGCCAACTTTTTCTTTCCATCTCTAAAAAGTCTTTTCTTTTTTCCATTTTTTTCTATTTCTTTTTGTTTTCTCTTTCTTTTTTCTTATCTTTTGTTTTTCTCTTTTTATATTTTTTTATTTTATATTTTTTCTTTTTTCTCTTTTCCTTTTTCATTTTCCTTTTTTATTTTTTGTTTTAGTTTTTCTCTTTTCATGTTTCTTTTTTCATGTTTCTTTTTTCTTATTTTCATTCTCTTCAGACTTTTGAGATGCAGTCACCAGATTGTAATTAGAAAATTCTTAGTTGATTTGTAAATCAAATTCGTTTTGAAGTTCAAAGGTGTGCACTTCTAAAATGTACAGGGTGGTCGCTAGAAAAGCAGGAAATTTTAAGGTCAGCTTAAATTATGAAAAAAATGAGTGATTGCTGTTTTTTTGATTCGTTCTTTTGTTGTCGAGCTTGGATTTCTCGGTTAAGACGCTTCAGTGAAATGCACGGACGACATTTTAAGTATCTATGCGTATAATATAACATTTATCTTTGAAAAACTTTGTAAAAATTATTCTTTGTTTGACAAATTTCACGCTTTTCTAGCGATCACCCTGTATAATTAATAAAAAAAAAAAAAATAAAAAACCCGCTAATTTCTGATGGAAAGTAAAAGTATATTTTTCAGATGAGAACAAAAACCTCTTCTGCACAATAAACTGTTTCTTTCCAATTCATGGTGTCACTTTCAGTGAAGATAAATTTTCCCTAAATAAAAAAAATTAGTTTGTGTCTTACACGCTTAGGAGGGCTAGTAAATACGAACCAAGGGAGATAATTCTGATCGTTTTGTAATCACAGTAACCGTTTCGCTAGCGGCCATGACACCAACCTCAAAGATTTCCTTGAAGTAAATCCTCTGGTGAATATCTTGTTTGATGTTATTCTTATTGTGTGTTTATATTTTGTATTTTGCAGTTATGCTAAAAATGATGACACAATCCGTGATCAGCCGTTTGGAATTGAGGTGAGAAATGTCCGTTGCTTTAAGTGTCGAGAATGGGGTCATGTGAATACGGACAAAATCTGTCCGCTCTATGGAAAAAATCTTACAGCAGAACCACCCCAGCGTAAGTAATTTTTATTCTTATGGTTTTATTGTTTTCTTTTTCCTATAAGATGTTAAAAGTTCTTATTTCTTCTTTGCCTTGTAAATAACGGTGTAACTTTTCTCTCCAATTTCAAGAAACGGTAGTTGTAGAAATTATTTACAGTTGCAGCTTTTTTTTCTTTTTCAGTATACTTTATATATATATATATATATATATATATAGTAGTGTTGGGCCGATGAATCAGAATTGAGAATTAGAAAAATTGACAAATTTGGGGGAATTTGAATCAAAAAAATTGGTGCATATTTTCCGATGCCAAAAGAATTCTTTTAATTGTCTTTTTTTTTTATGTGATTTATTTAAAGCAAAACCTTCCATTGCGGGTAATAATGATAAAATAATAAATATTTATTGATTTTAAAATACCAGTAAAGCTAAACTCGATATCAAGTGTAAATTTACGTTTAGAAAAAATATCTGCATATTTGACGTTTTTTTACAGAAAAATCGGGGAAAATAACAACTCTTGTAGTTAAATATTGAGAGATTTATAAAGAATCGGAATTGGTAATAATATTGGAATCGTCCCATCACTAATATATATATATATATATATATATACATAATATCTGCAATTGTAACATGGCTGTTATGCGCAAACCATGTTCATTACAGTTCAAACCTTTCTCAGACCACCACGCCATTCGGCACCATCAAAAAGGAAGAAATGAATAAATCTGACTCGGCTTTTCTTTCTTCTTTAACATAAGTTGTTTATTACCGTTTTTCTTTCTCCCCATCTCAACACCCGCTTAAAAGTCTCTTGCTGTCATATGTCCATTTCACCTGACACGCGTTCTCTTTCTTCCAACCGCCCTGGCCACAGCTAGCCCATTCTTGCCAGCATAAATCGAGTCAAATCTGATAACTCCATTGAAACAACAATCACTTTAAAATTGCTGTCTATTAATATCAAAATCACACGCAAATTTTCTCAATCTATTGTGTGTCGGATTGTCGAAAGGAAATTTGTGCCTAATTGATTTTAGATGTTTTGTTTTAGAAAAGAAAAGATGCGATATCTGTTGAATCATTAATGTATGTTAGCATTTTTTTTCCTTGAAGGAAAGTTCATTTCTTGTAATGGAAAAAGAACAATATATGTATTGTACGTTAATTGCTGAAAGTTGAACTGAGAGCGACATCTTTCAAAGAAGCAGAACAGCAACCATGTATATTAACTGAATGGTTTTACTTAGACAAGTAATGAAAATACACAAGACAATAAAAGATGAATAAAGAGGAAGAAGGTATTTAGTTTCTTCAGGACCTGTAAGTTTAGTGGATAAAGTAGTTGGTAAAATACAGTTGTAAAGTTACTCTTCTGGAAGTTGAAGATTTCATCCTCAGTGCAAGCAATACTCAAAATACAATTGCAAATTACTAAGGATGTCTACCCAGTCATGGCTGATGGAACAAGAGCATGCTACCCCTGTGGATTAAATAAACATTTCCGTCCAAAATTCTGTGTAGATTCCCAAGTTTGACAGAAAAATTACTGAGTACAACAAGATACAATTGAAGAAGGTTGGAGGCTACATTGACCGAACCGTTGTGAAAATAACATTCAAGATGAGAACACTCGTCCGATGAATCCAAATAATCCTCATGTCCAAAATTTTGAAATGTAAAGCGAAAAAAAAAAAAGGTTTGCAGCTTTAAAACTTATTGAATGTGTGAAGAAGCATTCTGTTAAAAAGTGTACACACTTTTGGCTCTTCAGTCGTAGGAGGAAAGATTTGTGACAGCAGTACGGGGCTAATCTCATAAAGAGATTAACTGTTAACTGATGTCAACCACAGGAAAAATGGAAACAAAGAGATTGAGAAATCTAAGTATTTAACTTTACATAGGTTTGCTCATGTAACCCATAAGAAAACAGTTATTGACTTTTGACTGGTTCCTTTAAATTTAGATAAAGTGGGGTGGGGACATTACCATATGGACAATTTACACGTCTTATAAGTTTTAGGATACATTTTTTGTTTATTAATTTTTTTTTTTTTTTTGACTTGTCGCAGCCCAAAGCAACTCGTTGCTAGAAAGCATGCAAGAAGATGGCTTTGTTTTGAAAAAGAGTATTATGGGAAGATTAATTGACCCGACCTCATCTGATCAGGTAAGATTTTATTTTGATGAACATCTTAAATATTTATTCGTAGTTGAAAAGATATGATATACTTCTCTGCTTTGCTATAGGATTTATAAACAAATTTTGTTAATTCAGAAAGTGTGTTATGCAGTTGTTGGTTTTAGATAAAAATTAAGTAAATACATTTTTTTTTAAATTACAACGTATAAGTAAATTAATTTAAAAAAAATTAAAATAATTTTTAAAATTAAAAATAACAAAATAAATTTTTGAAATTAAAAATAAGAAAATAAATTTTTGAAATTAAAAATAAGAAAATAAATTTTTGAAATTAAAAATAAGAAAATAAATTTTTAAGATTAAAAATAAGAAAATAAATTTTTAAGATTAAAAATAAATTTAATAATTTTTTAAATCAAATAAATTAAAAAAAAAATAAGAATAAAACTTTTAAAAATTAAAAGTAAGTAAATATAATTTAAAAAATTAAAAATAACTACTAAATAATGAATTTAAAAAATAAGTAAATTAAAAAAAATAAAAATATGTAAATAAATAAAAAAAATGAATATTATATTTGATGCTTGTTTAAAATAGTGTTTTAAATCAACACATTTTAGGTGAAAACATTATTTACTTACATGCTATGTTGAAATTAGTATAATTCCTAAAATTACAAAAAATGATTGAGCAGAAAAATAATTACAAGTAAAAATAGAATTTATCAAGTTGATCGATTTCTAGTTTTATCATATTTTAATATTAAAAAATTTGCAAGATTCAGGGGAGTTAACTAAAACAGATTATTTGCACTAAATAATTATGATCCACTATTTTTAAGCACAAAATGTGAGAACGGAATTTTTGAATTATTTTTTGTTCAAAATACATCAAGCAAATCTCCTACCAGATCCTTTTCAACCAAAAAGAAAATGCAATCAAGACCTTTGGACTTAGAATAAAATCGATTTCCAAAGAATCAAGTCTACCCATAACTAAAATTCACGAAACTGCCCTACTCAAAACCCCTCCCTGGAAAATCGTATCCCCTAACATCGACCTAAGTTTAAGTAAATATGAAAAGAAACATACTCATCCAATAACTTATCATGATGATCTTGATAAAATCAAAGAAAAGTATCCAGATCACACACACATCTATACAGATGGGTCTAAACAAAATAACACAACAGCCAGTGCAGCAGTACTCAATCAATCAATCAAAAAACAATCAAACCTCCCAAAAGAAACCTCAATCTTCAGTGCTGAAATACATGCTCTAATCCTAGCTCTCAAACTCGCCTCCAATAACAAAAACAAATTTATAATCCTTTCAGACTCCCAATCTACTCTAAAAGAGATTAAAAATAAAAAGATGGACAACCCCCTAATCGCAAAATTACTCCAAAAATTAACTGAACTAAACAGTAAAAAAGAAATCATTTTCTGCTGGATACTGAGCCATTCCGGTATTAAAGGTAATGAATTAGCAGATTCTGCAGCAAAAAACGCCTTAAATCTCCTAATCGATGCAAATTTTAAAATTCCATACATAGATCTAAAAAGACGTATCAACGCATATACAACAGAGAAATGGCAAACCTACTGGAATGAACACCCTAACAATAAACTTCACGAAATCATGCCAAAAATCAAAGAACAAAATACGAAACTAAACAGAAAAGAAGTCAAACTAACAAGAATAAAAATAGGCCATACTCACTTAATCCACTCATATCTCCTAAAAAAAGAAAGCCAACCCATCTGTATACCTTGTCAAACACCACTCACAATCAAACACATTAATTGAATGTACTGATTTTGTAACCGTAAGAAATCGATTCTACAAAGAAAACAATATTAAAGAGTTATTTGATAAAAACAATCCCCACACCATACTCTCCAATCTTAAAAAAAATTGGCCTTTATAAAAAAATTTAAAAAGAACCCTTTATACAACAGTCCTGGATATGACCTAAAACTATATCCGATGGTGAGGCCCCACCTTGCGGGCCTTGGGTAGTGTGTAGCCACCCTTTAATTGCCATTGCTCCCAGGTCCACTCTAACCCGGAGTGATAGTACCTGTTAGGGTCCCAACTATGGGTTAAATAGAATCTGACTTAAAAAAAAATATATACTCCATTAAAAATCGTTCCTCAAAATAACTAGATTTGGTATTAAATAACCTGAAAAAGGTTGATATGCCATAAAACAAAAACAACCAACCAACCAACCTACCAGATCATTTTTTATATATATTATTTCTTAATTGGAATTCATTTTTGAGATGAGCATTATATATATTAATTTATTTTTATTTCGGACTATTATTCTCATCTTTATTAGTTGTTGTTTTTGATCTTTTATTGGTTTTGTTTATTCACAACGTTTTGGCCAACTATTCCTCTGGCCTTCGTCAGGTGGTAACCGCGACGGATAGGAACTTCGAATCTCCTAACTGCATTCACTGCCATCCGTAGTTGTTGTCGTCTCACCACATTTTGGCCAATTAAACCTCTGGCACGCTTTGGGTGGAATTGAAACCGCTATCTTCAGACAATGTTCATCTGGAACTGTAGAGATTCAACGTCTCTATCAACTGCGCCACGGGCCCCGTTACCAAAAGCTTGTCAAAACACGGAGCCTCCATAAGACGAGAGCTATTCATTTCAATTGATGGCAGACGGAGAGCAGAGTGTTGATTATGTAAAGATAGAAGCTTGGTTTTAGATGCAGTAAAATTATTCAGCCACCTCTTTCCCCATTGTACCATGTGTTCAAGATCAGAGAAGAGAGAATCAGATAACTTGGTCATTTACAGCCTTTGAAATGTTGCCATAGATGGTAGTGTCATCAGCATAAATGTCTATGAATGATCTTAGGATGTGATTTGAAAGATTATTGATGTAGATCAGGAAAAGAGTTGGGCTCAGGTGAACCCCTGAGGGACTTCAGCATTAATACTGTGAGCTTTTGATTTCTGCCCATCAGCTACTACTTTTATGACCCTATCAGAAAGAAATAATTTAATAATTGAGAGGACATTTCCAGCCATACAGTAGCTGGAGATCTTGTTAAGTCGATCTTTTTGTCATATCATGTCAAGAGCAATTGCCCTAGAAAGGAAACCTCCATTAAGAGATCCACTAATCCTATGAGATATGACTGATAGCACATTTGTTGTAGACCTAGCAGAACGGAAACCATATTGCATGTCACTAAGGAGTTTATTTTTGCTGAGGTGGTTAACTACTTCTCTATTTAACACTGATTCCAGCACAAGAGACTGATTGATCTGAGAGGGAGATGACTGATCACCTGAATTCTTAAATATGGGGGCATACTTATGAGGTTTTCCACCATGTTCGGAAGCAATTATCCTTAAGACAACGCTTAAACAGCTTTGTAAGTATAGGAGCTAGTTCTGATTGAAACGTTTTCAGCACTATAATTTGAATGCTGTCAGAGCCAGTTGCTTTACTGGATTTAAGCTTTTTGATTAGCTTGGCAATGTCACACGCAGATATTTGTATACTGCATAGCGTGTTTTCAGATTCAGGAGAAAATACAAATGCTGATGAGATTACATTTAGAAAGAAAAATTTATTTAAACATTTTATTACTTTTTTAACGTGAAACTTAATATTTTGCATTTGTACATAATTTGTCAATGTCTGCTCTGACAGATGTGGTCGCTCTAAATTGATTTGATGAATTCCCATCTGTGAGCTGACTTTGGTAGTGATTTTTTGTGAACTTAAATTTTGAAATAATATTTACTTCCAAAAAGTGGAGTCATCTTCCTGACGTGTTGCTCTAAATTTGGATGCTCTCCATTAGTTTTTATAAAAAGTTAGTCTAGTTTCACGATCACAAAAACATTGAAATTAAAGTGCATAATTAGAAAAGAAATTATACTATCTCAGGGCCACATTAACTGATCGGGTGGGCCAAGTTGTGACCTGCGGGGCGCTTGTTGCACACCCCTGGTTTAAACCAACATTATTATGTACATACGTGTCATGTCGAAGTTAGTATAAATTCCAAAAATGATGAAAAGTGATTCCAAAGAAAAAATAATTTCAAGTAAAAATAGAATTCATTGAATTAAGTTTCATCGTACGCTTTAATGTGGAAGAGTGGCGCAACCAATTCAGTGTGACAAACAAGGGAGATAACCCTTGACTTAAATTAAGGATATGCCACCTCTAAATATGATATCTGGGAACGTCCCTTGACACTAGCACACAAGTACATGTATTTGGTGACTTTAATGTCCACCATAAAAACTGGCTTAGATTCTCTACTTACACAGATGCAGCGGGAAGCACAACTCATAGCTTCTCTATATTTCACTCCCTATCACAAATTGTTATGTTTCCAACCCGTTTCCCTGACCAGAAAGAACAACATGCATCAGTTCTAGATATGTTTTTGACCACAGTTCCCGATGATTGTATAACGAATGCCGACAGCCCACTTGGGAACGCTGATCATGCAGTGATAATGGTTGAAATCGCCCTAAACTCTAGACCCAAAACTGAAGAGCCAGTGCTCAAAACAAGATATTATAAAAAGGCTGACTGGGAAGCCATCAGAGATGCCCCATAGGGAAATATTTTTTCTCTTCCTGCTGAACAGTGTGCAAACGAGACCACCGAATGGTTCAAAACTGCAATCGAAGCGCGTGTTCCCATGCGGAAATTTTATAGCAAGCCCCACTCTCCCCAATGGTTTACTTCTACTTGCGCAACTGCCATTGCTCAAAGGCAGCATGCATACCGCAGATTTAACCGACATAAGTCCAGTTCAAACAGAAGTATATAGAAGCTAGAAGTACGTAAAGAAAGAAATAGCGACAGCTAAGAGAGAATTTACTGAAACCACTAAAAAACACATCGAAGCACAAAAACTAGGAACTCGTGACTTCTGGAAAATCTACAACAGTGTAGTAAATAATGGGCAATCAACAATTTCCCCACTAACCAACAATCATGGGGTTGTTTGCTCAGCAACCGAAAAGGCTAACATGCTTGCCAGTCGGTTTGCCTCAAACTCCACATTGGACCCTCCAACCACCCCCTCCCTGACTTTCCTATGCAGACAGACGCCACGCTAGACGATCTGAAAATCACCCCTACTCAGGTGCATGCGATCATAAAAACCTTGACACTTCAAAAGCATGTGGACCCGATCTCATCCCAGTTGTGCTATTAAAAAAGTGCTCAGCCAAAGTAGCTCCAGTTCTCTCCAAACTCTACAATAAATGCCTTAATAAATCTTGCTTTCCGGTCTGTTGGAAAACTGCTTCTGTGGTACCAGTATTCAAGAATTCTGGCGAAAGAACTGGCCCATTAAATTATCATCCCACTTTTATCCTCCTCCCACTTTTTGCCAAAATACCTTAATTAACTATGCTCTAGTCCATCACCTTACAGATGCTAAACTTCTGGCTGACCAACAATATGGATTTAGACAAGCCTGTTCCACAGCAGACATTCTAACTGTAATCTCTGAACGTATATACCATTCACTGGACAAAGTGGGGGGGGGCAGAGCGGTAGCTCTAGACATATCTAAGGCTTTTGATGGTATGGCATGAGGGTCTCCTCAGGAAAATTAGATCATACGGTATCACTGGTAGAATACTTAACATAATTAAATCCTTCTCAGATAAGAGAAAAATCCAGGTTGTCCTCGATGGTCGTACATCTAAACAATATGATATAAATGCGGGAGTGCCCCAAGGGTCTATCCTTGAATCTTTCTGATATTCATAAATGACCTCCCCGACAAAATTGCCTCTGAGATGGGTATATAGGCTGATGACACCACAGTCTATAACAGGTACGACAGGAAAACAAATGAACACATATCTAAAGAAATGGCAGAAACACTGGAGGATGACCTCCAATCTGTAGTGGAATGGGGACAAAAATTGATGGTCACGTTCAATGCCACCAAGACTAAACTAGTTTCATTCAATAATTACAAGAAACCTTCTTTACCAAAGCAATGCCCAACGACTCTTTATCTGAGAGTACATCTTTCAAACTGCTTGACCTAACGTTCACAGGAAACATGAGTTGGAACAATTACATTGAAAGCATTGCCAGGGTCGCTGCAAGGAAGGTGGGCTCTCTCTACTGTGCTAGAAAACTACTAACACCCAAAACTATCCTGTATCTCTATAAGGCCACCATTCGCCCATATATGGAGTATTGTTGTCATATTTGGGCTGGTGCATCTGCTACTAGTCTCTCGCTCCTAGACAAGGTTCAAAAGAGTCGTCAATCTGATAGGCCCTGAACTGGCATCTAAGCTTCAGCCTCTCTCCCATTGACGAAATGTTGCATCCCCCTGCCTGTTCTACAAGTATTTTAATGGTGAATGCTCTGACGAACTGCAAGCACTTGTGCCCCTATGACGTGAACACCCTCGACAAACCCGACAGGCTGCTAAATCCCACCCCCACACTGTAGAGATCCCTAGATGTAAAAGATCTTTCTACTCCAGTAGTTTCTTCCCCAGAACCACTAGACTTTGGAATTCCATTCCAGGTCCCTGCTTCCCAAACTGTACCGACGTGCAGAAGTTCAAATGCAACGTGAACCGACATCTTGCTGCCCAAATCCCTACATAGTATCCCAGTAGTTGTTGCCCTTGATAGTAGCCCCCTACACCAAAGTGGCAATGTGCCTTTTTTGGGATGAAAATGTAATAAAAAAATAAAAAAAAATTAAAAATACCTCTACCACATCATTTACTGAATCGTTTTTCGTAATTTTTGGAATTCATACTAATTTCTCCATGATATGTGAGTGTGTAATATTTTCACCCAAAATATGTTGATTTAAAATATCATTTATCTACACAAGCAATATCTGAGTGTTGATTATGAGAAATACAATAATCAAAATAGAAACAATGTAAAAAATCTTTTTTTTTATTTCAGACTGATGTTAAAATTGAAGAAGATGAAAATGACCCTGAAGTTCAATTTTTAAAATCCCTTTCAGTTGATCAGAAACAAAAATTACTCAGGTAATCTATTTCATGCTTTATTTTTTACTCTTGCTGCACTTCCCTTGTTTAATTTGTACAAAGCTCTTTTTAAAGGAATAGAGCACTCTTAGGCAGCTGACTTTTTTTTTTAACCTAGTAATCCATTCCCGTTCATCCATTCGCACGTTTCTCGATAACTACACCTTGGATTTTTTTTAAATTCTACGCAAACATTAGTTATGGTGAAAGTCAATTTTTACCAGAACGGATTTTCCGGGATAACTCTGGTTGACCATACCCCCCCCCCCAAGGGGTCATTATAGGGGTAAAATTGCCCCCCCAAATTGTTAATCCGGATTTTTTTGAAATTCTGCGCAAACATTAGTTATGGTGAAAGTCAATTTTTACCAGAACGGATTTTCCGGGATAACTCTGGTTGACCATATCCCCCTCCCCCAAAATTGTTCATCCGATCACACTTTTCTCAATAACCAAGCATTGGATTTTAAGAAATTTTCACAAACATTAGTCATGGTGAAAGTAAATTTTTCACTTGTGAAGGGGGATTCTGCATGGTTGGCTTGTTCACTTCAAAACAAGACACAGTGGCACTTGGACATAAGGGGCTACTATTTGGGATCATATCTACAGGGACACTATGTAGGGAATTGAACAGCAACATGTCTATTCACATCACACTTGAACTTTTGCATGCCAGTATCGTTAGGGAAGCAGGAAACCCGGGGGATGAGATTGCAAAGTCTAGCAATTCAAGGAAAAACTTATTAGCACGTAGGGATCTCGACAGTGATGAGATGGGATTTTGCTGATTTAGTCGTGTGTATTTACGTTAAGGGGCCACAAATGCTCTGAATATTCTGCACATTCCATTAAAATACTTGCAAAATTGCAACAGGCATACAACATTTCAGTGATGGGACAGGAGTTGGAGTTTAGTTGATAGTGCTGAATTGCTTAGGTTAGAGACTTTTATAGACCTTGTCTAAGAATGATTTGTTAATATAAACAGTAAAATTTCTCTTCCTTTCTTTTTATTGAATATTTTGTCTTTTTTTTTTTTCTTGCAGTAAACTTACAAAACTTTACACTAAAAGCACTTCACCGAAAAAAAAAGAAAAGAGAAAACGACTCAAAAAAAAGCAGAAACATTCCAAGAATGAAGAATCTGGTAAGTGGATCTTCATTTCTTTGACTTCTGTCAACCTCTTCATCCATGTTATGATATTATAGAGTACCGTTAACCCCGGAATCTGGATCATTACGAGAGATTAGCTAAAAAATCTGTAAGAGTGTAACAGAGCATGTATAAGTACATGGGAAAATATCAGCAGCAGCTGTAAGATAGCTGGCTTGCAAGGATATTAGCAGCAGTAGCCAAAAAAAAGACATATGTAAATTAGGAAGTGTGCATGAGCTTGAAAGAGAAAAAAAAGGGAACATAAGGACACCACGTGGTCAGAGAAACAAAATTGATGCCGAAAAAGATGGACATATTAGAAATGGCTGTCTACAACTAATGTGTCGTGGAACAGAAGTGAGAGACTTTTAAGCCGATGTCAAGCCGGGGAGAAAGAAAAATGGTAATAAACGACTAGTGTTAAAAAAGAAAAGTCGTGTCAAATTTATTTTTGTTTGTTTGTTCCTTTTCAACAGTGCTAGATGGCGTAGGTGTCCAAGAGAGGTTTGAACTGTAACAAACACAGTTCAAGCATAACGGCGATGTTGCAAGAGGACATATTAAAAGCAACGGATCCATTGTGCTACACACACTAAGTGACACCATGAACAATTAGTTGTTGACAGTTAAAAAGTAAAAATGAAGAGTTAAAAAGGAGAGTAGGAGAGTTTCTAGGATCCGTAGATGGTAGGCGGAGAAAATGAGCAGAATTCTTTTAGTTCTAGTGAAAGGTGTAGAGATATGAGACAACGTGAAGATAAAACTGGAGAAGGAGGTCGAAGATGGGGTTAGAGATGGATTGGAAAAAAAACGCTATTAGACTGGGATTGCAACAGTGGTGACAGAGCTCGGCTGTGAGAGACGATGGTTAATCATAACTGAGATTTAGAGACTGAGCGATGGGATTTTAGCTCAGATGTAGAGACACTAGTGACTGGTCCTCAAAATGCATTCACACATACCCATGACTGACGAGTTGCTTGTATACAATGTCTATATCTGTGTTTTTAGTATGAATTGGTGATTTACGCCCAGCGATCGTCAGCCCAAACATGTCTACAGATAACTCAGAAGAACCACCGCACGTGTTTTAGGTAAAGAATTCAGTCATATGGCATAGCTTGATTGGTCATAGACACTGTTTTGGATTTATGATAAACTTGGTTGGTCTATCCTGTTTAAATTTGATGGTGGAGTTAGAGAAATAGTTTTAATGATTATCTTCAAATCATTTGATAAAATCAGTTTTTTTTTTTTCTTTCTGTGTAAATTTTTTAACTTTATTTTTTAAATTTGATGGATTGTTAAAGTTTTCTTTTTTTTCCATTTTTGGTAAATTTTATTTTTGTGAAATTATTTTGCTTTATTTTAATTTTCATAATATTTCATGATAAAATTTCAATGAAATATGCTGTAATTATTGAAATATTTTTCAAACATTTTATATTTTTACTGCAGAGTGATTCAACAAAAACGGAGCTGATAGCATTTTTAAAAGAAAGTTTATTTTTAAATTTTTTGATTTATGAAATTTTTTTATTCAAAGTTGTCATGATTCATTGAAATGTTAAAGATGTCTTCATGAATGCTTGGTGCTTGTTTAGAATAGTGAATTTTGAAACTAATGCATTTTAGATGCAAACATTATTACATACGTGTCATGTTGAAATTAGCATAAATACCAAAAATTTAGAAAAATCCTTACAAATAAAAAAAGAATTTATTTAGTTTTTTGATTTAGTTTCATCATATGTTTTAAATGTGAAAAAGTTTACAAACTCTCAGGGTAGTAACTGCAACTGGTCAATCTAACAATCCGCTATTTCAAAATACAAAGTGTTGGATGAATATTGTGGATGATTTTTTGTAAAAATTGGATTTAGCACATCTATTGGATCATTTTTCACACAAGCACCGAATGCTCCTTTCAACGTTCGAGTTATGTCCCCTTAAATAATTGGATAGTTGGTTCTTATATTTTAGAATTCAACATAATTTAAAAAAACAAAAAAAACCCAGAAAAACTTTTATGATGTACGTGCCCGTCACAAAACAAAAATTTCATATTCCAAAAATCACATTAATTGATCAAGTAGTTTTATTTTTAATTCAGAAAATCAAAATTTACAATTTGTAGCGAGTTTTAATTATTTGAATACAATTGAATTTTGCAGTTGAATTGAATTGTCACATTTAAATTCTTACATATTTTAAAACAACATAAAATTTGAGGTACTTGATACAGTTAATGGATAGGTTTTTTAAAATATGTTGTTTTAAGCAAAAACAATACTTGTCATGTCAAAAATAGTAATATTTTGAAAATAGTAACATTATGAAAATTCATTGAGTAGAAAATTGATTATGGTTAAAAGTACTTCTTGCGGGAAGTTGGGGAAAATTGCATTTTCCCTAGATGTAAACACCTTGAAGATTGTGAATACAGGGACATACTTATCTCTCTTTTCGATAATGTAATGGCTGACAATTTGTTGTAGCCAATAGCGATAGACTTTATTTTTATTTTTTTTTTTTTACTAAAAACACAATAGCAGTTGTTTTACTTGATGAATTTTTGTAATTTTTGGATATGTTACTATTTTCGACAACAATTACGTATTAAAACCACATATTTAAAAAATCAATCTATTAAGGGTATCTTAACAAGCACCAAATTTGATTTACTGAATAAAAAAAAAAAAAAGATCAATTTACGTGATTTTTGGAATGTGACATCTTCATTCTGTGATGGGTATGTACATCATAAAGACATGTTTGTATTTTCTGTATTAAGTTGAATTCTAAGTAAGAATCAAATAGATAATAGTAGTACATGCCGTTTTCAGTCAATTTTTTAAGGAGCAAATATTTGTTTGGCTTATTGTTGAATTGTGCTTGAATTCCTCTGAAAACTAAAATGTTAAAATGAATACATTGCCTGTTTTCTTTTCTTTTTTTTTCTCCAAACAAGTCACCACTTATCAAGTCCCAGAGGCCACTCGAGGGTAAGAGTTAAAGAGTGTACGGTATTGAAAAGGACAATATCATAGTAATCGTTAGAAGTGTAAATTTGGTAAATTGGATTACTTAAAAGCAACGACTCATCAAGAACTTGTTTACATTGGACTTGAAGACAACCATATTGTAATCAGCTGGAAAGCAGGCAAACGGAAGAGAGTACCACGTGTGCAATTCTAAGAAAGAAGCTTTGTTCATGGAATCTACGTTTAGCCTTAGGCACAGATAAAGAGTGAGGGAAATTATTGATAGTGATTTCAGCTAGACGAGTGTTTCTCATGAATGTTTGGTGAGTTGGGAACCATAGATTGCAACTCAGACAAGCATTTGGCATGAAAATAACGATAAAGTAGAGACAAGCTTGCAATGTCTCTTCTGTGAGAAAGAGGTTCCAGAGAAGAGAAAAGAGCATCCTCTACTAGGCTACTAAGTCCATTTTGAACTCTGTCAAAGTCTTTCTAGCAGCTCCTTCCCAGATGTGGCCACAATACTCCATCCTTTGATGTACCTGGCTCTTATATAGGTAGAGAATTGCATCAGCAGGTAGATATCTACTAGATCGATAGAAGGATCCTACCATTTTTCCAGCGACCTTGGCAACAGATTTGATATAAGTGTTTCATTTTAGATCAGGAGCAAATGTCAAGCCCAGAAGCTTGTCAGAACATGGAGTCTCCCCAAGACGAGAGCCATTTATTTCAATTGATGCCAGATGGGGATCAGAACATTGATGATGTAAAGATAGAACTTGGTTTTAGGTGCATTAAAAGTAACCAGCCACTTTTTCCCCATTGTACTACATGCTCAAGATCAGAGGAGAGGGAATCGGAGAGAACTTTGTCGTTTATGTATGCATAGGATGTGTTTTATTTTATGTTGATGTGAAAAACAGATGAATTATGTTTTCGAAAGTCATATGACTGTATGGTGATATAGGACAAGGAGAAAGAAACAACCCTAGTAGAAGTTAGTGTCTCCAATGATGCTGGATTAAACAGAGCTGAGAGGAAAAAGATAATGAAATATCGAAATCTTACGTAGGGTTTGTATTACTGTGCACATAGATTCGAAAAAGTTGTCAAAAAACAAATATATAACAAATAAATATTATCAAAGGCAAGAGAAGTTACTTTTCTACCAAACTGGATACATTTTTTTTGTTTTTATTCAATGTAACATGTTTATTCAGCTTGAAAAACATGCAGTGTTTACCGATGTATTGGAAAATTCAAAATGGCGCCCGACACTCTCTTTTACATGGTAAGTTTGGGAAAAGGTGTTATAAATAATAAACTAGGCAAAATACTATTAAAAAAACACTGAATATATGTCAACTTATGTCACGGTAACATATATTGAGCGAATTTCTAACAGTATTTTGTCTAGTTTATTATTATTCATATCTATTGTTACTGAAAATTGATAATGAAGTATAACTCTGAAATATTGTTTATAAAAAAATATAACTTTTGAAGATTTTGTTATCAGGTTTTATTTTCAAACAATGCATTAATATCACTTTTTAAAACATGATTCATATTTCAGCATCATGTTTTATTAGAAAGATGAATGGTTGACAGGAGATAATGGTTCTCGCTATACAACACTGTGAATTCTGGGTTGTGCGAACTCTGTTGCAATGTGCAAAAAAAACAAAAAAAAAAAAACACAAAAATGCCTTGTGAGACCATGTCTCCCTCCCCAATACCGTTTCTAAAATTTTCTCTATTATCTTTTTTGGCTATGGTGTCGTCCTTCACATTGACAAGATGTGTGAACTGGTTCACAAGTATGAAAATAAAATAATGCTAGAGAAACATTCTGCAAATATCAGTCACACTGTGTGTGACACCATTGACCCTCTACATTCTAAGATCCACGTCTATGTTCTATTGAGGCTGTGTTGGTCAGTTGGTCAGCCTCACCCTGCTTTTCACTGTATCTAACTGTAAACCATCTTCAACTCTGTTTACAACCATTGTGAAATCAAAACTGTCTTAAAACATCCCCAACTATCATAAAACTTCTTGCCATTCTGAAAATTGACTGCAAATTAACCCCAAGCACATCGATCTCCATTCTTCAGGCCTTTGTCCTTAATCACTCCCATGTCTTGATTAACAATCCTATTCAATTTCTTTTTTGTACCTTGGTGAACAACTTCCTCACCATTGTTGTGCTAATAAACCTATTTCCTCTTTTTTATCATATTTCTTTTTCTATTTTTCCTCTACTTTCTAACACTTGGGGAGTGGGGAGGACATTGATAATATTGCAGCCATAGTTTTCATTGCAGATATATACTGTTCTACGATATAATTTTTCCTTTTTCTACTTTGAAGACAATGTTTTAAATTATTTTTTTTTCTTTTGTAGATCATCATCGAAGACGTTCAAAGAAATCAAAACATAACGAGAAGAAGAAAACGTCAAAGAAAGTCGATTCAGAATCCGAGTCTTCAGGCAGTGATTCAAAAACAGATTCTGGTTTGTGATCCTTGATATATTTTTATTTTTTTCAAAAAATGAATATTCTAAATTTCTTTTTCAACTTTATAAACTATTCCCATTAATTGCATAATTTTTATAAACTCGAATATAGCAGTTTTCAAACTGTAGTTTTGTAGTCAAGCTGAAACGAATGATATCTCATCTGCACCAACAAAGATGTGTTTTATCTGCTGTGGAAAGAGGACAATAGCTTTTCCAACCGGGTTGTAGACATCTTGAACAACCAAGTTATGCAAACGATTTGTTTTATTGCCCAATCAATGAAATTTTAAATTTGATTAAATGACTATCCTATCACTCGGTCTTAGTTGGTTTATGCTGTAAGCTTGATAAATGGTCTTTGTTCAAGGCAGTGTTGGTTGAAGGTCCTGTTCATTGGAGACTTCTAGTCCTTCATCTGTTATATTTCTGCTGTGTTTAATAGGATGATGACACACCAATACATAAAATATAACAATATCTTTATTGTCAATGACGGTTATGGACGGTTGGGTGTTAGGAAGGAGATACATGCATGGGAATTTGGCAGGTTGATTCTTCTCAGGCTCAAATTGTCAACCAACAACATCCTTTTCAGTTGACTTAAAATGGCCCCTTGGGATGGCATTGTCACTTTAGCCACACCACAAGGCTGATTTATTCATCCATTGTCATTTCATGTGATTCACCTCCCTTTGGTGCAAATTGATTACACCTGTATTACCTTTTGCTGAAAATGAGCTTTCAAACATCACTTTTAACTAATCTTCTTTTTGACAATTGATCAAATTTGTTTCTTCCCATGCTGGTGACTGGTGTGTAATTTTTATTCAAATGACCTTTTCATACATTTGATAATTATTTTATGCATTTTTTTTTTTTGCATTTGTCAACAGGTTTATGTCTTTGTCAAAATAATTTCTTGGTACACATGGGGAAATATTAAACATGTTCTTCCATTAAAGCTTAAGATAACTTTGACCCAGTTTTACTTATAACATTTAGAACATTTTTTAAAAACAAAATCATAACTACTAACTGAACTTGTATAAATTATATTTTAAATAGCGTGCAGTAAAATTTTCTATTTGTGTGACTTTAATTTAAAATAAAAATTTAGTCAAATCAAATTAACAGTTGAAATAGTTGGAATTCAAAGTTATGAAAATGTTTTTATTTTTTTACTTCAATTTTGTTCATGTTTAGTTCTTGTCCAAAATTTGCCCATATTAAAAAAACAAAAATAAAGAAAAATCTATTTCATGTACACACTCATGATGAAACAAAAATATCATATTCCAAAAATCATGTAAATAAATCAAGTAGTTTTATTTTTATAAAGAAAATTATTTTTAAGCGACTAATGGGAATTTGTAGGCATTACAACATAAATCTTATAAGTTTGAATTATTGTTGAGTTATCTCCTTTTGTTTCTTGACTTTGTTTTTAAAATAGCTGGCAAGACAGTGTCGGTTTAGCTACTCATAAAATTTGATTTTCTTTTTGAAAAATAACACTACTTGATCAGTTTACGTGACTTTTGGAATATGATATTTTCGATTTGTCATAGGTATGAATGTCATACATTTTTCTTCGTGTTCTTTGATAAAGAGAGAATTCTAGACAACTGTTAAATTAATTTAATTAAATTAAAAAAACAATTACTAATACCAAAAAATAGATATAATTTTAAATTGAGAAAGTCTTTTTTAAAGTCATTAATAGAATTTAAAATATTTTTGAGATTAAAATAACTTTGAAGTGTCAATGAAGAGCAATATTTTTTGTGTTTAAATTGTTGATAATATAAGCTCAGCTTTTTCAGTGAATATTTTAGAAGTTAATCTCTTTTTCTATTAATTCTAAATAATATCTAAATAAAAAAAAACTCCAAGGCTTCCATCGTGCATCGCTGTCTCTCAAAAGTTTCATATCCTATTCATGTTTTTCTTACAAAATTTGAAAACAATCTTTTATTTTTTTTTAGAGATGATTTTTGCCTTTAATACGTCCATATTCAAAAAGAGAAGAGAAAAATACTTTTAAAATATTTTGCTCATATTTATTTATAAAAATAAAATTAGAATAATTAAAAAAAAAAAAAAGAATGCTTCTCTCAAAATTGAACCAATTGATATTTTTCACTTTCAATGTCTTTGCTTTATCTTCTCCAGATTTGGACTAAAAGACAAACAAAAAAACACACTACATACACGAAATAAAATCTTTGTCAGATAATAAATTTCCACTGTAGACACAAAGTGTCAAAAGTGTGTGAGGGGGTCATAATATCACGTCAGCTTAGGGTAGAAGTCTTTTCTCAAAATCCAACTGTGATGGTGAAAACTATGAAAACCTAACGTTAACACAATGTAAGTTGTTATATGATTTTAATAGAAATATCTCTATTGTATAAAAGTCGCTTTGTGTGGGAGAGTTCCTTCCTCATAGGCTCAGCCATTTTGAAACCTATCCTTTGCAAATTTCACACAAAGTTAATTTATATGTCTGACGGTGTTCTTAGATACGTTTTATGAAGAAATTCATTTAATAAATATCGAAAATCAAAAAAAAATCTTATCTTAAAAATAGTCTCTCTTTCTTATAGAAAAAAAAAAGAATAATTTTTACTAAGGAATATTTTACATTACACCGGCCAAATGAAATAATAAAGTCTCAGCAAATCATTTGTTAAAAATATGGATTGTCATTTGGAGATATGGCTTAGTGGTAGAGAATTCAACTACAGATCGAATGATCCCCTGTTCAAGCCTGGGTGTACCTCACCATTTTTTAAAAAAATTTTCTTATTAATGAGTTAATTTACAATAAAAGAAAAAGTACCATTTAAAATTGCCAAATTGAAAATTTTTTTCCTTTGCATACTTTAAAACTAAATATTAATCAGAAGAGATTTTTCCAGGGCATTCATCGTCAAGCCCAAACATCAGCCGATATGTCAACAGATGGAATTTGATGAACGACATTATCATAATTGTTTAAAAAAATTTTTTTTTGCAAATTAGTCCACCAGGCAAATTATTCCTCGTAATATATCAGTAGAGGATTGATTTTATAATGATAATAATATATACGCAATTTGCATAAATTAAAATATTATGCTTAAGCGTGTTGTATGACCGGACAACACTGGATGACCAGTTAGTGTTGAAATATATTTAAAATCTTGACTTGAGCTGACATTCACCCAGGATGGGTTAACTTGACTTCTCTTGGAAAACATACAACATCCCAGATGAACGTAGAGTATGCATGGTGATTTGCAGTTGTCAAAATAGTGGGCAGTTAGTCTGAAGACCTGCGGTGAACACTGTAAACAAGTGGACTGGAGTTCAGTTTGATTTTGGCATTTGATTGTGTGTAGGCACCCTGGCGTTTTTGCCAACTGTGAAGTTGTTCTGAAACTATTGCTTCTTGGATAAACTCTTGTGGGTTGTGGCACACAGCATAACCGAATGAACTTTCCTCTTTAAAAGAGATTGATTGAGGAGAAACGATAAAATATCAATTGTTAAAATGCTAAAATTTGCTCTTATTTTGTGAATCATTCAAAAACATAAAATGAAGCTGCATGTGAAGTCTGTTTTTTTTTTTTTTTGTTTTGATCCCCCGACAAAAGGAGGGTGGACCTGTAAATTCACCCTTGTCCGTTCATCCGTCCATACTTTTCTCAATAACTACGGCTTCAAATTTTTTGAAATTTTGCACAAACATTAAACATGATATGAGTAAAAAAGTAACAGAATGGATTTTCCGGGAAAACTCTGCCCCCCCCCCACCCCACTAGGGGTGCCTTTCGGGTTAAAATGGCTTAAATTGACACTTTTGTGTTTATTAAAAAAATTGATGCCTTGGATTTTTATAAAACTTTCTGAAAAGTTTTAACTAAGTGATTTCTATATCATTTTGTTTGTTTATACTTCGTGATAACTCTTGGGTGTGCCCCAGGGGCTCTTTTAGGGCTAATAAAAACACTCCATTTTTGGGACTATTTGTTCCAATTCAAATTTCCATCAAATTGTTAGTCTTCTTCATTATTTTATTTGATGTTTGACTGGATTTTATTTTTTCTTTCTCTTGATTGATCTTTCTTTCCTTTTACCTCTTATGACAGTTCTCTCTAAAAACTGAAAACTATTTGATTATGAATGCTAAGACTTCAAACGATTCACGATGAGGGTAAGGAGTTAGATGATTTTTGTTTCATCAAAAGATGCTTTTCTATCACCTTCCTCCCAAGTGCACACTTGATGCATTTCTTTTAATTTTGATTTTTATAAAACTGATTGAATTGTTCAGGAAAATTGAAAATTCTCCAATAATCTGAAAAATTGATCTGTCGTCAGCTGAATTAATCGAATGTCTTTTTGAATTATTTGGATTCTTAGGCTTTTGAACGTTATCTGTACGTTTCTGTTAATGTAATCTCCAACCATCAAGTGTATCTTGTTGAACTCAGAAATTTTTTGTGTCGAATTAAAAAATCTGCACAGAATTTTTAATGAAACACTTTCATTAAATCAACACCGGTAGCATGTGAATGTTGCCCACACTGAGGATTGAACCTTTAACCTGTTGAAGAGTAACTTTTACAACTGAATTTTACCAACTAGTCTACTTACGGCATGATTAGTCCTTGCACAAAAAATACAATTGCGAATTACTTAGTCATCATTTGATGGAATAAGAGCATGCTACTCCCATGGATTAAATAAAAGCTTCTGTTAGAAATTCCTGAGTTTGACAGAAATATTCCTATATTTGATAAGATACACTTGTCGGAGGTTACACTTGGCCTTTTGGTCAAGATCAAAGTGTAGTATCTGTTCTTCAGATGCTGCACTTCTATTTCTTGTTCTCTTTCAGTAGAGGAGAAATCCTTCATGACTGAGACAATTTTTATTTTGGTACTTTTTCTCCACGTTAAAAAACGACCCTGGTGTCTAACTCTGTCCCATGGGGAGGCATAGTAAATAGGTACAATGAGCGAAACATTTTACAAATAACAAAATGAGAACAGTAGTGTGAATGAATCCAAATAATATGAATCATCCATATCTAAAAAATTAAAAACCGTAATTGCTTGTTTTTTGGATAGTTGTGTAGAATTTCAACCCAACGTCACTGTCTGCTTGGCTTTGATGGGAACATGACGTTGTGCGCTCGGGTTTGATTGTAATCTGATGTAAGACGGCAAGGCAGAAGACGATCTTGGGGGAAAATATTGGGGGGAAAAAAATCAATGGGACCAGCCAGGAGCTTCTCAACTTTTCGAGTAGTTGTAGAGAGAGAAATTTTGTAATGATCCTTTTGTGTCCATCTTTTTTCCACATTCATTGTCTCTTCTCACCCACTTTAACAGCATTTGATGTGACTGTAGAAAAGTCTACCTAATCCTGATGAAATATCCCAGCTGTCTTAATTTAAATTAAAAAAAAAATGGCTGCCCAGTCCCGCCCTACAGAAAAAGAAAATGTTTATGATAAGAAAAACAAAATTAAACAAAAATGAACTTTGCATTAGTTACAAAAAGCAAAGAAAAAAAACTGCCAAAAAATACAAAAAAAAGTTGTTTTTTTTTTTTTTTAAACTTTTGTTAAAAAAAAAATACAGAACAAAAAAATTGGTTTTCTTATAAGTTTTGTTCAATTTTGTTTGATCAAAAAATTTAGTTGAAAAAAAAAACTTGTTTATTTTTTTTTCACTTAAAAACAATTGTTACGAGAATAAAACAGAAATTGTTACGGTCATTTTTCTTATTTATTTTTATATTTTTTTTCTGATGATTTAATTATATTTAAATGTTTTCTTCTGTATTTTCCTTGAGTAGCGTTGTTACACTTTGATAATCGGACAAGTAGGATTTTGTGTTTGAATTAACTTTTGACCAAACAAAAGACAAATTCTGACTCGCAATATTTTTCTTTTGTATTAACAGATGATGATGATAGAAAAAAGAAGAAAAGCAAAAAGTCAAGAAGTGGTAACAAGGAGAAAGCAAAGAAGAGAAAAGAAAAGAGAAGAAAGAAAAAGAAGGCAGAAGAAAGTTCTGCTTCCAGCAGCAGTAGCAACTCAGAATCCAATTCATCGTCAGATTCAGACTCAGGTCAGATAAACATGGAACCTTATTTTCATTACTACTCATTGTGATTCTAACTCAACGTCTTCTCCTTTCCCAAGTGTTGAAAAGTAAAAACAAAAGAACAAAAATATCACAAAATCAGAGGAAATAAGTTTATCAGCAAAACAAAGGTATAGGAAGTTGTTTACCAAGGCACACAAATGAAAGCTGAAATAGTATTGTTAATCAGTCTGGGGTTCGTGACAATTGAGGACTGTGGCCAGTCTAGCACAGTGGAAGGCAGGTTGGGGAAATGAATTTATTCACCAACGGACAAACATAGCCTCGACCAATGACTAAGATGTGAACCTTAGCGTTCAGAGGGTCGTTTCTCACAATGGTATCACATTTGTACCCAGAGTTCATCCGATAGATACAAAATGAGTTATGGGTTTTTTGCTTCTCTTAAATTTATTTTTCTCTTTGTCTATGTTTTGTATATTTGTGAACCAGTGTGCCGCTTGGCAGTTGCCAATGTGAAAGACGATCAGAAGGGAAGCTTATCACAGCAAGCAGCGATGGGCGATTGTCAAGGGAGCGGACGTGGTCTCACATTTGTGCCCTTGAACCAAACATGACAGGCATGACACTAAAACAGTCTTCGGCCCCCTTGAGCAAGTTGATCACACCAAACTTACTCCACATTGAAATCCATCTTTTCCTTTTTCTACTTTTTGTTTATTCTTCTAATTAGAATGGTAGTTTTCCACGTGAGGTTAGAGTAACGTTAAAGTAGTGAGCGTTAAAAGACTTGACTTAAGACAAAGTTGCAGGATATTACATCATGAGAGGAAACACATCAAAAAGATTGATTTCGTCTTCTGAGTGTCGTCAAAACGACCGCACATTTTTTCTAGATCTGCTACCCTTAAGGTTAGAGTAGCAGGTTACTCATTAGCATTAGAAATCAACATAGTTGAGGGTGCTTGTGTGGATTGGTGAGCTTTTAAACCAATGCATTTCAAGTGAAAACACTATTACATACTTATGTATCATGTCGAAATCAGTATGAATACCAAAAATTCCAAAACACGATTCAGTAGGTAATGAATAGAAATATTTTGAATTAAAAAATCAGCCATAATTACATTCCAAGTAAAACTGTCATTAAACCAAATGTGATGTTGTACGAAATATAATTAATAAAGTGTCTTTTTGCACAACAATATGCAAATTAATCAACATTATCACTGAGATCACTTATAAATAAGTTGTATATGAAACAGAAAGGATG
The DNA here is from genome assembly GCF_053919585.1 of Euprymna scolopes. Taxonomy (NCBI): domain Eukaryota; kingdom Metazoa; phylum Mollusca; class Cephalopoda; order Sepiida; family Sepiolidae; genus Euprymna; species Euprymna scolopes. The sequence continues at coordinate 1,844,597 of NC_136519.1, forward strand.
GTACTCATGTGTTAAGTTTGTTTAACTTGAAATTGGGTGTTTTAATCTCGCTGTTAGTGCAGAGTATGAGCTTAATTTTTGCATTTATTCATTTAGATAATCTCTTTGTCCATTTTTCTATGTATTCAAACATTTTCTTTTTTGTTTTTCAGATGATTATAAGCCATCTGCATCACACATACAGGAGCGCCAAACATCTCCACCAAACCGAAGCCGCTATGCTGATCGATCCGAAAATCTGTATCGTAATCGTAGTCCTCCTTCCACAGACAAAAAGATCTCGTCAAATCCTAGAGCTGGAACTTCAAATTTGCGATACAAAAACAGTTACAGGGAGGAAGAGAGAACCTCAAGAAGAAGCCGCAGCAGATCTCATGAACACACTTCAGATGTCCGCGAGAGGCATGTCGCTGGCAACAAAGGGAAAATAGATCGAAATTATTCCAGGGATCAACAAGTGGATCGGAGCAGGTTTGGGGAGGAGCGTATGAATCGAAATAGATCCAGGGAAGAACAAATGGATTGGAGCAGGTCCAGAGATGAGCAAAGGGATTCAGATAGGTCGAGGAGACAACTGGTCGATTCGAGACGATCAAGAGAGGAGCAAATGGCCAAGAGTGAATCCAACAAGAGGCGAATGAGTCGGAGCAGGTCTAGGGAAAGTTCTCGGCGGATTAGCAGCCGTAAAGAGATATCTCGATCTAGATCTCGATCCAAAGAGCGTCGACGGAGGAGTCGTTCTAAGGAGTACAGTTGTGCACGACCGAGGGAGAAATGTGAAAGAAATCGTTCAACGGAAAGAAGTTTGTCTGATAATCGTCGTCGTTAAATGTGAATACGAAAATGATGCTAATGAATGGGAGGAATTGTATTTTGTGGAATAAATGTCTTTTTTTTATAAATGTTTGTTTTCTAACTTTCTTTCTCTTTTGCTATCGTTTTCTTTTCAGGATCCAGGTAATATAGCAAATGCTCACCTACCAGGATCGTATGAATGTGATACTATCAAAGCTCTCCTCCCCCCAATGTTAAAAAGAAAAAAAAAAAACAGAGCAAAAAATATTAAGAGAAAAAAGTAAGTTTATCAGCAGAACAATAGATTGGAAGTTGTTCACAGAGAAACACAAAAGATAACTAAAATAGGATAGTTAATCAAGGCGTTGCAGTGAATGGAAACAAAAGATCAATCAATATATTTTAGAATTAGTTTTAGGTGCAGTGTAGAGTTTTGTGACAGTTGGGGGACAATGTCCAGTTGCGAGTTTCAGTGTTCAGGAAATCTTAGGAAGCAGAAGAGCTCAATGGTGTAAAACTTAAGAAATTAGAATTACTTCCCTTTGATCGATGCTCATCCTTTTCTCTAGAATTATTTTCTACATGGAAAACAATCAGAACATTTTTTAAGCTATTCATAAAAAGTGAGAGTTACTTCCGAATTAATTATCGTTTTAAAACGTTTTTTTATTTATGCGAAGACAACTCTTTATAAAAAATAAAATTGGTAAATATTACCTCACGCTACAACAGAACACCAACCACTCTAGTTTGTTTTTTGTTTTTTTTTAGGGATATTTGAGGTCGCTGAAAGGAATTTGATAATCAAGCCTGTCGCAAATTTACCGTTTGCATGGTATTAACCCCTGAACCCTAGGACTATTTTGCACCATTTCACTGCCTTTGTTAACGCTACGTGGTAACGGTTCTTACTGTAATGTGCATTTGTGATGGGTTTGATTATCAGATTCGTCATCGAGCTTGAATACCCCTTAAAACCAAATTAGAGTGGTCGGTGTTCTGTTGAAAAAAATCATGATGTCTAAGAAATGTCATTTTCAATGTATTCTTGCTACCTTCCGTTTTGACACTATTTGAAAAGTGTTGGAATTGAGGCCGTCGCCATAGGAAACAAATCAGAAAATTTTTTCAAGGGAAGCTACTCTAGAAGACTAACATTTGAGAGTTACTTTTCTTTGTTCTGAAATTGCAATATTTGCCAAAGTGACAATGTATCAGTGCACTGTTTATTTCCGAAGTTAAGATTTTCTCATTTATTTTCGAAACAAGAATCAACACTATTATCCCTTACTAGACGTTAGATTGGGAAGATGCTGGGTAGGTTTAACAGTGCTGCATAGAGCTTCTAAGTTTTAGCCTATGACACTTTTACTTTAAAAAATTTTTTTATGCATTTTCACTCCTGAGCAAAAAGCATTGCCACTTTGATGTAGGCGGTTACTATCTGGGACATAATTTGCGGGAATACTTTGTAGGAAGTTGAGCAGCAAGATGTCTATTTACATTACACTTGAACTTTTTCATGTCAGTACAGTCAGAAAGCAGAAACCCAGAAGGGAGTTCCAAAGTCTAGCAATCCTAGGGAAACAACTATTAGAGTAAAAGGCTTTCTGGCATCTGGAAATTTCTATTGTGTAGGGGTGGGATTTTGCTGCTTGTCAGGTTTTTTGGGGGTATTTACGTCGAGGAGGGGTACAAGGGCTTGTAGTTCATCAGCACACCTTCCATTAAAATACTTGTAAAACAGGCAGAGGAATGCAACATTTCATCGATGGGACGGAGGATGAATCCTCACTTAACAAAAATTGTTGCTTTCAATGCTGACAATGATTTTATTTTACTTGAACTCTGCCAAATTTGTTGTGACTTGTACGTACTGATCATGATTGGGACATTCATCCTGGTTGGGTTGAGCTCTTTTTCCAACAAGTTTGCTATGCCCTAAACACTGGCTGACCAAGCACATTGATCCAAGCCACGTAACAGTGAGGACTCCTGATCAGTTCAGCCTCCTGCTGTAACATGGCCGTTAAAAACGAACAAAGGAAATAAATACATAAAAATCTGTGTCGACATTTTTCTGTTTCAACAAAAGCGTTTATTTTCATTACTTTTGGCACGACTTAAAAAGTCTCTCGCTGCCACATGTCCATCTAGCCGGGTTCGCATTTCTCTTTCCTCCAATCACATGCTGGATACAGTAGGCCCATTCTTGTCCTCAACTTTACACGTTCATTTTCTTCGACATGCACTGTTTTTCTCTTTTGAGCACGTGATGTCCTTTTTCTCTTTTTTGTCATTTCCTAATTTGCATATGTGTGTTTTTCGGCTTCTGCTAATCTCTTCGCAAGTCAGCCATCCTTTGCTGCTGCTGCTATTTTCCCATGCGTTCAAATGCATTATGTTACACTTCTTCACCATCGTGATCCAGGTTTTGAGTTAACCTTCAGTGATTCACAGATGAACTCACTGAGATGTTGATGAGGTGCGTGGTCGAACCAACGAGGGCATTTGACAAGGAGAGATTTTTGAAGGGAGTGGATCTTGTACTGAGCACAAACTCTACTATTAAAGATAAGCTGTTGCCAGCAAACATGGAGGCTGAGATCATTGAATACCTCCAGTTTGCTTGCATAGACTAAGTCTCACAGCTCTAAATAAGAATGATGCAGATGAGAGCTTGGTAGATCCTAAATTTAGTTTTCAGCATTATTTTTTTTTAGATCAGAGCCGTGATTGAAGTTGCCAGAAGGCCGAGTGATCATTGCTGATGCAGTTGACGATGTCTTCCCTTGATTTGTTGTGTTGATAATGAAGCAAACAATCTCTTCAAGTGTTTACCTGTCGAGGAAAACCTTTTTTATTTGGAAGGAGACCTGCCATCAATAACTTTGTCTTATTGGTATTTATCTTCATGCCGATCTTTGAAGCGTAAGATTGCATCTTGTCAATGGCTGATTGAATGTCGACAAAGCTTTCAACCAATATGGCGATATCTTTAGCATAATTAGGATCTGATATTTGTAAAGCACGACTTACTGTTACACCATATAAGTTGACCAGAGCATTCGATGTGATCCAGTCAGTATTGTAATTGAAGAGTGTAGGAGAGAGAACACATCCTTGTCGGACGGCAGAATGAATGTCAAAGAAAGGAGCCTCCTGATGATGCGTGCAAACTTTGGTGTGGGTCGAAAGATAGAAAACTTTGATTAGGTTGAGTAGTTTGGGGGTCATGCTATCAGCATAGATGACCTTGCAAAGAGTTCCACTGTCAACAGTCAAATGCAGCAGCAAAACCAACGAAGTAGATGATAGTGACTCCAGCAATGTTTAAGTATTCTTCTGAGAATGAAATTCGCATCGGGTTAGCTTCATCCGTGTGTCTCTTTGTTTTTGAAACTATAACAAGTTCTTGGATCGTCCCCCTACGTAATCCAATTTACAAAATTTCCACTACTTATGTTTACTACGCTATAATCACATTGACTAATGTATATTCATTAACCCTTATTCTTGAGTGGCTTCCGGGCCTTGATAAGTGGTGATCCCTGTGTGTGTGTGGGGGGGGGGAGACAGGATGATAGCAAAGATTTTTGCACTTATATCGATAATTACTACAACAGGGTTTATCACATTTCTTTGCAAAAGGGAAGCAGTACGACGACATCACTCCAGTCTTGAAGTTTTTTGCTTTCCCCTCTATAGGTGGAGATTTGTTGGAGGGTTGTAATCAATGTATCAGAAAAATGTTTGAAGAACAACATCTTCGATCACCTTATTGTTTTTCAGTTTTTTTTATGGCGTCAAGGATTTGATCAGTAGTTCGGGAGTGGAATGATGGCACACTCATAAATTGCAAAGTTGGTTTCTGAGGAGTTTGACGAGTGGTTATACATTGAGGGGAGGTGATCGCTTCAATGTTGAAGACATTCATCAAGGTTTGTGATAGGCTCACGTTGTTGATTGAAGATTGCTTTGTTGCTGCCTCTTTATGGTTTTGTGGTCGATTGAAAAATATTGTACAGCTTTCTTGTATCGATTATTGAACAAGGTTTACTCCATGGTTTTGGCAATTTTCTGCCAGTGAATGATGCGATCAACCATCACAAACCATGCGGTTTTGTGATGCATAGCTGAAGTCATTATCTTATATAGCCGGTTTATGTAACAGTACGAAATGATATCACGAGCCAGTTTTAGGTTAACGTATGCAGAATTTGTCGGCTGCACTTTTTCTAAACGCTTACGCATTTATATTTAATAACTCAGCAAACTCACTTCAGTTTATAAAACGCAACTCTTTATTTACTTTTTAACTGCTGTCAGTAACAAATGACTTGTAGCAAAACAGAACAAGGATGTGTATATGGATGTTGTGTGGCTGCGACGAAAATGTGTCCATGCCTCTACTCCAACGAGTGTCTCTTTTCTTCTGCCTTTAAACAATCCATTTATGTTGACATTCCATAGATTTCTAATTGTTTTAATCATTAACGTAAGAGGTCAAAATGTGGGTTAGTTTCTTTGTTTCATCATTGAACTCATCCCTAGTGTCAATATGTAGAACACCCATGCTCAGCTTTTATTTATCTATGAAATCGGAACATGATACCTGGCATTGCCTGGATATGCATTATATGTGTATAGATAATCATTTGAATCTTCTGAAATTATTCAATTCCAAAATCTTCACAATATAACAATTGGAGCTGGAACATTTAACTTGTTTTGTTTGATTTGCAAACTCAATAGTGCAGCCTGATATCTAATCTTTGACGCAGTTTTTGGTGGTGCCGAGAGTCTGTGTTACTTTGTTGCTACTGTTGCAGGTCCTCGACATTTGTGTCAGTCGATTGAAGTGCTTCAAGACTGTCGAAATGGTTGGACAGATAGATTTGAAAGAAGTTTTGAATAGCTTTTTTTTTTTTCTTTTTTTTTTTTTTTTTACAAAGGAATCACCACTTATCAAGGCCCAGAGGCCACTCGAGGATAAAGGTACATTAAGGAGAACGGCTCATCAAGAACTTTAGATTGGACTTGAAGATGGCCATTTTGTAGTCAGCTGGAAAGCAGGTAAACGGAAGAGAGTTCCACAGATGTGCAGTTCTAAGAAAGAAGCTTTGTTCATGGAATCTACGTTAAGGTTTAGACACAGATAAAGAGTGGGGGAAATTATTGATATTGTTTACAGTCAAACGAGTGTTTCTCATGAATGTTTGGTTAGGGGGGAACCATAGATTTGAGTTCAGACCAGCACTTGCCATGAAAATAACAATAAAACAGAGACAGGTTCGCAATGTCTCTTTTGTGAGAAAAAGGTTACAGGGAAGAGAAAAGGGCATTCCCCACTAGGCTATGAAGTCTATTCTGAACTCTGTCAAGGCAGAATAAGGTCTTCCTAGCAGCTCCTGTCCAGATGTGACAGCAATACTCCATCCTTGGACGTAACTGGCTCTTATATAGGTAGAGAATTGCATCAGCAGTGAGATATCTATTGGATTGATAGAAGGATCCCATCATTTTTCTAGAACCTTGCCAACAGATTTGATGTACGTGTTCCATTTTAGATCAGGAGTCAAGGTCAAGCCCAGAAGCTTGTCAAAACATGAAGCCTCTCCAAGACGAGAGCCATTCATTTCAGTTGATGCCAGATGGGGATCAGAGCATTGATGATGTAAAGATAGAAGCTTGGTTTTAGATGTATTAAAAGTAACCAGCCACTTTTTCCCCATTGTACCACGTGCTCAAGATCAGAGGAGAGAGAATCATGGAGAGCTTGGTTGTTTACAGCCTTTGATGTGCTGCCATAGATGGCAGTGTTGTCAGCATAGATGTCAACGAATGATGTAAGGATGTGATTTGGAAGATCATTAATATAAATCAGGTATAGAGTTAGGCCCAGGATGGACCCACGAGGGACTCCAGCATTAATACTGTGAACTTCTGATTTCTGCCCATCAACCACTACTCTTATGAACCTATCAGAGAGAAATGATTTAATAATTGAAAAAACATTTCCAGCTATACCATAGTTGAAGATCTTGTGAAGTAGACCTTTATCCCACACCCTTTCGAAGGCCTTTGATATGTCAAGAGCAATTGCCCTAGAAAGGAAACCTCCGTCAAGAGTTTCGCTAATCCTATGAGAAATAATCATAAGCAGATCCGCTGTAGATCTAGCAGAATGGAAACCATATTGCATGTCACTAAGAAGGTTATTTTTTCTGAGGTATGTTAAGTGTTGAGACATTTTGCTGAACAAAGATGGTGGCAGTAAAGCAAATCGGTTAAGAATGCAGTTCCGATCTGGAGTGTTAAGTAATCCATAGTAACAACAGAAAATTTGTTTGTTAGGATTTCTTTAGTAAATTGATACAACTTTTGTTATGTGTGTTCAATTCATTAAGAAATAAACTATATGAAAATATAAAAGAATCAAAATTAAAATATGAAAATCACGATTTAAACGTGAAATTATTTAAAAAGAAAATCTGCTAAGTAACAATGGATTTAGATCAACATAAAACGGTGTAATCATTATTTCGTTCCTCGTGTAAAAATGTCCATTTATTAGTTAAGTGTGCCGAATTGTTTTTCTATTAAGTTGAGATTATTTTCGTTAATACTTAAGGTTTGTTGCAATTCATTTTGTAATTTTTTTTTAAATACCATTTAAAAAAAAAAAAAAGGAAGATTTATTTCGTAAAATTAATTTTTTAATACAATTTATTTGTCAATACTTAAGGTTTATTTCGATTTGTTTTGTAAAATTACGTTTTTTATTATACAATTTATTATATATATATATATATATATATATATATATAAAGATATTTATTTTGTAACTTTGGTGAAAGTCCGCATTCTAAACGTGGAGTAAGTTACAATGATTGCAATCGAATTGTTGTATACAATTTGTTTGGATTTGAACTGTTTCATTAACTGATGTTTCTTGTTGTTAAATATTGACGAATTAATTAATTGACAATGTTATTTCAAAATTACCGTCTCCAAAGTTTTTTTTTTCTTTGTGAGATCAATTTTCATTTCTGTCAGAATAATTTTGTTTTGCCGACGAAAAATGTTTATATATACATAGAATATTTTAACACTAGCAGGACCTGTGGAAATTCCCCAGAATTAAAAATATATTTAATAAACATATGTTTTGATGAAGCTGATATTTTTATAGATAGAGCAAAAAATTAGTTTTCTGGACAAGAAAAAGACAATAAACACACAGCAAATATTAGTTTATTAATTTCTAGCAAATAGTCTCTTTTGTATTTTAAATATAGAACTGGCCCAAATGAGATAAATTAATAAGCACAAATAAATAATCAAGAAGTAATATTGTGCTACATAGTTCAATACAAACAATAGAATCACATTGAAAGAGAGAATCTTTAATTTAGTACTTCAGTCCAGCACAGTTTTGTAGACAATATTCTTTTTTTTAACCTGTTTTTTTCTAATGTTCCCTTTTTATGTGAGATTAAGCTGACTTCTTTCTTTGGCAAATAACAGCTGCAAGCTGAAATTACTACGAGTTTCTTTCTCACACCAAAACGAGGCTACATGAAAAGAATTAACTCTCATATTCTTATTCGGTGTTGCCAGATTGGCTCTTTAAAGCCAAATTTTGCGAATTTGGCTTTTTTGAAGCAGAATAATCTTCCAAAATTGTATTATTATTACTTTTTTAAAGGGTAACGCTCAGACTAACTAAGGATATTATATGGATCTGCGTTTATTAATGTCGTTCAACTCATTTTTTCTTAATATTCTCTAGACTACAAGCTTATGCGGGTGGAATGCGTCAGAAAAAGTAGTTTGAAAGCAAACGTCAGTTCAGTCTTTGAGGATTTTTCATGCTAGTGTTTACACTTTTTAAACTGTTTTTGAAAATCGATTTTTGAACCGTTTTTTGTTTTTCTGCATGAGCAAAGGATTACGTTCGTGATTAAGGACTATTTTTTTTTTTTAATTCTGAACATCGTTTTTTTCCATATCTTACGATCCATCAACCATCGCTTATTTGTTTAGAAAAAAAAAAAAATTGTTACATTTATTTAAAAACGAAACGCAACTGACTCACACAAATTTAATTTAAGAAGTATTTAAAAACACATCCTCATAATTTTCTTCAGATTACTCTTTTCATCTTTTCAGAACGTTTGGGTTGATGTATCCTTCGATCTTCTCCAGATTGATCTTTTCGAACTCGGGAATCTTTCTGTTAAACTCGTGAATCTGCACGGAATTTCAAACGGAACCCATCATTTAATCCACGGGTTATCATGCTCTCATTTCATCAATAATGATTGGGTAGAAATCTTAATTAACCTAAAATTGTATTTTGAATGCTTCTCAGAACACGTGGCGTAGTGGATAAAGTACTTGGTAAAATTCAGTTGTGTATTACACTGTCCTGTAGGTTCAATCCTCAGTGCAGGTGACACTCAAAATACAATTGCTAATTACTTTCGGCACGATGACAATTAGCAAGTAAAAAGTAAGCGTCAAGTTCACACAGTTGTCTATATTATATTTTCCTTAGTTTGTTCCACTTTTCTCGGAAACTACTGGATGATCTGGCTGAAATTTTGTACAGACCTTTGTTATGATAAGGTGCAGCAAACTATCATAAGTATTATCGTTTCCGTTTGACGAAAAGTTAGAGATTGATAGAGATTAATCACCACAATACCACATTTACCATAGAATTTTTTTTTTCAGAAACTACTGAGCCGATCTGGCTGAAATTTTGTATGGACTTTTGTTATGATAAGGTGCAGAGAACTAAGTATTATGGTATTCGTTTGATGCACAGATAGAGATTAAAAAGGATTAGTCATCACAATAGAACAAATGCTCTCAAAATTTTCTTGGAAATTACTGAACTGATTTGGCTAAAAACATTTACGGATTTTTGTTATGATGCAATGAACGTCTCCGTTTGATGCATGGTTAGCGTTATTGTTTTTTTTTTATAAAGGAATCACCACTTATCAAGGCCTATAGGCCACTCGAGGGTAAGGGTTAATGAGTGTACAGTAGTCAAGGAGAACATGTCAGTCATTGTTATTAGTGGAAATTTTGTAAATTGGATTTCTTAAAGGGATGACTCATCAAGAATTTGTTTATGTTGGACTTGAAGACGACCATATTGTAGTCAGTTGGAAAACAGGAAAAGGGAACAGAGTTCCACAGGCGTGCAATTCTAAGAAAAAAGTTTTGATCATGGAATTTACGTTTTGGTTTAGGCAGAGATGAAGAGTGGGGGAAATTATTGATAGTGGTTTCAGCTAGACGAGTGTTTTTCGTGAAAGTCAGGCTAATGGGGACCATATATGAGCACTTGCTATGAAAATAACGATAAAGCAGACACAGGCTCTCAACGGCTCTCAACGTGCGAAAGAGGTTGCAGGAAAGAGAAAAAGGTATCCCCGACTAGGCTATGAAGTCTATTTTTAACTTTATCAAGGTAGGATAAGCTAAGATAATGGTTAATAGAGATTAAAAGGAATTAGCCATCACAAAACCACATTTATCAAAGAAGTTTTCATGAAAATTCTGGGGTGATGTAGCTGAAATTTTACATGGATTTTTTTGTAATAAGGTGCAGCGAACTAAGTATTATAGTATCCATACACGGATTGATTGATAAGGATTAGTATTTAATGCAAATATTTTACCATCTTAAACCATCAATTTTATATATATAAAGACGAAATGTTGATGAACACATAATACGGTTTGTTCCTTTTTATTTCTCTATTTTGTCGGAATACTATTTCATTTCCATATTTCTCAGCCGCCTGTTACATTTATAACGTATCAGTTAAGCTAGACTTAGCAACAGAATTCGAGATAGATAGACAAATTGAGAGGTGGTGGTGATGATGATGATGATGGTGATGATGAGGTTGGTGTTGATGATGATCAGGAAACAAAAACAAAAATAGCGACAGAAAAACAAGAAAAGGCAAAATAAAGCGAAAGAGGAACATGGCGAGAGGGTGTTAAAAAGTAAAAGGCAACAACTAAAAAACAATCACAAGTGTGTGTGTGAGTCCACTTGAGTGTGTGCGCGTGTGTGATTGAGTGTTCGTGTGTATGCACGTGTGTGTGTTTGTGTATGTTACCGTGTGTGTGTGTGTATGTTACCGTGTGTGTGTGTGTGTGTGTGTGTGTGTGTGTGTGTGTGTGTGTGTGTGTGTGTGTGTGCAAGAGGATGTCAGCAATTGATTGGTTCTCTTCGATAAAATCTGACTTCTGCTGAGACACGGGATCAAAGTATTTGCTTCGACCGGCGCCATGTTTTGATTTAATTCCGGACGTTTCACGAAGAAGGCTAAAATGAAATGTGATTATTCGTGTCGCCCAATAACAAGAGCAACCGACTGGCTTATTGCGAATCACGTTTCTGGCGTCCATCAAGTGATAGGATAAAGAAAACGGCGTAGAACTTTCGTTATCTATCTATCTATCTATCTATCTATCTATCTATCTATCTATCTATCTATCTGTCTATCTATCTATCTATCTATCTATCTGTCTATCTATCTGTCTGTCTATCTGTCTGTCTATCTGTCTATCTATCTGTCTATCTATCTGTCCATCTATCTATCTATCTGTCCATCTATCTATCTATCTGTCCATCTATCTATTTATCTGTCTATCTATCTATCTGTCTATCTATCTATCTATCTATCTATTTATCTGTTTATCAATCAATCTATCTATCTATCTATCTATCTATCTGTCTGTCTGTCTGTCTGTCTGTCTGTCTGTCTGTCTATATATCTATCTATCTATCTATCTATCTATCTGTCTATTTCTATTTATTAATTCGCTTCATTATCTATTTATTTTCAGTAGTTATCTATTCATTATCAATATTTTTTATATTATCTGGCTTTCTAGTTATGGTTGGTTACATCTGTTCATCTCTCTCTCTCTCTCTCTCTCTCTCTCTCTCTCTCTCTCTCTCTCCCTATATATATATATATATATATATATATATATATATATATATATATATATATATATATATATATATATATATATATGACTGTTTGACGGTACAAAACTTATAGATTACTTTGAAGAAAATAAACGGCAAAACCCAAGGAGCCCCTTTCATCAACAGACTCATCAGGAGTTAATCGTTGGCCACAGAAAAATAAATAAAATATCTCGCAAGAGCAAACTTAATGGGGTGTGCGTATAAATTTTTACCGAGGGAGAGAAAAAGGAAGTACGGGTGTTGATATGAATACAATAAAATATTTACAATTATATAAAATATATAAGTGGGGTCAAAGGGGAGAGTTAAAATATATCCCCAAATAAGTTTAACCCGACCTAACGAATTCTTTCTGTCGACAGAGAGCTTGCGTAAGAGAATGGAGACCGACTCCAAAATCCGCAAGTGATTTTGAGAGTCAGACTGATGCAAAATCCTAAAACACTCCATTTTATATACGGATTGACACACGCTGGATTTTCATGGAGGTGTTGGCCAATGGCAGATTCCAAAGTGAAAGAAAGGGATAAGAGCGTTGGAACATGTTGGTTGATTCGAGTCTGCAAATTTAAGGAGATTCGACCTACATAGTCAGCAGCACACTGACAATTAAATTTATAAACTACATTACTTTTTGTGATGTAACGTAAACCACCCTTAACAACTAGGGGAAATGCAGACTTTACACCAAAGACCAAACGTAGAGCAACGGATGGGAAGCAATCTGACATGGATTTAATGATTTGTCTACCCAAACATTGACTGGTCTCCCCAATCTAAGGGACCTTTAAGTATACAGGACACCTGGAGGTACCAAAGACCGAAGGAGAATTGTATTTTTTAACTTTCGCGCTTTTTAACGTCATTTTGTCTGGGTCATTTTGACATTTGCTTTTCTATTTTATATTAATTCTATCACCATTTAATTTTTTTTCCTTCTCCTTCTCTGATTTTTCTTAATTACACTTCGTTCGGCAGCCGTGTGAAACGCATATCTTATTTTTCTTTTATTAATTTTATTGGAATTTCTCCCTTTTCCTTGTACATATTTGTGAATTATTCCATGGATTTTGGCCTTTTGGATTATTTTGGACCATTTTCCAATTGCGTGATTTCCTTGGATTTTACTTGTGCAAATGGAAACTCAATTAACTTTCTTGGATTTATATTTTTGGATTTTAACGTCATTGGATAATTTACCTTTCACCTGACTATCCATTCACATGAAATCACCTTTTTCTTCACCATATTCCATCTGCTTCATTTTTTGTTATCAAGTAAGATCTTTGACTTACTTGCAGTTTCATCAAATACTTTTGAATGCAAAATTCAATCCCGTATTTTGCTAATTCCTACCCTCTGATGAGAAGGAAAGTATTTCGTTGAAACTCTGCGGATTAAGGACTATCCACTTCTCAAGTGTTTCCTTTTCAGATTAAATATGTTTTTAACTCTTTTTCAAAGTGTTTTTTTAACAATACACACACACACACACACACGCATATATATATATGAACAAATTATTAATAAAACATGTTAAAAACATCTTGAAAAAGAGTTTAAAATATATTTAATTTTACAAAGGAAGCACAAGATAAGTGGATAGTCCTTAATCCACAGAGTTTCGAAGAAATACTCTCCTTCTCATCAGAGGGCAGGAATTAGCAAAATGCGGGATTGGATTTTGCATGTAAAAGTATTTAATGAAACCACAAGTAAGTCACAGATCTTACTTGGTTAAAAAAAGGGTGAGTTAAGGGGAATAGGAAGTAAAAGAAAAAATGATAAAAAGATTTCACATGAATGGATAGTCCGGTGAAAGGTAAAAAATCCAAGAATGGTAAAATCCAAACACGGTCGAATTAAAAACTTCCAATCCAACAGGTAAGTTCCAAATGGTCCAAAATGATCAAAAAGGCAGAATTCCTTGGAAAAAAATCACAAATGGAATGAATTCAAAATCATTAAAAGAAAAGTTCAAATGTGCACAGAAAAAGCACTGGAGAGAATATTTAAAACACGTTTGCCAAGGCCGGAAGAATCAAATAAATTCTATTTATATATATATATATATATATATATATATATATATATATATATATATATATATATATATCAACAAATTTTAGTCATTCAATAAATTTAAAAATTTATGACGTGAAATGTTTGAATTTCAAATCAAAAGATTTTTATTATTCTATGTAAGACAAAGAATACATTTGGAATATTATAACTCCTTATCCAATAGGGGTTCGATGTCTACCATCTCTTCAGAGGAGAAAATATTAGCAAATAATTATAATGGTTTACACCTTATTTGCATGGAAAATCACAATTAAAAGTTGTTTAATCATTTAAATGTCATAAAGTAAGGGAAGTTAATGAAAAGGATATAAAAAATCACATCCAAATTGCATGGCAAAATTCCGAAGTGACTGTCTTTGATAGCAGTGTGATGGAGAGTAGATAATGCCTGTGGATGTGTTATCGGCAGCTCCAGTAACTCTCGCTTCTCCTTTTTTGTCCTTCAGTCCTCATTTCCAATGAGTGATTTTTCTGACAAAGGGTGAAGAAAAAGCTGCTTTCCAGGTCGGTAGTACTTTGTAAACAGTAGCCCGAGATGTCGGAAAATTTCTGTTTCTATGTCTATCCTTGTAGTCATGTCACTAGTAAGGGTGCGGGAGGTAAACGTTTCATCTGGGCTGACGTTATTCACCTGCTAGTCAGAGATCCGAACCTTGGATTAACCACTAAGGAGGCTGTCCTATCAGCAGGTGCAAAGTACCGAGGCTGCTGTACTGCCATTTGGTAAATGGATTCTCGACCATACAATAGTTTCTGGTAGGGCCTCTCGATGTCATACTAGTGGGTAGTTGTTACGGCTTTACCTTTTCATGTGCTACAAAAAAAATTTCTTGTCTTTTTCTCTCTTATTTTCCCTCTCTGTCCTGCTCCAACCAAGTCTCCCGACCTGCCCCACAAATCCCAAAACCTCAACACGACAAATCTATAAAAAAAAACACGAATAAACCTAGAACCCCATCCTGCAACGTAGACCCCTACTACCAGGTCTCCTTCTCCAACATCAGGGGTCTATGTTCCAACCTTCCAGAGCTTGAAACACAATTACAGGAGAGGAAACCAGACATATTCTTTCTAAGTGAAACTGGCATAGGGCCAACCACTTCACTAGAAAAATTCATAATTAAAGGATACTCTAACTTAACATCTAAATCTGACCCCCAAGATCGCCATGGGCATGGAATATGTGCATACATTAAGGATGGCTTTCCGTGTGGTAGGGATATCTCCAGAGAACACCCTAATTTACCTTATATCTGCTTCCGGGTTGCACTAGCTTACACCACTGCATTTATATTTTCCCTCTATCGCCCCCACAACAGTGGGGTTACTATCTTTAAGAGCATATCTGACAAAATTGACCACATCCTGTCTGCTCATCCTTCGGCTAACATTCATATTTGCGGTGACTTCAATGTCCATAATGTGGAATGGCTGACCCACTCAAATAAAACCGATGATGAGGGGAGGTTCTGTCATGATGACCTCACTCAGATTGTTCACGAACCCACCCATGTGCCTGATACTACCGGTCAGTATGCAAGCCTTCTAGACCTTTTTCTTACAACTTCCCCTGAGTTATATTCATGTTCCGTTCTATTCTATTCTCCTCTGCAATCCTCTGACCACTCTGTTGTAGCAGTTAAGATAAAAATGAAATGCAATAAGTCTTCAAACGTACCTCTCCACCGTACTGTATATCGATACTCTATGGCTGACTGGGATAGCTTCTGTACATTCATATCTGACCTACCACTGCATTCCATGTTTAAAAAGGATGTGTCCTCCATAGTATCAGACCTGACCGAATGGGTAATTGTGGGCATAGACCGATTCATACCATCCAAAAAATTCCAACAAAAACCTAACAGCCAGCCATGGTTCTCCCCTGAATGTACTGCTGCCATCACGCACAGAAATCACTTTTTCCATAGCTACCAACGTAATAGATGCACTGAGACTAAAACTGCTTTCAGGACTGCCAGCAACCACTGTAAAAGAGTAATAAAAAATGCAAGACAGCTATATGCCCAGTCTGGTAAATCCAAAAGTAGCTGAGAAGTGGCTTGGTTCCGATCAGCTCTGGCAAATAGCAAATAGGATCCTGAACAGAAATGTGCGTTCTATCCCAACTATCATCAATGAACCAGAGGTCATCTCATCAGCATCAGAAAAGGCCAGACTATTTGCCAAGAACTTTGCAGCTAATTCTACCCTATGTGACAAAGCCATCAACTCCCTGTATTTCCTCCTACAACAGACAACACGCTATGCAACATACAAATATCTGTGCATGAGGTCACCAAGCTAATCAAGAACGTAAAGTAACTTGCTCTGACAGCATTCCAGGAATAATGCTGAAAAAGCTCCAACCAGAACTTACCCCCATACTTACAAAACTGTTTAAGCGTTGCCTTAAGGAGAAGTGCTTTCCAACACCCTGGAAAACTTCATCAGTATGCCCTTTATTTAAGAATTCAGGTGAAAAGTCATCTCCCTCTCAGTACAGACCAATAAGTCTCCTGTGTGTCATGAGTAAGTTATTGGAATCAATATTAAATAAAGAAGTAGTCAACCACCTCAACAGAAACAACTTTCTTAGTGACATGCAATATGGTTTACACTCTGCAAGATCTACAGCAGATGTGCTAACGGTTATATCTCATAGGATTAGTGAATCTCTTGATAAAGTTTTTCTTTCTAGGGCAATTGCTCTTGACATATCAAAGGCCTTCGATAAGGTATGGCATAAGGGACTACTTCACAAGATTTCCAGCTACGGTATCACTGGAAATGTTTTCTCAATCATTAAATCATTTCTCTCTGATAGGTTCATAAGAGTAGTAGTTGATGGGCAGAAATCAGAGGCCCACAGTATTAATGCTGGAGTCCTCCAGGGTTCCATCCTGGGCCCAACTCTCTTCCTGATCTACATCAATGATCTCCCAAAACACGTACTTAAATCATTCGTTGACATCTATGCTGATGACACGACCATCTATGGCAACACATCAAAGGCCGTAAATAACAAAGTTCTCTCTAATTCTCTCTCCTCTGATCTTGAGCGCGTGGTACACTGGGGGAAGAGGTGGTTGGTCACTTTTAATGCATCCAAAACCAAGCTTCTATCATCAACGCTCTCATCCCCATCTGGCATCAGTTGAAATGGATGGCTCCTGTCTTGGGGAGGCTCCATGTATTGACAAGCTTCTAAATTTGACCTTTACTCCTGATCTGAAATGGAACACATACATCAGGTCTGTTGCCAAGGACGCTGGGAAAATGGTGGGATCCTTCTACCGCTCCAGAAGATATCTCACTACTAATGCAATTCTTTATCTTCATAAAAGACAAGTACGTCCAAGGATGGAGTACTGCTGCCACATATAGGCAGGAGCTGCTAAAAACAGCCTATTCTGCCTTGAAAGAGTACAAAATAGACTTCGTAGCTTAGTGGGGGATGCCCTTTTCTCTTCCCTGCAGCCTTTCTCCCACAGAAGAGACGTTGCGAGCCTGTCTTTGTTTTATCGTTATTTCCATGGCAAGTGCTCGCCTGAGCTCCAATCTCTCGTCCCTCCTTACCAATCTTTCATGAGAAACACCTGTCTGGCTGAAACTACTGTCAATAATTTTCCCCACTCTTTATCTGTGCCTAAATCCAAACGTAGATTCCATGATCAGAGCTTCTTTCTCAGAAGTGCACGTCTGTGGAACTCTCTTCCGTTTGCCTGTTTCCCACCTGACTACAGCTTGGATATCTTCAAGTCCAACATAAACAAATTCCTGACAAACCGCCCCCTTAAGTAAGACACTCTATCAAAACCTCCAATACTAATGATTACTACAATACTATCTCATTGATTACTGTACACGCAATAACCCTTATCCCTGAGTGGCCTTCGGGCCTTGATAAGTGGTGACCCCCATATAAAAAAAACAAAATAATTGTATTTTTTATTCAAGAGTATATATATATATATATATATATATATATATATATATATATATAGAGAGAGAGAGAGAGAGAGAGATAATTTAAAACTCCACATGCAAATGTTCTTATGTTAAAAAACAACGCTAAGTAAATTTTCCCTCACTGTAATATAAACTAGATAGATAGGAAGATAGATAGATAGATAGATAGATAGATAGATAGATAGATTGATAGATAGAGAGATGCGAGAGAGAGATAGAGAGAGAGATAAAATGAAAAATAGGGAGAGAGAGGGAGAGAGAGGGAGAGAGAGAGTAACATCTCTCAAATAAAAGAGAAGGAGAGAAACAATTAAACGAATGTAAAAGAGACAGAAATTGATGGTGTTTGATCAACAGATTTTGGTGTCATTGACCTCTCGACGGGCGATCATATTTATCAGTAACTTATCAATTCATTTTGATTCATGAGAACTTTTTAAAAATGGCTGTTGTATTGACATTTCAATGCGACAACGCCATAGTCTCGATTTTAATTGTCTCCTCACGAGGACAAAAAACTATGTGGGGAGATGCAGCTCCAAGCGAACTCATTTTTGTGCAACGATTTCAGTTTCTTTTGGGTTTATATTTTGGTTTTATTTTTATTCTAAATTCGATTAGCGTTCGATTAGTGTTCGATGTTTATGTGAGGTGGTTTCCGCATTCGGGTATTTTCCTCTTTTTTATCATTGCCATCTGTCGTAGAGCTTCAATCTTCCCTTTGATTCCAGTTTCTGACAGTCTTTTTCAGTTTTCTTTTTGGGACTGTTAAATTTACGATTTTGCAGTTGTTGTTATTATTATTATTATTATTATTATTATTATTATTATTATTATTATTATTATTATTACTACTATTATTATTATTATTATTATTATTATTATTATTAGCAGGACCTGTGGCAATTCCACAGGGGACTCATTCACATGTAATATATTGATGTTAGCATTCTGTAATTGTTCAGCTAAATGGAGACGCTCTGATATTATTGCAGCTCTTTTGTTAAAACTGCAAAAGTGTTTATCATAGCTAGCAGGGACGCCTGGCGTAGCTTGGTCGTAAAATACGCTTAAATATGATATTTTATTTATTGCATATTTCGTATGTATTATTATAAAGTTAATATTCTATCGGTTTTTATCAATTACTAGCAGTATTACCCGGCATTGCTCGGGGTGGCTTTGATTCTTTTTTTAATGTTTATTTTGATCGGCGTCTTTAGTAATTCTTATAGTGTTTTTTAACATGTTTTATTAACTGTTTCCTCGTATACACACACACACACACACACACACACACACACACACACATATATATATATATATATATATATATATATATATATACGAGCAAACAGTTAATAAAACATGTTAAAAATACTTTGAAAAAGAATTAAAAACATATTTAATCTGAAAAGGAAACAATAGATAAGTGGATAGTCCTTAATCCGCGGAGTTTCAAAGAAATACTTTCCTTCTCATCAGAGGGTAAGAATTAGCAAAATGCGAGATCGGATTTTGCATACAAAAGTATTTGATGAAACAACAAGTAAGTCAAAGATCTTACTTGATAACAAAAAAGTGAAGCAGAGGGAATATGGTTAAGAAAAAAAGGTTATTACACATGAATGGATAGTCTGGTGAAAGATAAATAATCCAGTGACGGTAAAATCCAAAAATATAACTTCAAGAAAGTTAATTGAATTTCTATTTGCACAAGTAAAATCCAAGGAAATTCCGTAATAGGAAGATGGTCCAAAATAATCCAAAAGGCCAAAATTCATAGAATAATTCACAAGTATGTACAAGGGAAAAGGGGAAAAATTCCAATAATATTAATAAAAGAAAAATAAGATATGCTTTTCAAACTGCTGCCAATACATAAATATAAATAATCCCCGAAACAGTGTTTCATGGTAAACAACTGATGATCCCTTGAAAAATAAATTATTGGTATTATAGTAAATTCGAGAGCGAGTTGATGCAGTGATTGCAGGTGATTAAATGACTTACTGACTGGATGGTTTTCTAACGAATGATAAAAAATATTTTTTTGTATAGTTTTAAAGGTTAAAAACTTCAAAGACTATATATATATATATATATATATATATATATATATATATATATATATATATATATATATATATTGTATTGTTTTTTCTAATCCTAAAATTATTTTATTAAATTTCGGTTATATTGACAGTTATTAGGGATTCAGTTTCTCGGTTTAGATGTCCTTTTCGCATCCATGTCCAAGTGTTTTCGTTATTATCACCTTTTGTAATCCTTATGAATTTTCCATGTAGTTGTTTTTCTTCCCATTTTTCTTCTTTCGTCTTTTCCTTTATCTCTCTGGTTTCTGTTTGTCGATGTTTTTTAGTGTCTCTCGCTGCCATGATTATCCTTTCAGTGTTTTGCATTATGTATTTTTCTCATTTTTTGTGGTCTGCACACAATCTTCTATACAAACTAGTCCTCTTCCACCTTATTTCCGTTTCACGTAGTCAGTTAACGTCATCCTTTGGGTGTAGTGCGTTGTGCATGATCGTGAGTCTAATAATACTGGTCTTCTGATCGAGCTGTCTCAGTTCTTCTTTGGTCCACCCTATGAACGGTCCTGAGTATCTTACTAGTGATACTGCCCATATATTTATACCTTTTGTTAGGTTTCTGCTATATAGTTTTGTTTCTAGAAGTTTTCTTGTTCTCCTGAGTTATTCCTTTCCAATTCTCTCTTTCAATTCTGTGGCTTTGATAGTGTCTGCTTCCAGAACTCCCAAGTATTTATAGTCGTCTTGTTCCTCTAGTGCCCTAATCTCCGTTTGGTTGCATAGTTTCATGTCTTCTGTTGTCTCCATTCTTCCCTTTCTTATAACTAGTAGTGCGCACTTTTCCATACCAAACTCCATTTGAATATTCTGGCAGAAGATGCTGGTAGTGTTTATTAGTGTCACTAGTTTCTTTTCGGTCACCTGCAAAAAGTTTTAGGTCGTCCATATACATTAGGTGGTTTATTTTTTCATCTGTATTAGAGAACTTGTAGCCAGCTTGGCATTTTCTCAGTATATTGTTCAGGGACATCATGGCTATGACGAACAGTAATGATGATAGTTAATATCCTTGGAAGATTCCTCTTATGTTAATTTCTGTCATGTGCTGTCCATCAGCTGTCAATTCCAGTCGCCATGTCCTCATTGCGTTTTCAATCACGTTGATGATCCTGCTTGATATTTTATACATTTTTAAGCATTCTATTATCCGGCTTGCGGAATCCTGTCATACGCCTTGTAAGCGATCCATGCTATGGCTAAATTCTTTCTTCTTTTTACCTCCTTAAGGATCTTTTGATCTATGTATAGCAGATTATGTGTTCCTCTCTTTTTTGTATATTGGTTTATATTTATATTGGAGGAGATGATATATTAAAATGTGTCATGTGTTGTCTAGTGGATGTAAGACATTGTTCTTTTAACAGACATATAATAAACGTATAAAGTGTATGTATGTTGTTAGCCAGGGGACATGATATTGATGTGTAAACTGAATCATGTTGTATCAGACTTATCGCACGGGATATTTTTACAGTTCATATGTAAGAAGAAGAATATATGCTTCATACCTTTTGTTTTCTTGAAGATTTCTTCTGTATCTTCCGGCTGCTCCGTGACAACCATGAAGCGATCCGCACCACATAATTGAGACAACTGTTCTTCTTTGTGAAGACCATAAAACAACTCTTTATATTTTTGTAATATAAATTTATTAAAGTTGTCTCAATTGGTTTTCACAGGATCTATTTTCTATTTTCGCATTCCTTTTGCGATTTACACGTGAATCATTTCATCCCTAATTGAATTGTTTATTCTTCTAATCATAATAACTGATCCAGCGACCATCCGTCGCTCAAATCAATTAATAAGAATACAATAACAATAATAATAATGTTTTGACTATTGCTCCCGCTTGCCACAGTTAACAGACACTACGCTATGATCACAGCCTAAAGGGTCATAACATTGCATCTTTCCTTTCTGGCATATTTTCTGTTTCTCAGGGAGAAGTTCACGGTTATTCAGGGAGTGGTAGATTTGTCCCTCAATTGTGCTGTTAGTATTTTCCACAGATTGGACAAACACGTGATAGACCTATAGTTGCTGGGGCGGTTCCTTTCTCTGTGTTCGTCTGTATCAGTATGGTTCTGCCCTTTGTCATCCAATTTTGCACGTTTGTTTCCTGTATACATCTCCTCATGTTTTGGGTTAGTCTTTCGTGTAGTGTTGTGAATTTTTTGAACCAGTATACATGTGCCCTTGTGCTCTCCAGTTTGCCATTTTTCCTATAGTTTTCTTTAGGGTTTCCTTGCTGATTTCATTCACTGTTCCTTCTTCGATTTGTTGTAACTCTTCTTTCATGTCTTTCAGCCATTCGGCATTTCTGTTGTATTCCTGTCGTTCTTCCCATATCTTACTCCAACTGAGTTTTGTTTCTGCCATGTTTGGTCGATCTGTTTTCATTTTTCCTCATTCACATTAAGGTAGAATTGCATTTCGTTGTTTTTAAATGTCCTGTTTTGCTTGCACTGTTCAGTTTTGTATCTACATCGTCGCAATATCCCTTCTTTTGCTGCTATTTGTTGTTCAGATCTTCGTGTTTCTTGTTTAGCCTCTCCCTACTAGTCACATTTCCAATTTTCTCCACGTCACTTTCTTCCTGTTTATCATTTTGGCTTCTTTTTTTATGTTTGTTGATTTGGGTTTTCAGCCTCATTTCGCATCCTGGTTTCGTCGGTCCTTCATTTCTTGGCTATTTTTCTGTTTTGAACTTCATACTTACCATCTTGGCGACTGCATAAATTAAATTGTTTAGGTTTGATGTGTGGAAGGAAGTTGTTAACCTTCTCTGTTTCTGTTTTTCATTTTTTCTGCTTTTGGTTCCTTAAGGATGGGAGCTTTGTTTTTTCCTCGTTCATAATTTAGAATTTAGAGATTATACTTACCTGTTCATCGTCCGTGTTATCTGTGTTTCTGAAATTAGAAAGTGGGCCAACATTCGCAGGATGACGACCGGATTTCTCATGCTGACTAACAAGAGAGCACCTGTCAACCATGACACCCAGATCTTTCTTCTTGGTCCCCTGGTCTGTGTTGTTATCATTATTATTGGCTCACCTGGAGCTTTCACACGAGTAAGCAAACGATCTGATTCGAGACCAGGGGTGTTCTCCGGAAGCTGAGTGACAACAAGTCTCCTCAGACGTCCAGCTCTCTCCTCCTCCTTCGATAGCATTTGCAAATAAATTTGCATCATCGCAACAGCCACTTACCATTGATTTCTCGCTAGCAGTGCCCATTGGTTTATACTAGAATTTGAGTAGCATTAAGCCTCTCCAAGATCTCAGTTCTCTTCGCACTTGTCCAGCAGAGATCTGGCCAGTGCTCCCTCCTCGGTCTTTCCATCCTACTTGACCCTTATCGGCTCTTTGTCATCACTTTTTTTGTGGGGGGGGGCGGTGGTGAAATAATGGAGAGATGCATGATGGGGGGGTGTAGAACATGTAGATCTGCAGTTTTGGTGTTCTTCATTCCCTGTAATGCTTATTCGTTATATTGTCTTGTGTTATTCTCCGCATTCAAGGGTTTTCTTTAATATTTCAACCGTTTTCATTATTGTTAGTCGTTGTATTTTTGCAGCTATTCCTCTGATTCCAATTTCTGCCATTCTTTTTTCCAGGTTTTTCGGGATTGTTCCTAGTGCTCCTACTATTATCGGTACTATTTTGATTTTCTTCATCATCCAAATCCCTTTTAACTCTCTGACTAGTTCTGTGTATTTGCTTCGTTTCTCTTTTTTTTTCATACTCACCCTGTGGGCAGCTGGGACAGCAAAGTCTACGATTTGACAGAATTTCTCTTTCTTGTTAATTATTACGACATCTGGTCTTCCTGCTTGGATGGGTTTGTCCGTCTGTATGTCCATGTTCCATAGGATTTTGTGGTTCTCGTTTTCGAGTGCTGTTGCGGGTTTATGCTTGTACCATTTATCTGTATGCTCAAAATGCAGTCGTTTGCACAATTCCCAGTGCACTGCCCTTCCCACTTGGTCATGCCTGTTTTTTTTATTCCTTTTGGGCCAGTTTGCTGCATTCATTAACTATATCGTTATCGTTTTGTCTCTTTGTCCACAGAGTCTGCATTTGCTGTTTTCTTGTGTTTTATCGATCCTTGCTTTGATATGGTTGGTTCTTATCGAGTTATATTGTGCTGCGGTTATTAGGGATTCAGTTTCTCGGTTTATATGTCCTTTTCGCATTCATGTTCACGTGTTTTCGTTATTCTTATCTTTTGTCATTCTTATGAATCTTCCGTAGAGTTGTTTCTCTTCCCATTTCTCTTTTCTCGTTTTGTCATTCGTTTCTCTTTTTTCTGCTTTGTTGGGTTTCTCCATATCTCTCGCTGCCATAATTATCCTTTCAGTGTTTTGCATTATGTATTTTTCTAGTTCTTTTTCGTGTCCTTCACAAAGTCTTCTATAGAGATCAGTTCTCTCCCGCCGTCTTTCCTTTTAACGTAGAGTCTGTCAATATCACCCTTTGGGTGTAGTGCATTATTCATGGTCATGAGTTTCCTGGTTTTCTGGTCGAGCTGTCTCAGTTCTTCTTTTGTCCATCCTATAAACGTTCCAGAGTACCTCACTAGTGGCACTGCCCATGTATTTATACCTTTTATTAGGTTTCTGCCATATAATTTAGTTTCCATGAGTTTTCTTGTTCTCCTGAAGTATTCCTTTCCAATTTTCTCTTTCATTTCTGTTGTTCTGATGGTGTCCGCTTTCAGAATTCTCAAGTATTTATAGTCGTCTTGTTCCCCCAGTCCCCTCATTTCTGTTTGGTTGGGTAGTTCCATGCCTTCTGTCGTTTCCAGTTTTCCCTTTTTTATAACTAGTAGTGCGCACTTTTCCATTCCAAATTCCATTTGGATATCTTGGCTGAAGATCCTGGTAGTATTAATTACAGTGATGATCATATTTATTGGCACGGTAAAATAAAAGTTAAATTTTGTCTAATAAATTCTAAAAAAGGGATTAAATTAAAGAAAATAACAAAGTATATTATGTATTTTTAACTGCCCTTTCCGATGCAGCAATCGGATTTTAGAAAAAAATAAATAACAAAGGAACAACAAACATAATTGCAAAAAACCCTTGTTCAAAATTATTGGCACGATTTATTTAATAATGAATTGTATAGCCTTTGGCCTTGATTACCTTCCTTAGTCGCTTTTCATAGTTTACAACCAAGTTGTTGCACTCTTCAGTAGTAATTTTAGCCCACTCTTCCTGACAATAATCCTCCAATTGAATAAGATTCTTAGGCTTCCTTTGCATTACCCTCAATTTTAATGTTCTCCATAAATTTTAAATTGGATTAAGGTCTGGGCTTTGTGATGGCCACTCCAAAACATTAATATGATTGTCCTCAAGCCATTTCTTAGTCAGTTTAGCCGAATGCTTTGGGTCATTATCTTGCATGAACCACCAACGACGACCAAGTGAGAGCTCTTTAGCAGAGTCTTTCAGGTTTTCATCCAATATTTTAACATAATCTTCCTTTTTATGCTACCTGTGACCTTAACAAGTCGCCCTGGTCCAGAGGCAGCAAAGGATCCCCAAAACATCAAACTGCCTCCACCGTGCTTCACTGTGGGTATGGTGTTCTTAGGCAGGAAAGCTTCGCCAGATTTTCTGTAAATATAAGACACTTTATTATGGCCAAATAACTCTATTTTCGTTTCGTCAGTCCATAGAACACGTTTCCAGAATGCAACATCTTTATCAATATGACGTTTTGCAAAGGCTAGCCTTGCTTTCAGGTGCATAGGCTTCAATAAGGGATTCTTTCTCGGACGACATGCTTTTAAACCAGCTCTCTTCAAAACTCTACCAACTGTATGTCGAGATACATTCACTCCAGAGGTGCTCTGTTCATCAACAATCTCCCCAACAGAGATCCTTGGGTTTTGTTTTACTTGTCGAACAATTTTCCGTTCATCTCTTGGGGAAAGAATCCTTTTTCTCCCTCTACCCTCTAAACTCATAACGTGGCCTTGCGATTTGAACTTGTTTATTATGGCTCTAACAGTGGATTTGGGAAGGTTTAGCTTCTTTGAAATCTTATCATAGCCCTCCCCATTGGTATGGCATGCTACAACAAGCTTCCTGACGTCTTCGCTGTGTTCCTTAGTTTTAACCATGGCGATTGAAAATTATAATTTAGTCACTTATAATAGTTTAAATAAATCGCTATCTAAAAATTATCTGAAAAAAATTATTCACTGAATTAGCGTTAAACAAGCATAATATGGCTATAAAAAAGTTCAGAAAGCACGTAAACCGGAAATTGATTGATATTATACTGATACTAAAAGAAAAACAAAGCCGTGCCAATAATTTTGAACAAGGGTTTTTTGCAATTATGTTTGTTGTTCCTTTGTTATTTATTTTTTCTAAAATCCGATTGCTGCATCGGAAAGGCC
Source organism: Euprymna scolopes (assembly GCF_053919585.1). Taxonomy (NCBI): domain Eukaryota; kingdom Metazoa; phylum Mollusca; class Cephalopoda; order Sepiida; family Sepiolidae; genus Euprymna; species Euprymna scolopes. Next base: position 1,871,018 of record NC_136519.1, read on the forward strand.
AGTTAAAAATACATAATATACTTTGTTATTTTCTTTAATTTAATCCCTTTTTTAGAATTTATTAGACAAAATTTAACTTTTATTTTACCGTGCCAATAAATATGATCATCACTGTAGTGTCTCTAGCTCCTTTTCGGTCATTGCAAAAAGTTTCAGATCGTCCATGTACATCAGTTGATTCATTTTTTTCCTCTGTATTGGAGAACTTGTATCCCGCTTGACTTTCTCAGAATACTGTTCAAGGGCATCATGGCTATGATGAACAGTAGTGGTGATTGTGAGTCTCCTTGGAAGATGCCTCTTTGTATGTTAATTTCTGTTATGTGTTGCCCATCAGCTGTCAATTCCAGTCTCCATGTTTTCAGTGCATTTTCTATTACGTTGGTGATCCCGATTGGTATTTTATACATTTTTAGGCATTCTATTATCCATGTTTGGGGGATCCTGTCGTACGCTTTTTTGTAGTCAATCCATGCCATGGCTGAATTCTTTCTCCTCCTTTTCACCTCCTTTAGAATCTTTTGATCAACATATAGCAGATCATGTGTTCCTCTTTTCCCTTTTTGGCATCCTTTCTGTTCCTTGGGGACGAGTCCACGGTTATTCAGTGGGTGGTAGATTTGTTACCTCAGTTGTGCTGTCAGTATCTTTCACATGGTGAGTAGGCACGTGATTGGCCTATAGTTGTTAGGGACGGTTCCTTTCTCCGTGTCCTTCTGTAGCTGTGTGGTTCTACTTTTTGTCATTCAGTCTGGTACGCTTGCTTCCTGTATACATCTTCTCAGGTTTTGGGCTAGCCTTTTGTGTAAGGTTGTGAATTTTTTGAACCAGTATGCATGTATCCCGTCGTGCCCTGATGCTCTCCAGTTTGCCATTTTCCCCATGGTTTTCTTTAGGGTTTCCTTGCTGATTCCATTCACTATTCCGTCTTCGATTTGTTGTAACTCTTCTTTCATGTCTTTCAGCCACTCGGCATTTCTATTGTGTTCTCTTCGCTTTTCCCATATTTTACTCCAGTAGAGTTTTGTTTCTGTCGAATTTGGTTGTTCTGTTTTTGTTTTTCCTCCGTTCACATTTTGATAGAATTGGCCTTCATTAGTTTCAAATGTTCTGTTTTGTTTGCATTGTTCAAATTTATATCTATATCGTCTCAATCTGGCTTCTTTTGCTTTTATTTTTTGGTCCTGTTCTTCATATTTCTTGTTTAGCATCTCCCTGTCAGTTACATTTCCAATATTCCGTTTTCTCCACATTGCTTTCTTCCTGTTGATCATTTTGGTTTCTTTTTTATGTTTCTGTATTTGGGTTTCTAGTCTTATTTCCCATCCAGCTTTTGTCGGTCCGCTTTTTCTCGGTTGTTTTTCTGATTTGAGATTCATACTTACCATTTTGTCGCCTGCGTAAATGAGGTTGTTTAAGTCTGTGATTGTGTTTGTTGGGATGTGTGGGAGTTTTGTTTTGTCCTCGTTCATAAACTGTGTCATTTTATTTATTTCATTTGCTTCATTCTCTCTTAGTTCTGTTTCATTGTTCTTGGTTTCAACGTTTTTAGTGTTTGGTCTTCGTAGGTCCTCGACCTTTGGTGTTTTTACTTGTGAGGCTTCAACATGTGAGGTTTTTCTACGAGCAGTTCCATTGGGGAGTGTTTCTTGTTCAGTTTCATCATCTATTTTTTACTGAATTTCTGCTAGTTCTAGTTTAGTGAGCCAGCGTTTCTTGAGTATCAGTCTTGCTTGGTTGGCAATTCTTTGTTCTGTTGCTTGGTGGTCACTGGAGAGGTCCCATAGTTCTTTCATTCGTTTCCGATAACCTCCATATCTATATTTAGGATGACTTCTATAATAACATTCCATTACTAGTCTATTCTCTTTTGTTGTCCATTTCTTTCTTCGGCTTTTTCCATTTTGATGTGTGCTGTGTTTGTTCGGTATCATTTTGTTCCCTGAAATTAGAGGTTATGCTTACCTGTTCAGCGTCCATGTTATTTGAGTTTCTGAAATTAAGAAGTTGGCCAACATTCGCAGGATGACAACCGGGTCCCCCATGCTGGCTACCGAAGGAGCACCTGCCGACCATGATACTCAGATCTTTCTTCTGGGTCCCATGGTTTGAATTATTTGTACTTGATATTTTTCATATTTTGGTGTTTGTGGCAACACCGAGCCCAGGATTGTTTAACCTGTGGTTCTGACGCAGGTATAGTGTTTGGCTCGTTTGCACTATTGTTATATATATCATTATTCTTATTCTTATTATTCTTTGTTGTTTTTATTGTTCGTATTTCTTTGTTGTTATTGTTAGATCTTATTAAAAGTGATGATTAGAGACTTATTAAGAGAGAGTCTAATTTAGAGAGATTAAGAGTTCTGTGTTCGTGTTATAAAGAGATTCATATATATATAAAATGTTCGTACTTAGAAGTGTAGATATGAGATGTAGAGTTCACATTGTGTAAGTGAAGACATTTTAAAACACAAGATATATAAGACATATAATCACTTTACCTTTTGGTAGAATTACAACACAAAGACGACGTTTATAAAAACACATGATGGGTTTATTTCTTCTTCGACCAGCCGTGGTTTTCTTAGTCAAGAATTTAAAGTTTTACATACTATGTTTCAAAGATGACTGTCTCGCTTCCAGACGTTCGACTCCCATGTCCAGACTGTCGTCTGTCGTCCTCAGACTCTTTCACCGACTCTCCCTCCGTTTCTCTCCGCTTAACTCTTAAGTTTCTAACTATATCGAGAACTTCCCATTTTCCATGACGTCATGCACATGTTAAAACATGTGTCTTCTTTCACGTGTTCTGGAAATGCATGTCCAAAACTTTTTAACCTATATCCCCAGTAACCTATATTTCCAATATGTTAAAAACATGTTTATTAAATTATCTTATAGTTGCATTCTTCAATTGAATTTTCATTACAGAATTGACAATGCACATTCTTTTCTTAAAACTATTTTATCTCTAAGCTTAACAATGGTTTGTTTTACATTCCATTTGCTAATTCTCTCTCGTAATCTATTTCTGAACCTAAATTACGAGGTTCGAATTTCGTCTATTCTATTTCATTTTCATTTTAACTAAATCTCTCTATTTTTATACTTACATGAAAAGGGGACAGCCCTTATCATGCAACACTATCACACATACATATAAGGCATAAACAGAAGATAAGAAAAACAAAAACAAATAAATAAAAAATAAAATAAAGAAATAATAAAAAGAAAAGAAAAAAATAATTTTTTAAATTTTTTTTCCAAAACTTTTTTTATATTATTATTATTATTATTATTATTATTATTATTATTATTATTGTTGTTGTTATTGTTATTGTTGTTGTTATTTTTGTTATTTTTGTTATTATTGTTGTTGTTGTTGTTATTGTTATTTTTGTTATTATTATTATTGTTGTTATTATTATTAATGTTATTGTTGTTGTTGTTATTATTATTATTATTATTGTTATTTTTGTTGTTATTGTTGTTGTTGTTATTATTGTTATTTTTGTTGTTATTGTTGTTATTATTATTATCATTATTATTATTATTATTGTTATTATTATTATTATTATTATTATTATTTACTCCCACATGCTATCATCAAAGATTTCTCTTTTAGAACAACTTATGATTTTATCTAGAGTGTGAGTGACAACAAGTCTCTCAATATGTCCAGTTCTCTCCAGCTCTCTGATAACCTTTGCAGATAAATTTGCGTTATAGTAACAGCCGCTTACCGTTGATTTCTCATTTGGCGGCGACCATTGGTCTTCAATGGAATGTTGGTGGCAAAAAGCCTCCCCAAAGTCACAGTCCTTTTTGCACTCATCCAGCGGAGGTCTGGCTAGTGCTTTCTCTTCTTTGTTTTTCCATTCTTTTTGACTCTCCTCGATTATTTGGTGTGGCGTCAGGTTTTCTTTTTACCCAAAATGGGGGGGGGTAGGGATGTAGGGGGTTCTTACAATTATAGTTTCAGTTTTCATGATTCCATGTGATGTTTTTTTTGTGTTCTACATCTGTAGCATTTTCTGCATGTCCAGTTTGTGTGTAGTTCATGTGTGTATGTTTCCGCATTCAAGGGGTTTCCTTAATATTTTAGCCGTTTTCATTACTGTTATCCGTTGTATCTTATCAGGCATCCCTCTGATTTCAATCTCTCCAATTATTTGTTCAAAGGTTTTCGGTATTGTTCCTCGCGCTCCTATTATCAGCAGTGTTATCTTAACTTTTTTTTATCCTCCATATCCCTTTGAGCTCTCTGGCCAGTTCAGTGTATTTGCTTCGCTTCCCCGTAAGATCTTCAACCTCATCTACGCATGACGGTGCAGATGAAACTCGTTTGTTTACAAGTAAATATTATTGCAGTTTCGATTTCCTTTCTAGACTTTCTGACTTGGAGCATTTCCCAGAATGAAAATGACTACAAATCCCCAACGACCTGACAACAACATTTGCAATCTGATTGGTCAGTTCATTATTGATTATATTGCCGTTATATACAGATCCGGCTGGATAGATAACTTATTGGATTTCAGTTAAATACAGAAATTTTATTAGCCACGCAACTTTCTCTCTTTTTCTGTCGCTCTTTTATCTCGCATATATATATATATATATATATATATATATATATATATATATATATATATATATATATATATATATATATATATATATATATATATAATAAATAATACGTCCAAATAAAATTGCGCGACTTTCTAAGAAAAACACCGGGTCTCCGAGGCGGAGACATAAAACATTACTATCGTTTAAAAAATCAAAACAAAAACCACTTAAACAGATGAACGATACAAACGAAGCAGTAAATTGTCTATGGCAACATAGCGCAGTGGATTAGGGCGCTGAACTGAAATACATAAGGTCCAAGGTTCGAATCCTACCAACAATCTAGCTATATATATATATATATATATATATATATATATATATATATATATATATATATATACGCCAACAGCTATAATCGAAACAGAAACCAACACTTCTGAAGAATTCTTGGTAAAATTATTTATTACAAGAAATGGAAGTCCGTAACTAAACGACAATCACTCTGATGTAGGCTGACACACAAAATAAATAACACATACTATCTTATTAATACATATATACTAAATAATAGAGGTATAAGAAAAACAACGTTATTAAATATAGGAGAATAATAAGTAGATATAAAGAATCCAGTGAAAAAATAAAATCAAATGAAAAAACTACAGGAAAATTTCCAGTAGGAGAAAGTTCTTAAAAGCAGAGGAGTAGAGATCTTACTCAAAGGTTTTAGGTCCTTGTTGAGTGCAACACAGTGTCGAAATATGTTTTATTGTTATTCACAAATAAACAGAAGTTCGTCTGTAAGAAATGCAGTCTTTGCCTAATTTGAATGGTGATTTAAGTTAACGTGTTGCAGCTGGTAATGGAAATTTTGAAATCTTTTAGAATTTTAAAGCTGGAACGAGAATATAATAAATAGATATTACCTCACTTTTTCGGGAGTAAATGCTTTCTCTCTCTCTCTCTCTCTCTCTCTCTCTCTCTCTCTCTCTCTCTCTCTCTACCCGGATATAAGGCTGCTAAAGAGTCAAAATTTAAAAAAATTGGTAGGTCATCGGATTTTATCTGATTGTCAACTGTTTCACGAATGCGCATGCGCGGCCGTGTGACATGACAGCTTCTTCATGTTAAGAATAATAGGTTTGAAACATTTAAAAGATCATATCAAGCTGGCCTAATGGTTATCGTACTTGACTCACTGTCTTTAGGTTTTGGTTTCGATCTCCGTTCGAGTATTTTTTTTTTTTTACTTATAAGAAGTGAACCGTTAAAAAACATAATACCCGCATGCACATGTCTCAGTTTCTGTATTAATTAAAATATGATTAAAATATAATTAAAATATAATTAAAATATAATAATTATGCGTATTTTATGACCGGGCAACGCCGGGCAACCTGCTAGGAGATTATTATTTCTTTTTATTCTCATCATCTCGCAGTAGTCGTTATCTCATGTCAAGTTGGAGGACAAAGATAAAAACATGGCGGCCAGAGGTTGTTCACAGGTGATCGTTAAATAAAGACACTAGGTGATAAAAAAAATGAATATACCACATAGCATTATTTCACTCCCGGCAGCCTCGTAACTTTCGCTTTTCTTATTTTCTCCTTCAATTCTTATATCCTATGAGCAATGTTTCTGACAATGGGGGGGGAGAATTGCTGTTTTCTGGATTGGTATCTATTCATATCACACTTGTTGTTTGTTAGTTTTTCATCTTGAAATACATTTTCTCTTTTTATAACTCCTTACATTAAGTGGCTTCAAGCTTTGTTTGCAGCGATTTCCATTAAAAAAAAAAAAAACCAGCACAAACTGCCTCGCACCATAAAAAATTATTCAAAGAAAAAGGAAGGAAAACAAATTCATCAAAGGCTGTAAATGACAAAGTTCTCTCTGATTCTCTCTCCTCTGATCTCGAGCGCGTGGTTCAGTGGGGGAAGATGTGATTGGTTACCTTTAATGCATCCAAAACCAAACTCCTATCCTTACATCATCAACGCTCTGATCCCCATCTGGCATCAATTGTGATGGATGGCTCTCGTCTGGGTGAGGCCCCGTGTTTTGACAAGCTTCTGGGTTTGACCTTTACTCCTGATCTGAAATGGAACATGTACATCAAGTCTGTTGCCAAGGTCGCTAGAAAGATGGTGGGATCCTTCTACCGCTCCAGAAGATATCTCACTACGGATGCAATTCTCTATCTATATAAAAGCCAAGTACGTCCAAGGATGGAGTACTGTTGCCATATCTGGGCGGGAGCTGCTAAGGACAGCCTATCCTGCCTTGACAGAGTACAAAATAGACTTCGTGGCTTAGTGGGGGATGCCCTTTTCTCTACCCTGCAACCTCTCTCCCACAGAAGAGACGTTGCGAGCCTGTCCTTGTTTTATCGTTATTTCCATGACAGGTGCTCGTCTGAACTCCAATCTCTGGTCCCCCCTCGCCAATCTTTCACGAAAAACACCCGTCTAGCTGAATCCACTGTGAAAAATTTCCCCCACTCTATATCTGTGCCTAAATCAAAACGCAGATTCCATGAACAAAGCTTCTTTCTTAGAACTGCACGCCTGTGGAACGCTGTTCCGTCTCCCTGCTTCCCTCCGGACTACAACTTGGATGCCTTCAAGTCCAATGTTAACAAATTCCTAATGAACCGCCCCCTTAAGTAAACATTTCAGCAAATCTCCTCACTAACGTAATGTACTTGCAATAACCCTTATCCCTGAGTGGCTTCCGGGCCTTGATAAGTGGTGATCACTGTGTAAAAAAAAAAAAAAAAAAAAAAAATTCAACAAGTGGGAACGAAAAAAAACAAACTTTTGCAGTTATTAAATTGTTTTATTTTCTTAATTTTTCAATTTGTTTGTAAATACATTCTTGTTCTGTAACAAGTTTGGTTTGAGATCCACATCAAATACGTCACACTCAAAATGTCACACACACACAAAAACGTCACACAAAAAGTCACACAAAAATCACCACAATTTATTACAACGTAAAAAGCAAAACACGTTTAAAAAAATTAGCAACAAAAAATTAATAATCATTTCGATAAAAATGATTGAAATAATATTTTGATAATAAATGTTGATGATAATAATTTAGATGAAATATTTGTAATATTGATGATTATAATTTTGATAATAGACATTCAGATCATAAAAATTAATTAATAATGATTAATATTATGGTACAGTTTATTATAATTTTGATATTTATTTACTAAAATATTATCAGTATTAATATGATATTCATGGCAGCGACTTTAATAACTATAATTTTGAAAAATTTTAATACATAATTAACAAGGTGATAATCATAATTTGGATAATCATAATATAAATAATTTTAATAATCACATTTTTATCAATAATAATTTAATGATTCTTAATATAGCAATATTTAACAAATAATTTTTAAAAACTTATGTTTCTAATAGTTTATTTTGCTAAAAGTGTTTAAATAATAATAATTTAGGTGTTACAACTTCTAGATGGTTTCATTATGATTTGGAGAAAATAATACATAAAATGTGATTGTATCCATTCAGTAAATATATTACGTAATAATAGTTGAAGTAATAATTAACTACGATTAATAATAAAAAGTAATTGACATAATAATTAAAATAATTGTGGTTTTAATAATTATAATTTTGATAATTAAATTCTCGATAATTATAATTTTGATAATTAAATTCTTGATAATTATAATTTTGATAATTAAATTCTCGATAATTATAATTTTGAAAATTAAATTTTTGATAATTATAATTTTGATAATTAATATTCTTGATAATTATAATTTTGATAATACTAACTGTAATAAATCTTTGTTAAAATCGATAAAATCAATTAGGATAACTGTTACAAATACGTTACAATTAATAAGTAACAGCAGTTTGGCCTGAATTAAAGTTTATATAAAAAAGTATTTTGATATTGTAAAACAACAGGGGTTTCTGTTAAGCGCCCCAATCCTAAAAAAGAACCCATCATCATCATCATCATCATCATCATCATCATCATCATCATCATCATCATCAAAACATGTTAGATATAAGTAGAAGTTACAATTTTCTTGGCTTATTTTGAAAAAAAAAGAAAAGAAAACATGCCAAAGACTGCAAAATATCCGAAAACAGATGTGAACAAGTGCTGATTAGGTGACAAAACCACCAAACACATACTTCCTATCCTTATACACCCAACAACCAACCACAGCAAAAATAAAAATCCCAACACTCCCACGAGCCTAAAAAACGTAACGTTTACAAGTTCTAAGCCAGCCCTCGGTAACACTACGGCTTTTCGGTGCAAAACTCCGTCTGCGGAATTCTTCCATGCGGATCCACGGAAAATTCCACAGTAGCAGCTAAGGGTCGGCTATCGCTCCCGAAAACTCCATCTGTTACCGCCGGCCGTTTCGGTTCTTCTGAAAACATAATTTAAAAAATAAACAAACAAAAATACCCTCATCCTTAATTAAATTATCATATCTACTAACTGAAGTTATAAAAAGCAATCTGGGAGTCTTGTATGCGCTTGCCACTCCTCTACGAATAAAAAGGGTTGGAATGCAGAA